>NW_020837968.1:24497373-24808100 GCF_003676395.1 Aethalodelphis obliquidens
CCCAAAAAAAAAAAAAAAAAAAAAAAAAAAAAAAAAAAGTAAACTGATAATGTTATGGGAGTTCCCTTGCATGTAACTGATTGCTTTTCTCTCGCTGCTTTTAAGATTCTCTATCTTGTATTTTTGCCATTTTAATGGTGATGTTTCTTGGTGTGGATCTCTTTGAGTTCATCTTGTTTGGAACTCTCATTGCTTCCTGGACCTAGACGTCTGTTTCTCTTCTCATGTTAGGGAAGTTTTCAGCTATTATGTCTTCAAATATGTTCTCTGCTCCCTTTTCTCTCTTTTCTCCTTCTCAGACCCCTATAATGTGAATGTTAGTATTCTTGATATTGTTTGAGAGATCTTTTAACGATCCTTATTTTTAAATTACTTCTTTTTTCTGTTCTGCTTCACTGATTTCTACTACTTTGTCTTCCTGTTCACAGATTTGTTCCTCTGTGTTATCTAAACTACTCTTGATTCCTTCTAGTGTATTTTTTCCAGTTATTTTGTTCTTCAGCTCTGTTTTGTTGTTCTTTATGCTTTCTCTTTGTTAAACTTCTTAGTGTGTTCATCTTTTCTTCTCCTGAGTACATTAAGCACCTCTGTGTTCATTACCTTGATCCTGTTATTGGATAGATTGTTCATTGTTCATCTCAGCTTCACTTAGTTCTTCTTCTGTGGTTTTATCTTGGTCCTTCCTTTGGTACCTATTCCTTTGTCACCTCATTTTGTCTAATTCTCTGTTTTTATTTCTATGTATTAGGTAGTTAGGTTATATTTCCTCATCTTGGGGTAGTGGCATTGTGTGGGAAGTGTACTTTGGGGCATAGCAGCACGTTACCCTCTGTTTTCTGACACTCCCACTCAGAACATTCCCACAGTCATCAGAGATATGTACTCTAGGGGTGTACCCTACGTGGGCTGCATGGGCCCTTCTTTTGTTGTGGGGCTGACTACTGTGGGGGTGCTGGCAAGTGGGGCTGGCCCCCAGCCCTATTGGCTTCCAGACTTCTGCTTCACTCACGCAGAGGCTGCCCGCCCATGGAGTCAGGTCCCTGGGCAGCTGGTTGGGGGGTCTAGGATGGCTGGTGCTGATTGCCTGGTGGGTGCATAAGTCCCCAGCACTAATAGGCTAGAGGGAAGGCTAGAGCGAGGACTCCAAAGTGATACTTTCCAGCACCAGTGTCCTTGTGGCAGAGCTCTGAAAGCCCTCTTAAGACAAAGCTTTCCTCTGGGAACTGGGTTTAGGGGTCAGAGCCTTCTTGGGAACCCATCAATGTGATTAGTGGAAATGCTCTGGCTGCCCTTGAATATCTCTAGACCCACTATTCTCTGTCATGTTCCATTTGGCAATGTGCCTAGATATAATGGCATTCTACAGGGTTGCTTTATAAATATATGCTGTGAAATGTGCTTTAAAGAACATATTCTTAATATAGAGCTTTTGCATAGTAAATGTTCCCAGACCTCACCAGCTGTGGATACCAGTAAGGACACCTTTGCATTTAAAACTCAATATCCAGAGCTTTATACTCTCCACTTATATGACAGAAGGAACTCAGACCACGTTTTAACATTCCCCATATCTTTTGGTAGAACTGTGAACTTGGGGTGCAGCTCATATGCTTTTATAGATCCTTCCAAGATTGCTGTCCCCTAATTCCAGGCTATTCTTAATGCTCCACCTGGGCTACTATTTGTACCCACACCATTCTTTGCTTGTCCTAAACCTGATAACCTTGAGCACTGGCTAACGCTGCCATTTGCCATTCCCTTGACCACCAGTTGATGCTGTACCTGCACTGTTGCCCAGCCTGGACTGTCCATAAAGCTCTGCTGCTTGAACTCTGCCCCTGCTGCCAAGCCCCTCACTGCTGAGCTGCTATTATTCCTCTCCAGGATGCCATTTTACTTTTCTGCTCAACTGTGGGTAGAGCTCAGCACTCCAGGGAGATACTGGTGTATAATATGTACTTCCCCAAAGTTACTGGGAATTTTTTCCTCTGCTCTGCTCCTTCTTCTTGTTTTAGAATGGTCCTATACCACGTTGTTAGGTCAAAACGTTGTGCAGAATATAGGACGGCAGGTTTACTGATCTGCAGCTTCCCCTGCTCTCTCCATGACGTACACGTGATTGGTAAGAAGCACCATGTTCATGTGGTTCAGCCAACAACTACCATGTAGTACCTGGACCAGCACTGCAGCACTGCCCTTCTCTCTATGGCCCTGATTAGAATGTCTTTCTCAGGGATTCCTCATTCTTTCCGTAGAGTATTTCTTTTCTTGCTCCTCCCACATATAGCACACCAAGTTTTCATACATGCCTATGTTTGTGTGAACCTCCTTAATAGATGTGTTTGAATTCTCTTCCCAGGAAGTCCTTCAATCTGCATGCCATTCAGCAGAGGAAAAGAGATTTGCATGAGGAGAGACCCGGAGGTATAAAAGAAGTATCTTAATTACAGTTTTGGTCTGACCTTGATGTCTGCCATACTATGATATTTTAGATGAAGTAGCACATAAATTATTAGCCATTTATGGAAGTGTTTTGATCTCTAAAAAGGCAGATCTTAGTCCTGACTGATTAAATGTCCCTTTAAGAGGAATGTCTTTTTTAATGATCATAGGATATCAGTCCTGGAAGGTATCTTTAAAGTTAACGAATCCTGGTATTAGTCCTTCCTTATTCTGAGCTGGAATGCAGTAATCCTGGGAAAGATGACTATGGTTTCTTTTCTACTTGCCAACTTTTCACATACTTGTAGATAGTCCTCAGACCCCTCAGGTTTTCTCTTTTCCTTACCAGCACCCCCGTATACGGTATGATTATTAGTTTCCTAGTACTACCATAACAAATTGCCACAGGCTGAGTCACTTAAACAACAGAAATTTATTTTCTGACAGTTCAGAAGCCTGGAAGTTCAAGATCAAGGTGCTGGCAGGGTTGGTTTCCTCTGAAGGCCATAAGGGAAAGACCTGTTGCAGGCCTCTCTCCTTGGCTTGCAGACAGGCCCCCTCTTATGGCCTCTTCACATGATGGTCCCTCTGTGCATGCATGCCTTTGACCCCTGGTGTCTCTTCCTCTTCCTTTAAGGACTTCAGTCCTATTCATTAGGGTCCCACCCTAATGGCGCTGTTTTAACTTAATCACTTCTTTAAAGACCTTATCTTCAAATGGGGTTACATTCTGAGATACTGGGGTTAGGATTCCAACATATGAATTTTGAGAGCCCAATTAAGCCCATAATAGTATGGTTATAGTCTCCTTGCTGTTTTTTTGTTTACTCTCTGGGGATGCTCCAGTGAACTTTCTTGGGCAGGATACCTTGGTGAACAAGGATAGGTAATCTTGGTTATAGGTTTATTTGAAAAATTATTGGTAGCTATTTACATTTGCTCTCAGTGTGAAGCGTTTCTTTTCATCCTTTCTTGATCTTCCTTTTCCTTCTCTTTTATCTCTCTCCTTTCTTTCTTTTTCTTGTGTGTGTGTGTGCTTCCCTAACTGTCACTTGGGCTTGATGGTGGATCTCTCTTATTTGATACCCAGTGGAGATAACTTGGAGGCTCTAGCTTTTCAATTCAACCTCTATTTCTTGAGCCTATTTTTTTCTACTCACTGTGTTAGGCATGAGGGACATAGGAATGACTAAGCAACAGCTGTGCCCTGAGAGCTCATAAATTATGGGACAGTGCACATATAAATATTTATAATGCAATGTGTTAAGTGCAGTAATAGAAGTCTGAGAAAATTACAGAGGTAGCACAGAGAAGGTAGCAGTGAATCTGGGCAGGCAGAGAAGACTTCACAAAGAAGGTGATTTCGGGTTTGGGTTTTGAAAGATGATTTGGAATTGGTCAGATGGATGCAGTGGGAACTATACGATGTATTTCAAGAACAGCAGTATATATGGATATAAATCAAAGATGAGGAGTAGCAGAAGTGATGATATTGCAGAGAAAGGAAGTAGCCGGATCAGGCTTATGCCATGCTTTCACTGAAGGATTTTAAGCAGAGGAATAACCTAACCATGTTCTGTATTTGCAAGATAGCTCTTGTGATGAGGCAGACATGGGTATAGAGGAAAACAGGGAGACCAGTTGAGACTCCATTGCAGTATTTTTTTAATTGTTTAGACTTCTTTTATTATTTTTAATTTTTATGTTTTTATTGAAGTATAGTTAATTTACGATATTGTGTTAGTTTCAGGTGTACAGCAAAGTGTGTGTGTATGTATATATTCTTTTTAAGATTCTTTTCTGTTATAGGTTATTACAAGATATTGAATATAGTTCCCTATGCTATACAGGAGGTCCTTTGTTTCTGTCTATTTTATATATGGTAATGTTTATCTGTCTTTGTCTGACTTGCTTCACTTAGTACGATATTCTCTACGTTCATCCATGTTGCTGCAAATGGCAATATTTCAGTCTTTCTTATGGCCGAGTAATGTTCCATTGTGTATATACATAATACATAATACAACTTCTGTTGATGGACACTTAGTTTGCTTCCATGTCTTGGCTATTGTAAACAGTGCTGCTATGAACATAGGGGTGCATGTACCTTTTTAAATTAGAGTTTCTATCTTTTCCAGATATATGTCCTGGAGTGGAATTGCTGGATCATATGGTTACTCTATTTTTAGTTTTTTAAGGAATCTCCATATTGTTTTCCATAGTGTTTGCATCAGTTAGCATTCCCACCAACAGAGTAGGAGGGTTCCATTTTCTCCACACCTTCTACAGCATTTATTATTTGTAGACATTTTGATGATGGCCATTTTGACTGATGTGAGGTGATACCTCATTGTAGTTTTGATTTACATTTCTCTAATAATTAGTAATGTTGAACATCTTTTTGTGTGCCTGTGGGCCACCTGTATATCTTCTTTGGAGAAATGTCTATTTAGATCTCCTGCCCATTTTTTGATTGGGTTATTTTTTTGATATTGTGCTGTATAAGCTGTTTGTATATTTTGGAAAGCAAGTTCTTGTTGGTCACATCATTAGCAGATGTTTTCTCCCAGTCTGTAGGTTCTCTTTTTTGTTTATGGTTTTCTTTGCTGTGCAAAAGTTTATAAGTTTAATTAGGTTGCATTTGTTTATTTTTGTTTTTGTATCTTTTGCATTGGGAGAATGGCCTAAGAAAACATTGCTCTGATTTATGTCAGAGAATGTCTTGCCTGTGTTCTCTTCTAGTTTTATGGTATCATGTCTGATATTTAGGTCTTTAAACTATTTTGAATTTATTTTTGTATATGGTATGAGTGTGTGTTCTAATGTCATTGATTTACATGAGGCTGTCCAACTTTCCCTACACCACTTGCTGAAGAGACTGTCTTTTCTCCATTGTATTTTTGTGCCTCCTTTGTTGAAGATTAATTGAACATAGGTGTGGTGGTTTATTTCTGGACTCTATTCTGTTCCATTTATCCATATGCCTGTTTTTGTGCCAATATCACACTGTTTTTCTTACTGTAGCTTTGTAACATTGTCTGAAGTCTGAGGGGGTTATGCTTCCAGCTTTGTTCTTTCTCTTCACAATTGCTTGGGCAATTCTGGGTCATTTTTGGTTCCATATAAAGTTTAGGATTATTTGTTCAAGTTCTGTGAAAAAGGTCCTGGGTAATTTGATAGGGATAACGTTAAATCTGTGGATTGCTTTGGGTAATATGGCCATTTTAACGATATAGATTCTTCCAGTTCAAGAGCATGGGATATCTTTCCATTTCTTTGGATCATCTTCAGTTTCCTTTATTAATGCTTTGTAATTCTCAGCATATAAGTCTTTCACCTCCTTGGTGATGTTTATTCCTAAGTATTTTATTTTTTTTGGATGTGATTTTTTTTTTTTTACTCTCTCTTTCTGATATTTCATTGTTAGTGTAAAGAAATGCAACAGATTTCTGTATGTTAATCTTGTTTTCTGATACCTTACTGAATTTATTTATCAGTTCCAGTAGTTTTTTATGGAGTCTTTGGGATTTTCTATATACAGTATCATGTCATCTTCATGTAATGACAGTTTTACCTCTTTCCTTCCAATTTTGATATTTTATTTCTTTTTCTCGTCTGATTACTGTGGCTAGGACTTCTAACACTATGTTGCATAGAGGTGGTGAGAGTGGGCGTCTTTATCTTGTTCCAGAATTTAACGGGAAGGCTTTCAGCTCTCACTGAGTGTTATATTGGCTGTGGGTTTGTCATAGAAAGCTTTTATCATGCTGAGATACGTTCACTCTATACTTACTTTGGCAAGAGTTTTTATTATGAATGGATGTTGAATTTTTTTTTTGACATAGAAAACAAATTTATGATAACCAAAGGGAAAAGGAAGGGAGGGATAAATTAGGAGTTTGGGATTAATATATACACACTACTATGCATAAAATAGATAACCAACAAGGACCTACTATATAGCACAGAGAACTATTTTCAGTATCTTGTAATAACCTATAATGGAAAAGAATCTGAAAAAGAATATATGTATAAGTGAATTACTTTGCTGTACATCTGAAACTAACACAACATTGTAAATCAACTATACTTCAATAAAAAAAATTTTTTTTAATTAAAAAAAAAAAAGAATTGAGTTTTCCAAAGATTCCCTGGTTCGTGCTGGAGAATTTAAGACCCAGGAGGAAGCAGGAGACCTGTTAGGGACCTCTACAGAAATGCAGGTAAGAAGAAATGATGGTGTCCTGGGCCAAGGTGCTGGCCAACGGTTAGGGAGAGAGATTTGAATGCAGCGTCCTTCCAATTACCTTAGACTGTCAGGTGAGAGAGGATGACATTAGCAATCATGAAAATGTAAAGGAAAGGAAAGATTCAAGAGATACTATAAAAGCAAAATTGACAGGACTTGTTCAAAAAATGCTTCTTGATTGAGTAGACATTAGAGTCTGATGCCTTCTGTGGAGAAAAAAGAAAGCACACACATTATGCAACTGTTTAAAAATTGCTCCTTTATGTTCTCATACTTTGTTTTAGGTTTTGCATCTAAATCCTTGAGTGAGATTTGTCTATAAGTTTCCTTCCTTTTTTTTTTTAACATCTTTATTGGAGTATAATTGCTTTACAATGGTGTGTTAGTTTCTGCCTTACAACAAAATGAATCAGCTATATATACACACAAGTTCCCATATCTCCTTCCTCCCGTGTCTCCCTCCCTCCCACCCTCCCCATCCCACCCCTCCAGGCGGTCACAAAGCACTGAGCTGATCTCCCCGTGCTATGCGTCTGCTTCCCACTAGCTATCCGCCCCACATTTGGCAGTGTATATATGTCCATGCCTCTCCCCGGCTTTGTCACAGCTTACCCTTCCCCCTCCCCATATCCTCAAGTTCATTCTCTAGTAGGTCTGGGTCTTTATTCCTGTCTTAACCCTAGGCTCTTCATGACATTTTTTTTCCCTTAAATTCCATATATATGTGTTAGCGTACGGTATTTGTCTCTCTCTTTCTGACTTCACTCTGTATGACAGACTCTAGGTTTGTCCACCTCATTACAAATAGTTCAATTTCGTTTCTTTTTATGGCTGAGTAATATTCCATTGTATATATTTGCCACATCTTCTTTATCCATTCATCCAATGATGGACACTTAGGTTGTTTCCATCTCCAGGCTATTGTAAATAGAGCTGCAATGAACATTTTGGTACATGACTCTTTTTGAATTATGGTTTTCTCAGGGTATATGCCCAGTAGTGGGATTGCTGGGTCATATGGTAGTTCTATTTGTAGTTTTTTAAGGAACCTCCGTACTGTTCTCCACAGTGGCTGTATCAATTTACATTCCCACCAACAGTGCAAGAGGGTTCCCTTTTCTCCACACCCTCTCCAGCATTTATTGTTTCTAGATTTTTTGATGATGGCCATTCTGACCGGTGTGAGATGATACCTCATTGTAGTTTTGATTTGCATTTCTCTAATGATTAGTGATGTTGAGCATTCTTTCATGTGTTTGTTGGCAGTCCTTATATCTTCTTTAGAGAAATGTCTATTTAGGTCTTCTGCCCATTTTGGACTGGGTTGTTTGTTTTTTTGTTATTAAGCTGCATGAGCTGCTTATAAATTTTTGAGATTAATCCTTTGTCATTTGCTTCATTTGCAACTATTTTCTCCCATTCTGAGGGTTGTCTTTTGGTCTTGTTTATGGTTTCCTTTGCTGTGCAAAAGCTTTGAAGTTTCATTAGGTCCCATTTGTTTATTTTTGTTTTTATTTCCATTTCTCTAGGAGGTGGGTCAAAAAGGATCTTGCTGTGATTTATGTCATAGAGTGTCCTGTCTATGTTTTCCTCTAAGAGTTTGATGGTTTCTGGCCTTACATTTAGGTCTTTAATCCATTTTGAGCTTATTTTTGTGTATGGTATTAGGGAGTGATCTAATCTCATACTTTTACATGTACCTGTCCAGTTTTCCCAGCACCACTTATTGAAGAGGCTGTCCTTTCTCCACTGTACATTCCTGCCTCCTTTATCAAAGATAAGGTGACCATATGTGTGTGGGTTTAATGGATGTTGAATTTTATCAAATGCTTTTTAGACATCTATTGAAATGATCATGTGGTTATTGGCTTTTCTTTTGTTGATGTGTTGTATCACATGGACTGATTTGCGAATGTTGAACCATCCTTGTGACTCTGGGATGAATTCAACTTGATCATGGTGTATGATCTTTTTAATGTTTTTTTGTTGATTTGGTTTGCTAATTTTTGTTGAGGATTTTTGCATCCATATTCATCAAAAATCTTGGCCTGTAATTTTTTTTGGTAGTGTCTTTGCCTGGTTTTGGTATCAGGGTGATAGTGGCTTCATAGAATGACTTCGGGAGTGTTTCCTCCTCTTTAGTCTTTTGGAAAAGTTTGAGAAGGACTGAGAATTGTTATAAGTTTTGTTTTGTTTTGTGTTTTGGTAGAATTCCCCAGTGAAGTCATCTAGTCCTGGACTTTTGTTTGCAGGGAGTTTTTGTTTGTTTGTTTGTTTTTTCTACATATTCTATTTCACTTCTAGTGATTGGTGTGTTCAAATTATCTATTTCTTTTTGATTCAGTTTTGGTGCTCTGTATATTTTTAGAAAGTTGTCCATTTCTTCTAGGTTGTCCAATTTGTCGACATATAATTGTTCATAGTATTCTCTTACGGTTTTTTGAATTTGTCCAGTATCAGTTGTTATTTCTCCTCTTTCATTTCTCATTTTGTTTATTTGGGTCCTCTCTGTTTTTCTCTTGGTGAGCCTGGACAGAGGATTGTCAATTTTGCTTATCCTTTCAAAAAAACCAGCTTTTATGTTTTTTTGATTTTTTTTGTATTTTTTAAATCTCTATTTTATTTATTTCCTCTCTGATCTTTATTATCTCCTTCCTCTGCTGACTTTAGGTTGTTTGTTCTTCTTTTTCTAATTCTTTCAGGTGGTGGGTTAGATTGTTTATTTGAGATTTTTCTTGTTTCTTAAAGAAGGCCTGTATTGCTATGAACTTCCCTCTTAACACAGCTTTTGCTTCTTCCCATAGATTTTTGTTCAGTTGTGTTTTCATTGTTATTTGTCTCAAGGTATTTAATTTCCTCTTTGATTTCATCATTGACCCATTGGTTTTGTAGTAGCATGTTGTTTAGTCTCCATTTACTCATTTTTTTTTCTTATTTCTTTTTCTGTGGTTGATTTCTAGTTTCATGCACTTGTGGTCAGAAAAGATGCTTGAAATAATTTCTGTCCTCTTAAATTTAGTGAGACTTGTTTTGTGTCCTACTATGTCATCTATCCTAGAGAATGTTCCATGTGCCGTTGTAAAGAATGTGTACTCGGTTTTTTGGGTGTAGCGTCCTGAAAATATAAATTAAATCTCACGGTTCTATTGTACCATTTAGGATCTCTGTTGCCTTATTGATTGTTTTTCTGGAAGATCTGTCCATCGATGTCAGTGGGGTATTAAATTTTCCTACTATTATTATATTCCCATCAATTTCTTCCTTTATGTCTCTTAGTATTTGTTTTGTGTATTTAGGTGCTCCTATATTGGGTGCATATATGTTAACGAGTATAATATCTTCTTTTGTTGGTCTTTTTATCGTTATGTAGTGTCCTTCTTTATCTTTCTTGATGGCCTTGTTTTAAAGTCTATTTTGTCTGATATGAGTATTGCTACCCCAGCTTTCTTGTCATTTTCATTTGCATGAAATAGCTTCTAACATCTCCTCACGTTCAATCTATGTGTGTTTTTTGCCCTAAAGTGGGTGTCTCGTAGGCAGCATATCGCAGGTTCTTGTTTTATTATTTAATCTGTCACTCTCTGTCTTTTGATTGGAGCATTTAGTCCATTGACATTAAGGTAATTATGATAGGTATGTATTTACTGCCATTTTAAAGCTTGTTTTCCAGTTTTGTATTTTTTCTTTGTTCCTTTATTTCCATTTTTGTTTTTCATTTTCTAGTTTGATGGTTTTCTTTTGTATTATGCTTGAGTTTTCTTCTTTTGGTTTTTGTGAGTCTATTGTATGTTTTTAATTTGTGGTTACCCTGGTTTTCAAGTATGGTAACTCATTACTATATCTACTTGCTTTAGACTGGTAGTCATATAAGCTCAAACACATTCTAAAAAATCTACATTTTCTTACTCTCCTCCCCCATATTTTACGATTTTGATGTGCTATTTTGCATCTTCATGTTTATCCTTTTGTTGTTCATTACGGTTATAATAGCTTTCACAAAATTTTTTTTTTTATTGTTGAATGTTGATTTACAATGTTGTGTTAGTTTCTGCTGTATACCAGGGTGATTGAGTTATACATATGTATACATTCTTTTTTACATTCTTTTCCCTAATGGTTTGTCACAGGATATTGAATATAGTTCCCTGTGCTATACAGTAGGACCTTATTGTTTATCTATTCTATATATAATAGTTTGCATCTGCTAACCCCAAACTCCCAATCCATCTGTCCATCATGCACTTGGCAACCACAAGTCTGTTCTCTATGTCTGTGAGTCTGTTTCTTTTTTTTTTTCTAGATAGGTTCATTTGTGTCATATTTTAGATTCCACATATAGGTGATATCATATTGTATTTTCTTTCTCTTTCTGACTTTCTTCACTTAGTATGAGAAATTGTGATTCCATCCATGTTGCTGCAAGTGGCATTTATTTCATTCATTTTTATGGCTGAGTAGTAGTGCATTGTATATACATACCACATCTTTTTTATCCATTTATCTGTCGAGGGACATTTAGGTTGTTTCCATATCTTGGCTATTATGAATAGTGCTGCTATGAACATAGGGGTACATGTATCTTTTTGAATTAATTTTGTCTGGGTATATGTCCAGGAGTTGTATTGCTGGATCATATGGCAGCTCTAATTTTAGTTTTCTGAGGGACCTCAATACCATTTTCCACAGTGGCTGCACCAACTTACATACCCATAAACAGTGTAAGAGGGTTCCCCTTTTCTCCACACCCTCTCCAGCATTTATTATTTGTAGACTTTTAAATGATGGCCATTCTGACTGGTGTGATGTGGTACCTCATTGTAGTTTTTATTTGCATTTCTCTAATAATTACGAATATTGAGTATCTTTTCATGTGCCTATCGGCCATCTGTATGTTTTCTTTGGAGAAATGTCTTTTTAGGTATTCTGTCTATTTTTCGATTGGGCTGTTTTTTTTGTTGTTGTTGTTGTAGTTGTTGAGTTGTATGAGCTGTTTGTATATTTTGGAAATTAAGCCCTTGTCAGTTGTGTTATTTATAATTACTTTCTCTCAGTCTGTAGGTTTTCTTTTCATTTTGTTTATGGTTTCCTATGCCGTACAGAAGTTTGTAAGTTGGAATAGGTCCCATTGTGCTTTTATTTCTGTTGCCTTGGGAAACTGACTTAAGAAATCATTGGTAGGATTTATGTCAGAGAATGTTTGCCTATGTTTTCTTCTAGGATTTTTATGGTGTCATGTCTTATATTTAAGTTGTTAAACCATTTTGAGTTTATTTTTGTGTCTGGTGTGAAGGCCTGTTCTAACTTCATTGATTTACAAGTTGCTGTCCAACTTTCCCAGCACCACTTGCTGAAGAGACTGTCTTTTCTCCATTGTATATTCTTGCCTCCTTTGTCAAAATTAATTGACCATTGGTGTGTGGGTTTATTTCTGGGCTCTCAATTCTGTTCCATTGATCCATATGTCTGTTTTTGTGCCAATACCATGCTGTTTTGATAACTGTAGGTTTGTAGTATTGTTTGAAGTTTGGGAGGGTTATGCCTGCCTCCTGCTTTGTTCTTTTTCCTCAGGAATGCTTTGGCAATTCTGGGTCTTTGATGGGTCCATATAAATTTTAGGATTATTTGTTCTAGTTTTGTGGAAAAGGTCATGGGTAATTTGATAGGGATCGCATTAAATCTGTAGATTGCTTTGGATAGTGTGGCAATTTTAACAATATTAATTTTTCCAATCCAACACCATGGGATATGTTTTCATTTTTTTGAATCATCTTCAGTTTCCTTTGTTAATGGTTTATAGTTCTCTGCATAGAAGTCTTTCACCTCCTTGATGATGTTTATTCCTAAGTATTTTATTTTTTTGGATGTGATTTTGTAAGGGATTTTTTTTTACATTCCCTTTCTGGTATTTCATTTTTAGCATAAAGAAATATAGCTGACCTCTGTATGTTAATCTTGTATTCTGTTACCTTGCTGAGTTTATCGGTTCTAGTAGTTTTTGTGTGCTTTAGGGTTTTCTATATATAGTATTTAATTATTTTTTAAGTCTGTATACTGTAATTAAGAGATCTAAAGTACTTTTTGTATTTGCTTTTCCTATTGTGATTTTTCCCTTTCTTATAGATTCTTGTTTTTTTTGTTTTTGTTTTTTTTCTATTTAGAGAAGACCTTTCAGTATTTCTTTTAGGATAGGTTTAGTATTCCTGTGTTCTTTTAGTTTTTGCTTGTCTGAGAAATTCTTTATCTCTCCTTCTATTCTAAAAATCTTGCTTGGTGTAGTATCCTAGGTTGCAGGTTTTTCCCTTTCAGGACTTTGAATATATCTTGCCTCTCCCTTCTGTCCTGCAAAGTTTCTGTAGATAAATCAGCAGATAGCCTTATGGGAGTTCCCTTGTATTTTACTCTTTCTTTTTCTCTTGCTGCCATTAGAATCCTCTCTTTATATTTAACTTTTGCCATTTTTTATTATAATATGTTTTTGTCTAGGTCTGTTTGTGTTCATCTTGTTTGGTACCCTCTGTACTTCCTATACCTAGATATCTGTTTCCTTTTTTTAGGTTTGGGAAGTTTTCAGCCATAATTTCTTCAAATACACTTTCGGTCCACTTTCTCTTTCTTCTTCCAGGATCCCTATTATGCTTAGATTGGCACACTTTATATTATCCCACAGGTCTCATCTATTGCTTTCATTTTTTTTTCATTTGTCATTCTTTCTGCTATTCTGATTGGGTGATTTCTGTTATTCTGTCTTTCAAATAACTTATTCGTTCTTCTGTATTATTTACTTTGCTATTTAATGCGTTTAGCTCGGTTTTCATCTTGGCAGTTGAGTTGTCTAATTTTGATTGGCTCCTCTTTATAGTTTCTAGTTCTTTATTACAGTGATCTGCATTTCTATTGATAGCCTTTCTTAATTCCTTCAGCATTTTTATTACCTCCCTTTTTTTTTTTTTTTTGTGGGACGCAGGCCTCTTACTGTTGTGGCCTCTCCCGTTGCAGAGCACAGGCTCTGGACGCGCAGGCTCAGTGGCCATGGCTCACGGGCACAGCCGCTCCGCTTCATGTGGAATCTTCCCGGACCGGGGCACGAACCCGTGTCCCCTGCGTCGGCAGGTGGACTCTCAACCACTGCGCCACCAGGGAAGCCCTATTACCTCCTTTTTGAACTTGGGGTCTGGAAGACTGGAGAGGTCTGTTTCATTGCTTGTTCTTTCAGGGGATTTCTCTTGTTCTTTTAATTGGAAGTAGTTCCTCTCTTTTTTCATTTTACTTATATTTCTCTGATTTTATGAATTTAGGGGAAACAGTTATCTACTGTGGTCTTAAAGGGCTGTATTTATGTGGGGGCATTCCTGTGTAGCCTGCTTTGAGTCCAGTATTTTTGGTTTGAGGGCTCTTTTTGGTATGGATGCCTTCCATGTCTTTCCTCAGGGTGTGTTAGTCATTATCCCCTTGATAGGGGGTGAGATTGGTGTTGTGGTGACCAGAGCCTCCACTGGATGTCGGGCAGAGCCTTCTCTTTGCTCTGTGGTTGTCACAGCCCTGTTGGGGGCAGGGTCTGCTCCCCAGTTGTTGAAATAGAAGCCCCCTGATCTGTTCCTGAGCTGCAGTGTGAGATGGGTGGGACTGGAGCACTGCTGCTGGGAAAGAGCCACAGTATATTACGCCCCAGGAGCTGTCCACTGGGATGTGCGCCATGTGACATCATCTGTCATCCATTTCGTGCACTCAGGAAATATACTGTTGTTGGCATTGCCCTCGGCTGTTCTTCTGCTGTGGGGGCATCTGTAATTGGCTCATATTTCAGCCTTGCTTCCACATGTGTGCATCTATAAAGCCTGCTGCTGCTGGCAGTGAACCCACCTCAGCTGTGGGAGTGCGAGTAATCAACTTGGATGCCCCCCAGGCACTGTGCTTACAAAGCCACTGGTGTAGATCTACTGAAGTCACACACCTGCTCGGAATTGGCTCAAATTTCTGTCCTGCCTCTGTGTGTGGGCAACCGCTAAAGATTGCAGTGGTGGAGCTGCACCCACTGTGAGCACCCTGAGAATGAGGCCTATATGGCAGGGCACTTCCCTCCCTTTGCCCTTGTTGACAGTGGGGCTCCTATTGAGGACCTGGGCTCCATCCTGTGCACACCCCCAGGTGTGGCTCTACACTCCAGGCCCTTCAGACTGTCTCCAAGAAGCCAAGCCAAGTCCTATTCTGGGGTCTGTCAGCTGAAGCCTAAGTTTCAGCACCCAGTCCTGCCCACACCAGCAGGTGGTCATCTCAGGCTGGGAGGTGCACCGAGGTGGCCAGGACTATTTGTGCTGGTCTCTCTCAATTCTGCTTGCTGCAAGTTGGCTGCTGCACTCTCCTCTGAGCCTCTGAAGCTCCCTGTCTGTCCTGGCTCATCTCCCAGCTGGTGAAAGGTGTTTTCAGGTGAGGAAAGCTTTCTTCTTCCACAACTCCCTCCCAGGGTTGCAGGATTTGTTCAGATTCTTTTTTTTTGTTTTCCTTTCGTCCTACTGGTTATGTGGTAATCTTTCTTGCAGCTTTGGTTGTATGAGATCTTCTGCCATCATTCCATTGGTATTCTATGAAAATTGTTCCACATGTAGATGTATTTCTTGTGTATTTGTGGGAGGAGGTGACCTCCACATCCTTCTGTTCCACCGTCTTCATCTCTGCCTCTCCATTGCAGTACTTTAGATAAGGGATAATGAGAAGATAAATGAAAACCATGACAGTGGGACTTGAGAGAGAGGGACATACTTGACGACTCTTTAAGAAGTAATTTTGCAGGGACTTAATATGGGGCAGTGATGGGGAGCAATTTGGGTTCATGACTTGAGTCCTAGGAGTGTGGTGGTACCATGAACTGAGCATGGGAGATAGAGGAGGAGCATCTTTAGGGACGATGATGAATTCTTTCTTACACATGTGGACTATAGGTCTCTGTAGGAATCCAGTGGAGATGGCCAGTGGCAGTGGAATGAGAGAGTAAGGCTTGTGTGTCTCTTTGATTTCTCAGCTCTGACTTACTTTCCTGAAGGTGCTAATTCTAGGAAAGCATCTTCCTGAAATTAACTCTGTAATGCCTAAATAATAAAGCTATTTTCACATGGTTTAACAGTTTATTTGGTGCTGAGTTTATTTGTATTTGTAACTCGACATACTTACAGGTAGTTATACTCCATAAAATTATTGTCTTGGGAAATGGAATGTTCCCCAGTAGTTAAAACTTATTTTAAAAAAATAAATAGCACTCATTAGTTTCTATAGTTGTCTCTTTCAAGTTCTTACTGTTTTGTGGATGCGTTTCTCAGCACTTTGATGAAATACTAGCTCAACTTATCCCTGTACATCCTTTTAATGCACACAAGCAACCTTCTATATTCTTCCCTTGATGTTTCCAGGAAGATTATAGACATTCTTGCTGGTATCCTAATTACTAGAGCTAATCTATGGATTTTAATAACAGTCCTTTATATATACACTTTGCAAGATTATTTTACCTCTGGGGAGAAAAACTTTTACATGATTTTTATCTTTTTCAATAGATCCCACGCTATATTATAGAACATACCTGTGCTCTTATTTGATAATACTGGAATAACAAAGCAAATTATCTTTTTCTAGTAGCATTAGTATTACAGGTAGATGTGTAGCATCAATCTTTTACACTATTTGTATGTGCTGTGCCCTGTCTTATCTTCACACTGGTCTTGTGTAAGGGAATCAGTACCATTCCCATTTGGAAATTGAACCAAAGTAAAATGGTTGAGTTTTACTCAAGGACATAGTGCAAATTTGTGTTGAAATGAAGTCCAGACTACAGTTTCTTTGTCTTCCCAATTCTATGTTTATCTACTTGTTTTAAACTTCTCTATCATTTTTGCTTATTTTTAACCCAAAAGAATGATATCTTACTCTTTAAATTTAGACCTGGGAATTCTGACAGCATGGAGATGTACTGCTAATTGAAATATCATTTGGGGGCTCTTATTAAACATCATGGTACTCCTGAATGCTAATATCCAATTTTAGACTTATATGTTAGCTTATACTTGAACATTCTTACTAATTTTTAAAAATACTCCCTTCTTTTTTCTCATAAGATGTCAAAGAATTTGGAGATTAATAAAATAAAATAAAATAAAATTCTCTCTCTTCTCTTTGAATTTCTTTTAAAATATTTTTAAAAACTCAAAAATGATTCTACTGTTTTGTTTAAAAATTTAGTCAGACCTGAACTTTTATCTTGGGTACATCTAAGTTGTTTTTTAGATGGGCTCCGTAATCTGAAATCCATACACGCTTGGAACATATGAATTTCGTAAAGTGGAGATTTTAATGAGAAAAAATAAAATGTTGTAGGCATAAAAATATGTATAATTTATTTATTTTTATAAAAAAGTATAAGTTTAGTTGTTTGATCAAATAAAAATCACTGATAGATTCTATTCTAGCCAAAGGGACTGCTGAATTTAACAAACTAAACTAGTCTCTAATTGAGAATATCCATAGAGAGCTTCATATTTTGGCTGTAGGTTTACACAGCTGAAAACAGTACTCCATTCTAATTCCAACAGCCTGTGAATAACAGTGGACTTTTGCACAGTGAGACGTACCCAGATTACCGTGTGTAGTTTGGCCACTGAGCTGGACATTGCAGGATAGATCTAGGATTCATCCCCAGCCTCACAGGGTTGAAGAGCAGGGTTCATCTTCTGCTCTGTCAGCCCCCCTTGACATTGAACCAGATGTCTGGTCACTTAGATACATCCAAAGACATCTAAGCAAACAAAGTGAGCTCCTGTGAATATCTTTGGAAACTGTGAGGTTATTGAGCCCATACATCTTCAGTTTATCAAAACCCATTATGCACTCAGTGCCAAGGAGTTCAGCAGTGGGAAATGAATGCAGACTCCATATTCCATTTTCTGCTCTATGAACACATCTCACTTAAGTATGAACACCTGTTCTTCCATGAACAAGTAAGCAGTGC
The DNA here is from genome assembly GCF_003676395.1 of Aethalodelphis obliquidens. NCBI lineage: Eukaryota > Metazoa > Chordata > Mammalia > Artiodactyla > Delphinidae > Aethalodelphis > Aethalodelphis obliquidens. The sequence goes on from NW_020837968.1 coordinate 24,515,058, forward strand.
TCTCATTTCTTTTTCGATGATTTTAAGTTCAGTGTGCTTAGATATTTTTGCAACACCAGGGAGAATACACCATCTTGTGGGTTGTTGATTTCCATGAAGCTGGTCTGTCAGAGTCCTTTAATTTAAAAAAAAAAGATGATCTGTGGAAGCAGTTATGTGACTGATTTCAACAAGTTTCCATCACTTTACTAGTTTGATTAAAGCAAATTGTTTTAAAATCTTCCGCTAACTGAGATGGCTCAGGGTAGGAACATGAAGAAAAATCATAATTTTAGTTTTTCTCCAGCCCATTATGTAACAAAATTGATTGGTTTCAAAGTCAGAACACAATTTTTTCCCCTAATGAATGTTGCCACCAGAACAGTCATAGTTTATATAAAACTCTGTTTTAGACATCCAATGAGTGTCATTGTTTATTGTGTCTGGGTGGCATTTATGGTGCTAGATACAGAAGAAAGACTGAACCTGGAAGTTCCTGTAGGGTAGGGGATATATTTTATATCTACTTTGTTTAGGAATGAACTTCCTTGGCTCCAAGTTTAATTACAGTTATGGGCCTTCACCTCCTTCACTTCCTGTTGCCTATAAGTGACTAGAGGCTTGATTGAATCATCTGCAACTGCCTGGATCTGAGGAAGCTCCCTTGTAAAGTGAGAAGAGTAAAAGATATCCTAGAGTGACCAGCATCTTTTTCCCTGAAATAATTGCTTGCATTCTGCAACAGAAAAAGGAAATGGGCTGGGGCAGACTTGGAGGGACTTTCATATCGAGGACAGGAACAAAGAGAGGTGTAAAGAGTAAATGCTCCTGGGTAGGTGAGGTGGCAGACGGACCCCTGGGGGAAGCCAGCAGTCTGGGAAACGGGCATCCGGGTGAGCCCAAGGAGATGGAAAGTTGAGAGCCCAGGCCAGCTCTACCAAGGAGCCCTTGAATCAGTTGAGGCCTATTAGGGATGGTGCCCAGACTTCCACACTGCCCTAAGAATCACTGTGGCTTGGAAGGGGACCTGCACTGCTGTCAGCGCCAGGGGCTTGGCCACGGTGGCTTAGACAAAGACTGGTGGTAGAGGAGCCTGCTAACCTCAAAGGAAGTGCTTGAGTCTGGCACTAGCACTGCAACATAGGAGAAAGTAGGGTTGGTCTCCTGAGCAACTTGGACATGGAAAGAGAAGAGAAGGAAAGAAAGCGAAGACAGATTTCCTACTCAGTGGGTAAATGGAGGTAGAGGTGAGTTTTAATTTGGAAAGTAAAAGAATATAACCTAATTTTATCCATAGCTAAGTTAGCAAAGCCAATCATGTCAGTTACATGTGGCAAATGAGAAGATTTGCCTCTGCTTAATCACTACCAGTAATATCAGTGTTATTAATAGTAGTAATGATAAATATTATTTTTAGTATTAGTAATTCTATACCTATTATGTGGCCAGACTCTATTATAGATGCGTACAGATGCTTTCCTCAATTCTTATAACTCTGCATGGTAGATATCATGATTCTTGTTATTCGGAGGCTTGGATGCTGGGAGAAATTAGTCAAAGACACCCAGTTAAATAAATGAATGCTCCACAATTCAAACCCAGGCCAGTCCAATTCTATAGCATCTCTTGGGTTTTTCTGGCAGCCATCTTACTTGCTTTTTCTAATGCATCACGTTGAATCAATACAATATTTGCCACAGACGAAAATGATCTTCATGGGCAGATTTTGAGCTATAGCCTCAAATAAACTTTGTCATCTCTTTACTATGCTGGCAGTTTTGCTTTGGAAAAGAAACTGAAATTTCATGTGTCTCTTCTCACCTCTTTGCCTCTGGACAGGAGCTTGTTGTGATTGTGCAGCAGCTGCTCTAAGTGCTGGCTGGGGATTCCAGCAGGATCAGTGCCTGTTCACTGGGGCAAGGTGTGTGGGGGTAGAGAGCTACAAACCCATAAGAAAAGGTACCTCAATAGAATAACGGGCCAAAATGTGAGAAGACAAAATTCAGAGACCCACAAATACAAATAAATACTTAAAACGTTGTTCAGACTCAAAAGTGTTCAGGACCATGCAAATTAAAGCAACATCATGATTTGTTTTGTGTTTATCAGCTTATCAATAGTGAAAAATGACGGATACCATCTAGGGTCAGTAAGGAGCAAGAAAACAGCACTGTTTGGGAGAATATAGGTAGACTTAGCTTCTTTAGAAGTCAGCTAGACATTACCTACCAAATTTTAAATGCCTGTATAAGCAATCCCACTTACAGAAGTAAATCTTTAGGAAATACTGATATACATTTTAAGGATATTTATTGTGGCATTGGTTAAAATAGCAAATAAACGAACAATCTAAATACCAATTTCCAGAGAGATTGTTAATCAATTTGTAGCCTAATCAGTCTAGTCTGGTGGTGAAGGCCATGGGCTTTGGAACTAGATTGCCTGAGTTTGAATCCTAGTGCCACCTCTTAACTGGCTCTGTGACCTTGAGCAACTTATTTATCATGTCTATGTCTCAGTTTTCTCATCTGTAAAGGGGATAATAAATAGTACCTATTAATGGTACTAATGGGGCACCATTAGTGATTGTCTTCAGACAGCTACAGCACTTAAAGCCTGACACATAGTAAGCATTATAGAAATGGTTTATTTTATATGCCTCTAAAGTACTTGAATTTTATTTACTGTAAACTTGTATTAATTTTGTGTTGAAAAAATAAGGATATCATATATATCTGATCAGCATATTATGAGCATATTGTGTAAAGCTTGTATGTTTATTAGATATTGAGCTAATTATAATACTGTAAAGGTTATCTAGTAGTTCCAGGGATAGCTTAAAAATTGCTGTGTTTAAAATTTAGTTAAGTTAGAGCCTAATAAAAATGCCTCAAATCAGTCAATCACTATGAAAGCTCAACCATTTGGGTATGTGAGTTGTTCTGGAACTCAGAATACTTTGGCTAAGTGAAAAGACCTTATTATGAAAATAACAGATTTTCATTTCTTCTCTAATTTTATAACCCTTGGCAATACAATCTTTGTTTTGCTGTGAAACACTTGAAAAGGAAATGAGTGTACACACCAAGTTTTATTTTCTAAAATAAATGCATTTAAATGTTGCCTAGAGATTCTAGTATGCTGCAACATCAGGATATCACCTGGGAGGGAGATGGTAGGGAAGTGTGGGAGAGGGGCTTGCTTGAGATCTCTAGACTTAAGCATGAGTGCCTAAATCACAGACATGCTGAGGCAACAGCTTTAAAATTCTCTGAAAGAGGATATTTTGGGAAGGTCTTTCTTTGGGGATGCTTTGGAGCCTGGCTTGGTCAGTACTTGTGATGTCCACAGACGCATACCACCTGGTGGGCCCTGGAGGTAACTTCAGTGAGTGGCCATAGGACACAGTTCTGTTCCAACTTGGATTGTCCCCTGTCATCACACAGTGTGGAGGAGGTCAAGTTAATGAAGATTATATTTCTGTATTCAAAATTCTGCTGGTTCCTTTCTCCAGTGATAAGAGATGAATGGGGCAGTTGCCAGATGACTGTATTTAGTTAAGAAAGGACGTTGTTACAGAAATTCTAATATGACTACTTCTATTCTTTTAGAAAGAGCAAAGGAATTCTTTTCTATAAAAACCATAAAGGGTTTTCTTCTTACTTGCCTTTAAAATTTTGAGAAATTTAATTGGTACAGAAAAAGGTGCACAGAATCCTATAACCATACCCACAGAATATCCAGAATTGAGAAGTGTTAACATTTTGTAATACTGAACACAATCATTATTTTTAACTAAAAGAAAGAAAACATTCCGTATGTGGTATTGGCACAAAGACAGATATGTAGATCAATGGAACAGAATTGAGGGTCCAGAATTAATCTTCAACAAAGGAGGCAAGAATATACAATGGAGAAAAAGCAGTTTCATCAGCAAGTGGTGTTGGGAAAACTGTGTAGTCTCATGTAAATCAATCATGTAAATCAATCAATCAAGTCTCATGTAAGTCTCACGTAAATCAATCAGTGTTAGAACACTCCTTCATACCGTATACAAAAATAAACTCAAGATGGTTTAAAGGCCTAAATATCAAACATGATAGTATAAAACCCACAGAACAGAACATAGGCAAAACATTCTCTAAAATAAATCATAGCAATATTTTCTTAGCTCAGTGTCTGAAGGCAAAAGAAATAAAAGGAAAAATAAGCAAATGGACTTTATTAAACTTACAAGCTTTTGCACAGCAAAGGAAACCATAAACAAAAAAAAGAACCTACAGACTGGGAGAAAACATCTGCTAATGATGTGACAGACAAAAGCTTAATTTCCAAAATATACAAAGAGCTCATACAGCTCAATATCAAAAAAATAACCCAATCAAAAAATGGACAGAAGATCTATATAGACATTTCTCCAAAGAAGACATACAGATGGCCAACAGGCACATGAAAAGATGCTCACCATCACTAATTATTAGAGAAATGTAAATCAAAACTACAGTGAGGTATCACCTCACGTCAGTTAGAATGGCCATCATCAAAAAGTCTATGAATAAGAAATAATAAAAGAATTGAGGAACAGACCAAGAAGATATAGAAATATTTAATAAAAAGATAGAAGATTTAAAGAAAAAACAAACAGAGATGAACAATACAATGACTGAAATGAAAAATACACTAGAAGGAATCAATAGTGGAATAAATGAGGCAGAAGAAGGAATAAGTGAGCTGGAAGACAGACTGGTGGAAATCACTGCCGCTGAACAGAATAAGGGAAAAAGAATGAAAAGAAATTAGGATAGTCTAAGAGATCTCTGTGACAACGTTAAATGCACCAACATTCACATTATAGGGGTCCCAGAAGGAGAAGAGAGAGAAAAAACACCTGAGAAAATATATGGAGAGCTAATAGCTGAAAACTTACCTAATACTGGAAAGGAAATACTCAAGTCCAGGAAGCTCAGAGCCCCATACAGGATAAACCCAAGGAAGAACATGCCAAGGCACATATTAATCAAATTGACAAAAATTAAAGACAGAGAAATTATTAAAAGCAGTAAGGGAAAAGCAACAAATAACATACAAGGGAATTCCCATAAGGTTTTCAGCTGATTTCTCAGCAGAAACTCTGCAGGCCATAAGGGAGTGGCATGATGTTCTTAAAGTGTAGGAAGGGGAAAACCTACAACCAAGAACACTCTACCCAGCAAGGCTCTTGTTCAGAGTCGATGGAGAAATCAAAAGCTTTAAAGACAAGCAAAAGCTAAGAGAATTCAGCACAACCAAATCAGCTTTACAACAAATGCTAAAGGAAATTCTCTAGGCAGAAAAGAAAAAGTCACAACTAGAAACAAGAAAATTATGAATGCGAAAGCTCACCAGTAAAGACAAACATACAGGTAAGGCAGGAAATCACCTACACACAAATTTTATACAAAACCAACATTTGTGAGAAGAGGAGAGTACAAATGCACGATATTGGAAATGCATTTGAAATTAAGAGACCAGCAACTTGAAACAATTTTGTATAAATATAGACTTCTATATCAAAACATCATGGTAACTGATAACCAAAAATCTGCAATAGATACACACACAAAAAATACAAATACAAATAAAACACTAGATATAATCGTTAAAATCACAAGAGAAGAGAACATAAGAGGAAGGGAAGAAGAAAAAGACCTACAAAAGCAAATCCAAACCAATTAGCAGAATGGCAATAAGAACATACATATCTATAATTACCTTAAATGTAAATGGAGTAAATGCTCCAACTGAAGGACATAGACTGGCTGAGTGGATACCAGAAAAAGACCTGTATACTATCTACAAGAGGCCCAATTCAGATCTAGGGACACATACAGACTAAGAATGAGGGGATAGAAAAAGGTATTCCATGCAAATGGAAATGAAAAGAAAGCTGAAGTAGCAATTCTCATATCAGACAAAGTAGACTTTAAAATAAAACTGTTACAAGAGAGAAAGAAGGACACTACATAATGATCAAGGGATCAATCCAAGAAGAAGATATGCCAATTGTAAATATATATGCACTCAACATAGGAGCACCTCAATACATAAGGCAAATACTAACAGCCATAAATGGACAGATGATCCAGACAGAAAATCAATAAGGAAACACAGGCATGAAATGATGTATTAGACCAGATGGACTTAATTGATATTTATAGAGCATTCCATCCAAAAGCAGCAGAATACACATTCTTTGAAAAGATACATGCACCCCAATGTTCATTGCAGCACTATTTACAATAGCCAATATATGGAAACAACCTACATGTCCATTGACAGAAGAATGGATAAAGAAAATGTGGTACATTTATAAATGGAATATACTCAGCCATAGAAAAAAATGAAATAATGCCATTTGCAGCAACATGGGTGGACCTAGAGATTATCATACTAAGTGAAGTAAGTCAGAGAAAGATAAATATTATATGATGTCACTTATATGTGGAATCTAAAAAAATGATATAAATGAACTTATTTACAAAACAGAAAGAGACTCACAGACATAGAAGACAAACTTATGGTTACCAAAGGGGAAAGCTGGGGGGGAGGGGTAAATTAGGAGATTGGGATTAACATATACACCCTACTATATATAAAATAGATAATCAACAAGGACCTACTGTATAGCACAGGGAACTCTAGTCAATATTCTGTAATTACCTATATGGGAAAAGAATCTAAAAAAGAATGGATATATGTATTTGTATAACCAAATTACTGTACACCTGAAACTAACACAACATTGTAAATCAACTGTACTCCAATATAAAATAAAAAATTAATCCTTCATTCCTGTTTACAATTGAATAATATTTCCTTGAATGCACAGACCACATTTTGTTTTTCCATTCATCCATTGACAGACATTTGGGTTGTTTCTGCCTTTTGGCTATTGTGATAGTATTGCAATGAATATTAACTTACAGGTATTTGTTTGAATATCCATTTTTACTTTTGAGTATATTCCTATGAGTGGAACTGCTTGGTTATATGATAGTTCTATGTTTAACTTTTTGAGGAACTGTCAAACTTTTTCCAAAGTGGCTGCACCATTTTACATTCCCATGAGCAATATGTGAGTGTTTCAGTTTCTCCATATTCTTTCCACATTTGTTTTTCTCTATTATTTAAAAACTTTTTTTTTTATTATAGCCATTCCCCTGAGTGTGCTTCCACAGTTTTTGGCCTACAAGAATAGAGTTGCTGTGAGAGACATGAGAAAGTCTGTGGGTTAAACAGGTTAGGATGGAATAATTATTGTTCAGTTTGGACAGGTTGAATTTGAGATGTCTCTTAGACATCCAAGTGGCATTGTTGAGTAGACATTGGATGGATAAGTCTGGAGTTAGAAAATGAGGTTTGGGCTGGAGATATAATTTGGGAGTCATTGGCATTTAATTGCTACTTAAAGCTATGGAACTAGAATATGGACAGAGAAGAAAACCAAGGATTGAGCCCAAAGACACTCCAAAAATTAAGAAGTTGGGTAGAAGAGGAGGAGCATAAAAGTAGGCAAAGAAGGAACAATCAGTGAGGTAGGCAGAAAATCAAGAGAGTTAGATGTACTTAAAGGCCAGGTGAGAAAAGGTCATAAAGGATGAGGATGATTAACTGTGTGAAAGGTTTCAAAGCTCAAGTATTCTTAGAACTGAGACTTGGGTATTAGATTTGGCAATGTGGAGTCATTGCCAACTTGAATGACAGCAGTGTCAGTAGAGTGGTGGGGAATGGAGACAGTCAATATAGATAATGCTTCTCAAGTTTTGTTGTAGGAAGTAAAAAATGACAATGGCTGGTGGGAAAAATGGGGAGAAGGGAAGGTCTTTTTTCTTTCTTTTTAATGTAGGAGAGATAATAGGATTTTGTATGCTGATGGAAGTAAGTCAGTATAGAGCAAAAAATTGATTTTTTAAAGAAGAAGTGGTAATTACTTAAGAGATGTCCATCGACCTGAGGGGCTGGGATATAGTGTACAAACAGAGGGAGTTTAGACAGCAGCATAGCTAGTTCATCCTTGGTAATAGGTGGGAAGGCAGGTTCCATGTATTCAGATAAAGGAAGGTGGGAAAATAAGGCAGTAATATAATAAATAATAAGCTGAGAGTGGGAATAAGGAAAAAGATGTTGGTAATTTGGAGAGAGATAAGAAAATGTTAAATAGCCTATTGGGATGGTGGATGAATAAATGGACTAGAGATGAGAATGATTTCTTGTGAATGTTTGGGATCCACTTGTGATGCAGGCATGAATTTGAAGTTAGTTTTTCTCTGGCCATGCTGGCTGCACAGGTGCAGGGGTGGAGAGTGGATGAGAGCTGGAGGACCAGGAGGCATAACAAAGCAGGAGAAGGGCAAGGGAATAGAGAGTGATTTTACTGATTGGTTTTGATTTTAAGCTGGATATGCATGAAAGAGGAGACATCGAGGGCTTAGATATAGTGACACAGTACTATGATCAATGGATTGCTGATCCCAGGAGGGATAAAAAATCATTGAAGTCGAGAGTGAGAGGAAAAGATAGAGGCTTGTGGGCAGAGAGTGGGATGCCTTAAATTGAGATAATGAAGCGTTTGAAGCTAGCGGTAACGACATGGGAGTGAATGGCTGAGGCAGAAGATTATTGAAAGGGGTGGTTCAAGGAAATGAGACACCAGAGTACTGGAAAGATCATTCACATATATGTTTACTTTTTCAAGATTAAGACACGAGTAGTGATGGAGATGATCCATCACAGTGAGAAAGAAGGAGAAGAGAACTGACCTGGGGGTCCATAGATAATGGTGACACTTAGTATTGAGTGATCTAGTCTGATGACATGAGATTCAAAGCTGGGGTGTTTAGGGGGGAGAAAAGAGAGAGAATGAATGGTCTCAAAGTGGCAGTGAGGAGCACGGAGGATATCTACTTCCATCTCCTTATCCAGTGGTATGAGGACAAAGGGAGAAATACAACTTTCCATTGAAAGGACTGGAGGGAAAGCAGTGGTCCCAGGGAAAGCCAAGTTTCTGTTGAGGCAAGGAGGTGAGGAAAAGGTTGAGGAGTAGATAATATAATACAGGAAATATTGTATAGTAGATAATATGGATATTATAGTAAGCAATATTATACATGAACTAGAGTGTTGTTTTGTGTATATACAGCTTTTTTAAAAGGCAGGGTAGTATTCAAAATCAAATTTTTCTTACATGATCGCGGTTCCCTTCCTTATGATCCTTGGTATTTCTGTGGTGTCTGTTGTAATGTCTTCTTTTTCATTTCTGGTTTTATTGATTTGGGCCCTCTCTCTTTTTTTCTTGATGAGTCAGGCTAAGAGTTTTATCAATTTTATCTTTTCAAAGATCTAGCTTTTAGTTTCATTGATATTTTCTACTGTTTTTTAGTCTCTATTTCATTTATTTCTGCTCTGATCTTTATGTTTTCTTTCCTTCTACTAACTTTGGGTTTTGTTTGTTCTTCTTTCTCTAGTTGCTTAGGTGTAACTTTATGTTGTTTATTCGAGATTTTTCTTGTTTCCTGAGGTAAGTTTGTATCACTATAAACTTTACTCTTAGAACTGCTTTTGCTGCATTCCATAGGCTTTGGATCATCGTTTTTCATTTTCATTTGTCTCTAGGTAGTTTTTGATTTCCTCTTTGATTTCTTCAGTGATGCATTTGTTGTTTAGTAACATATTGTTTAGCCTCCACGTGTTTGTGTTTTTTGCAGTTTTTATTTTCTTGTAGTTGTTTTCTGATCTCCTAGCATTGTGGTCGGAAAAGATGCTTGATATGATTTCAGTTTTCTTAAATTTACTGAGGCTTGTTTTGTGGCTAGCATGTCATCTATCTTGGAGAATGTTCCACGTGCACTTGGAGAATGTGCCAATATCTTGGAGAATATTCTGCTGCTTTTAGATGAAATGCTCTCTCTATATATCAGTTAAGTACATTTGGTCTAATGTGTTATTTAAGGTCTGTGTTTCCTTACTGATTTACTGTTTGGATCGTCTGTCCATTGATGTTAAGTGGGGTGTTAAAATCCCCTACTATTATTGTGTTCCTGTTGATTTCTCTTTTTCTGTCTGTTAGTATTTGTCTTATATCAATACCTTGAGGTGCTCCTATGTTAGGTGCAAGATATTAGTATATCTTCTTCTTGGATTAACCTCTTGATCATTATTGTAGTGTCCTTCTTTGTCTCTTAAGTCTATTTTGTCTTATATAAGTAAGTATTGTTACTCTGGCTTTCATTTGATTTCCATTTGCGTGGATTACCTTTTTCTGTCCCCTTACTTTCAGTCTGTATGTGTTTCTAGATCTGAAGTGAGTTTCTTGTAGGCAGCATATATATGGGTCTTGTTTTGGTATCCATTCAGCCAGTTGGTGTCTTTTGGTTGCAACATTTAGTCCATTTATATTTAAGGTAACTATCGATATGTATGTTCTTATTGCCATTTTGCTAGTTGTTTTGGATTTGTTTTTTACATCTTTTTTCCCCCTCCTTTTGTTCTCTCATGATTTGATGACTGTCTTTAGGCTATGTTTTGATTTCTTTTTCTTTTTTGTGTGTAAAACTATAATAGATTTTTGGTTTGCAGTTACCATGAGGTTTTTATATAGCAGTCTATATATATATATATATATATATATATACACACACACACACACACACATATATATAATATATATATATATATATTCTTTCATGTTGCTGATCTTTTAATTTCAAATGCAGTTTTAGAAACCCTGCATTTGTACTCTCCTTCCTTCACAACTACTGTTTTTGATATATTTTACATCTAATTGTTTTGTATATTTCTTAACTGCTTATTGTGGATGCAGATTATTTTAGTACTTTTGTCTTTTATCCTCTCTACTAGCTTTGTGTGTGGATGATTTCCTACCTTTACTATATGTTTGCCTTAACCAGTGATCTTTTTCATTTCATAATTTTCTTGTTTCTAGTTGTGGCCTTTTCTTTTTCACCTAGAGAAGTTCCTTTAGCATTTGTTGTAAAGCTGGTTTGGTGGTGCTAAATTCTTTTAGCTTTGGCTTGTCTGTAAAGCTTTTGATTTCTCTATCAAATCTTAATGAGAGGGGCTTCCCTGGTGGCACAGTGGTTGAGAGTCCGCCTGCCGATGCAGGGGACACGGGTTCGTGCCCCGGTCTGGGAAGATCCCACATGCCGCAGAGCAGCTGGGCCCGTGAGCCATGGCGGCTGAGCCTGCGCTTCTGGAGCCTGTGCTCCGCAACGGGAGAGGCCCCAATGGTGAGAGGCCCGCATACCACAAAAAAAAAAAAAATCTTAATGAGAGCCTTGCTGGGTAGAATATTCTTGGTTGTAGGTTTTCCCCTTTCATCACTTTAAATATATTGTGCCACTCCCTTCTGGTCTGCTGAGTTTCTGCTGAAAAATCAGCTTGATAGCCTATGGGAGTTCCCTTGTACAATATTTGTTGCTTTTCCCTTCCTGCTTTTGAGATTCTCTCTTTATCTTTAATTATTGTCATTTTCATTACGTTAGTATGTATGTTTCTGCCCAGTTTGTTGTTTGGTCAGAGGCATCTCAGCTTTGGCACCTACAGGCTGTTGGCCTCCAGGAGAGCTCATGAAGATGAATGCTCCCCAGTATATCTGCCACCAGTGTCTGTGTCCCCAGGGTGAGCCACAGCTGCCCCCTACTTCCCCAGGAGACCCTCTAAGACCAGCAGGTAGGTCTGTCCCAGGCTCCTGTCAAATTACTGTTTTTGCCCTGCGTCCTGGTGCATTGAGATTTTGTTTGCCCCCTTTAAGAGTGTGAAGTTTCTATTTCCCGCAGTCCTGTGGGGCTCCTGCAATTAAGCCCTGCTCGCTTTCAAAGCCGGATACTGTGGAGGCTAATCTTTCCAGTGCTGGGCTCCAGTGCTGGGGAGCCTGACATGGGGCTCAGAACTCTCACTCCTGTGGGAAAATTTCTGCAATATAATCATTCTCCTGTTTGTGGGTTGCTCACCCGTAGGGTATGGGATTTGATTATATCTTGAGTCCATCCTTCCTACTCGTTTTGTTGCGGTTCCTCTTTATATCTTTGGTTGTAGAAGATCTTTTCTGGTGCGTTCCTGTCTTTTTTCATTGATGGTTATTCTGCAGACAGTTGTAATTTTGATGTGCTTGTGAGAGGAAGTGAGCTCAGGGTCTTTCTACTCTGCTATCTTGGTCACTCTCTCCCTGTAGTTCTCTTCCTACACATATGACCTATAACTTAGAGAGTCAACAGCTGCATACTAAAATAATCTCCAACAGAAATCCAGCACATAAAAGGCTTTGTTGAATAAATGAATATAAATATCATCATGTCAGTTTGAGATCAAAAGGAATATGGCAGAGTCTTAAAATTTCTAAAGGAATGTTCTGTTCCCTCCGAGGATTATGTTACTCCATTTAACAAATATTTATTGAGAAGTGAGTATCTGCTGCATCCTGGTATTGAACAGGACAGATAAGGTCCCATCTTTAACAGAGCTTAAATTTAAATGGATACAACTCATGAGCATAAAACTGGATTTTTGAATGAAGAGACTTGTGCATGATTGAGATGTTTTTCCATTAGGTGCCCAAAGATTATTTAAAATTTTATTCAGAAGTGGGCTCATTTTTATTTACACATAATGAGATGTTTTTGCAGCCCCACCACAACTAAGGGACACAGGTTTTGTGTGTGTGTGTGTGTGTACACAAAGGAGAAAAGAATCACGTATCTATCATCTCTCCCCTCTTCTTGCCCTCCTTCCCTCCATCAAATTTGAAAGCCTAGATTGTTGAGTACAGAATTATTGAAAATGTTAAGTTTACCTTAACCTTCTTATGTAATTTACTAATCCTTTTTCTATAGATGAAAGAATACCATTTGGATAAGTGAATGGAATACATTTATTTAAAGATACAGAAAGAATAAGCAAGAATTTTCTAGGTATCTTTTATGGTTTTCATTATAGATATGTCTTTTTTTTGCATTGCTAGAGACATTATTTTTTTCCCATTCGAATATATATGCAGCAGAAATTAGAGAGGAAATACCTTGGATGCAGTGGCTAGTAGGGATTTGGTAAAGTGAAGGGCACAGGCTTCTCTGAGGGGACTGCAGCTCTTTGACTCCAGGTCTATGTTATATAGGGTGGGGATGCAGGTCCAGAGGGGCCAGATCTTCTCATTTTTCAAATGAAATCAGAAAACTAGATTTTTAATGAGTTTGCATTTTTTTAAATGTTGGAAACTGATTCTGTCATGTTTACAGTGAAGCCAAGGAAAATATTCATTCTACAGGTAGGCAGTTTGAGATCTCTGATACAGACCATCACCAAACCAGTGATACCATTTATAATGTTTTGTGACTGCCGTGGTCGCTTCAGGCTGTAGTTCCAAAGATGCAGACTTACTTGTGGGTTTGTACCCTCATTGTGCAGATGTTCCAGTCTTCCCCATTTTATATTTGCTCTGTTTAGGGCCCTCTAGGCCAGCACTGTCCAATAGAACGTTCTGCAATGATAGAACTGTTCAGTATGTGTGCTGTCTGATACAGGAGCCACTAGCCACATGGGACTGTTGAGCACTGGGAATGAGGCTAGTGTGAATAAGAAACTGAATTTAAAAATTTATTTTATTTTAATTAATTTAAACTTAAATAGCCATATGTGGCCAGTGGCTACCAAGCCATACCTCCTGGTCTCTGCACAACTCTCATCCTCACAGAAACCCAATTAAGAGTTACTGAATTGATTCACACAAACCCAGATAAACCTTTGACTCACAAAGTGTAGTAAGGAGAGAAGGGAGCAAATTCACGCCAACAGTGGCGGCGCCAGGGCAAAATTTCATACACCTAAATATGTGAAACATAAACCAAGCTAAGTAAAATGTATTCCTCTCACCTCAACATGTATTCCTTTTGTTAGGGCCTAGAAGACCAGCTTCACAGAATACTTGGACTCCTAGGGCTTCTTCCCTGGAGCATAATGGTATGAGGAAAGCTAGTCCTTCTGTCCCCAGCCCCAGTCCACCCTGCATCACAAGTGGCCTGACCAGCAAGCCTGGGTAGAGTGGAACTTTACATAACCAGTGATCAAAGACTATATTTGGAACACTTCTGCTATTCCTATGGCATGTTCTACCTTTCCTCCCTTTTGGCTATAGCTGCATTTAACTTTAATACATTGTACACAGCTTTGTGGAATTGCAATATAAAGTGAAATCCTGTGTTGCTTTGGGCATAGACCTTCCCTCTGAGACAAGCTCTATGATCTGACTGATCCCTTTTGGAACCCCTTGTAAGCTCCTCCCCCATCACCTACAAACTGAGGGATAATCACTTTTCTAAATGGGTTTGTCCCGAATTCTTTAGAGGTAAAATATAACTGAACTTGGCTGCTGCTTTTAAAGAGTATTTAAGAGCTGAAACAAGGAATGGGTACAGATGTGACTTTGGCCAAAGGTTAATAAGGAGAGTTCACCTCATTAAGCTACCTATTTACCATCTTCATTAAACTGCCTATTGCATCACTAAGTCATCTTCAGCACTATGCCTCAGAAGACTTTTCTTGGGGCAGTCATTTATGCCAAAAGAATCAGGGAGTGGAAGATACATTACAGATTGCTTTTAATCCATGTATAAACCAATCTAATGAGTTCTGTGTGATTAAAGTCGGTTAAAACATCAGATATCTTAATGCTTAGGATGTGTATATGGATTATTCTCATCTAAATAACATACAAATGATTTATAAATTCTGGTATTAGGGTAATAAAAAAGAGTTGTACTGTATGCATGTTTGTGTGTGTGTGTGTGAAAAACTTGAGCAGGTTCAGTTGGAGGACAGCTTTGGAAGCTTTAAGATCACATTCTTTTCTAATTGGAGGCATTTATTCAGTGTTGTAGCTGGCATGTGGTAATGAAAGTTATGTTACCACTCAGAGAAGACTGGAGAACTCTGCCCTTATTATGCTGCAGCTCCCTCCTGTGGTGAAAAAGGAGAACAGGACCATAACCTGTGACAGTTGAAGAAAAGAAGTAGAACTGTAAAGGGTAAACTGAGACGGCCTCCAGCCAGTTGTCTCTATAATTCAGGATTGTCTAGGAAACAGGCTCCATGTCTTTTACTAGATAGCTTACACCCCGCAAAGGATTCTGATATGTGATTGCTGCTACCCTTCCCGAGGGCACTCACATTTTATTGCTGTTGCCTTAATTTTCTCCTTACTGTATCCACGTTTCATGGTTAGAAGCTATCTTGTATGATTTCGTATCTCATAAATAATCCCATAATTGAAATTAATGTGAATATGTTACTGCGAAAATGTGTTTTTCCCTACGTAACTGTTTTCATAATATAAATACTTGGCAATCTTTGGGTGGTTTTAAGAAGTGATGGTTTCTTTTTCTCAGGGCCTTGACCTAATTTTCCTCTGCCAACATCAATTTCAGTCTGTTGAAACAGAGACCTCTGAAACACTATTAGAAACTGAAAGGCATCCCTAAATGCTCTATGATTCTTCGACTGAGTGGGTTTGCTTGAGATTAAATTTGAAAGCACCATCTTGCCCACGCTGTTATTTCTAAGGGATTCTGTAATCACTGGTTTAAGCTGAACTTTCCTTTAGCTCTGCCGCCTGAATGGGCTACAGCTTTGGGGCTGGGCAAGGGTGGGTAGGTGAGGCTAAACTCATTCAATAACAGAGCAAAACATCGAGGCAATACAGGAAGATGGGGCTTCAGGTTAAACCTGGAGATGGGAGAAAGAGGGAAAGGTAAGTGATTCCCAACAGTTCTAGGTACTTTCACCATAGGCATCTTTGCCGCAGACATTTTCACTGCATAACTAATTGGCAGTAAGGCAATTTTGCAGTAAAAAATAAAATAATGAAAAACAAAAGAAGGACATTAAAAAGGACCTAAGGAAACATGAGAAATAAATAATAAAATTAAAAAGACTTTATTCTGAAATACAAAATATTTGAATACATTTAAAATGTATGAAGATTCATGGCAATTCTTTGCAAATAATTGATTTTATTTTGTGGGTTGTACCTAAGCACTTTTTCTCAGGAGTCTTTTGTTCACAGGATTTTATATATATATATATATATATATATATATATATATATATATTTCCTGTTGATTTGTCTCCTCATTCAGTTTCACACTTATTCTATTTTGCTAAAATTTCTTCCTTCATTAAGAGAGGTATCAGTTTCCAAACACCAGGATGCATATTTTTAACTGAATTTTGTATTGTTTTGTGAACGCCTCTACACTGTTGTTTGCGCTTGGCATATTGTCACATGTGCTTTGGTAGATATCCCAAAGTTCTATGGGAAATGTAGGTTCAACTCTGTGCCTTTGAGGCTCTCAGCTTCTTTCTCCTCTAGTGTAGTGTGTTTCAAAATAAGAAACCAACTCCCAGGGCAAATCATCATCATCCGTCAGCTCATTAAAGCCATCAATAACTGGAAGAAATGTTAACATTTCAACCAGTTGAAACCAGATTGTAAATCTTTCACAGCAAAATTGTCAACCTTTCACGGCAAAATTGTTTTAAGCTATGCAGAAAAATGCTTGTGACAAAGATGCTTACAACAAAATTACCGAAAGAGGTACCACATTTCTCTCTGTTCTTTTGAGAGGGTTGGCGGGTGTAATTCTGCTGCTGTGAAATAATTAGGAGTCTGCTGTTTCTTTTCCTCTGGATTCTCACCCACAGGGGAGCCCTGGATTGTGGTAGCAGGGAATTGGGTGTCACAGTACCTGCAGGAAGCTTCCAGTCTCTACTGGCTACTGTTTTGGATGCCAAATAAACTTTTTATTAATGCAGGGCCAACATGTAAAAATACCGAGTAGACGAGTAAATGAACATTCTTCGGAAGGAGATAATGTCTCGCTGGGCTTCTCAAATACATTTTAAATATCTTTTAAAGGTGCAATAAATGTCTCACTAGAAGGATAAAATGGATTTTCTCTGTAAGAAAACACAAAATATGAACTATTTGTACATATTTGGAAAAGAATTTCTCTTTGCTTACACTCTTTCAGGTTCAAAGGGGTGCGGGCAGCTCTCCACTGGGCCTTTTTGCCCCTGGGTCTGAGACTCTTCATTGCTGTACCTGAATACTCTAGCTGTTAGGGGGTTTGTGGGAGGATGGATGGGGTGATTCAAGAAGAAAGGACTGACTTTTTGGATGTTTACACTTGTAAATAAAAATATACAAACTACGGTTTTTTAGAAAGATGTCAATTCTTTTCTGCCTCTAACTCTCCAGAAATTTCTGACATTTTTGCTGATGGTGTCTGGGGCTGTGTATCAATGAGGTAGCTGTGGTTCACTGATTCAGTTTGTTCTGACAAAAATCAAGCTAAGTCTAACAATTTTGATTAGCACAAGTGTCCAAACAATTCTTAATGTCAATAGAAACCTGATTTAGTCAACAGGCAGACAATTATTCATAAATCCTTCTTCATATTCTCTTGTGGTTTCTGCCACATGGTAATTTATTTGAGAAAAAGTTCATTTTTCTTAGGGAAAAATAATGCCAATACCCTCACTGCAGGAGAATCACTGATTCTGAATCTAGTTAGGTTTGTGCAGGGCTGACACAAACATAAGGATGGTCCACACCGACATTTAATGGCCTCCAGACTTCAGCTTACTATTCAGTTCTTTCAGGAGAACCAGAGGAGATGGCACAGTGAAGACCCAGGGGGAGCAATGAGCTCCTTTGCAGACCTGGAGTGTGCAGAGGCCTGGAAGCATGAGTGAGCACAGCGATTCGAGGGAATTGAAAAGAGTTCTCTGTGACTAAAGCAGACTGTACTTGCAGGGATGTGGTGGGAAAGGGAACTTTAAGGGGCCCATTCGTGAAGGACATTAAATGCCATGGTGAGTAGTCTTAGTTTCATCTTCTAGTCAGTGAGATGCCATTCATAAATTTTATACAGGAATAGCATGTTTACCATCTGGTTAAATGGTAAGATATAGCTAAAATAAAAATAAAATAAAAACAATGATATCCAAGAAGTGTCAGAAGACAGTATATGATTACATATTAAAATGGTTGGGACAGAGGTGAGTACCAGTCATGGGGCAGAGAAATTGCTCTGGGTTGTAGCCATCAGGGGAGTCTTCTTGATGGAGGAAGGAATGACGCTACATCTTGAAGAACACGGAGAAGAAAAGGGAGTTACTTTATTACTGCCAAAGTAGGGGGTTTCTATTGTTTACAAAGACAAAGGCTAGTGGAAAAAGGAGGGCAAGGACTCTTTCATTGGTCACACTGCAGTTGATGTCAACACTTCAGTCCATCTGAGGACAGTGTAATTGGGCACAGAGCAGTGAATGGTTGGAGCAGTTTGGTGGAGTGTTCTAGGAAGAGGACCTAGAGATGGGGTTATGAGCTGAGACCCTCAGGTTAGGCAGCATTGGCTCCTTCCTGTTTGAGGACAAGTGTCTGACATTCCTGAGCTCCAGAGCAGTTCTTTAAGGGTTTGTATGAATTCAGTAGGTATCTAGAACTAGTGTGTGCAAGGACTGAGCTACATCTTGGCCACTGAAGTAGACTCTGTTGTCTCACCTGGGTGCCTGACTTGCCTGCCATATCTGCTTCTGTGTTCTAAATGACTGTTGCCTACAGGGAAGGGAATTGTGAATAGCTTTCTTGGACTCTGTTGATTCACAGCTACTTCTTGATGCTGTCAGGCCTAATAAAGGCCTGTACTCTTCTAACAAATCAGAACCCTTAGCTATCAGCATGAATTTTATTCCTTGGGTTGAATTTTCTCTAGAACAAGTATTTAACTTTGCTGGAAGTTGGTCATGTTAGGGGGCATGAACCTTTCTGGTGAGAGGAAAAGCAGCCATGAAAGGAACGCAGCCCAAGCCTGCAACACATCAGGCTCCAAGCAAAAGGAACTCTACCAATCTGTGGGGTTCTGCCAGCACTTCCAACGATTATGGAAAGTTATTAATTCAGCCAATAAATATCCTACAGTGGAGTGGATGCCATACTAGGGGTAAAGAAGTGAACAAAACTAACATGGAAACTGCCTACTGGAGTTTACACTAAGTAAGGGAAGGAAAGGCAGTTAAACAATTTGACGATTGACAGATATTTTGGCTCATGGGCACTGCTGTTTTAAAGAGTCCTGGCCTGAGCTTCAGTTGAGGTCTTGCCTCTGCTATGTGCTACTTGTGTGAATAAATTCTTCTGAGATAAAATTTTTAAGAAGTAAAATGTTGTGAAAATGTAGGAAAAGCAAGAGCCTAATAGTTTAGTATGATTGAGCAAGCCAGCTAGTTTTGAAGTGTCTTAGCAGATAGGGTCCCTGCCTTTGAAGAACTTCTAGTTTATTCTTCAAGATAAGGCTATGCTCCATAGATTCCTTTGATAGAACTTCTCTTTCTGCCTCTTTGGATTTGACCGTGCTATACCAAATGGTTTAGAGCAGACTTCGGACCTGTGGTTGTTCCTCAGAGCACTTTGCAGACTCCCACTACTTACCAGAAGGCTGTAACACTGGACAGCTCGCCAGCACTGTCCCTCCACCTTCCTCCTCATCTAGGCAGGATTCTCCTCTCTGATTGGAATAGCAGCCGTTTCTAGTCAGGATTGAGGTGCGTGGAAGTCTGCACAGTGCCTGCATCCCGTGGGTCAGCTTGAGCTCTTGCTATAATTTCATTCCACTAGCAGTAAAACCCAACCCAGTTTAAAAGGAAAAAGAGAGAAATGTAATTGAATGTAGTAGCCCTTGGTATTTGCTAAAGTGCTAAATGAGGGGCCCATGTTTTTAAGAGCATATTCTAGGGGAAGTTCTGCAATTGCAAGCTGCAGCCCTTCCTCTGTGCGCTTGGTTCGGCTGATTTCCAAAGCATCAAGGCTAGCAATTGAGGGACTGAAATATAATCGGTGGCGACACATTCGCACCACATGAGACATTCTCAGCCTCCAAAGGATCCAGTGGCTGGGGGAGCAGCACACCAGCAACAGCTCCTGGCTTCCGGAGTCCGACGGGAGGGAAGATTGGATCACAATGGTAAGAAACTCTAGAGTTTTCAGCAGATCTAGTTTGCTACCTGGGAAAGAATATTTAGCATGTGCTGTTGAAAATGGCTGTTGGTGGCATGAGACTGACTGAACAGTCTCTTGAGCTCTGGGGCACTGTCGGTTTTTCAGTAGAAGGGCAAGAACACCCTTGCTACCAGTACACTGATTTTTGAAAAATAATTTCTTTTGTATCAGGAGTAATGCTGCCTTGTAGTTAATAAGGACTGCTCTGCCAGGGAAGGACAGTCCCCACGGTGACCTCAAATGCAGCCCTGATCAATGCAGTCTCTGAATTGTACTCTTTCCTCTGAATGTAATTGTAATTTCCAGGAGACTGCTTCATGGAAATAGTTGCCTGTTTTCTTGATATTTTCATGTGAGGGTACAAACCCATTCATACTGAAGCAGTTTTCTTTTCTGACTAGTGAATTGTCACAGTTCTTTGAGCTTTACTGTTGATTGGAGGCATTTGCACATTAAACATTAGTAGAGCAAACTTCTAAGAGATTTTTTTTCATTTTAAAGTTATCATATGCAGGCAGTGACAGCAGGAGCCCACGTTGAAAAGAAAGTGTTCTGTGACTTTGTTTGGAAGAAGTTTGTTTGATTCACTCTAGCAAAGCCAGTGTTGCCAGGGTTAGGGACACCTTAATGGAAATGAGGCCTCAGCATTAGAAGTTGCCATGGAAATGACTGTGTGCTTAGTGCAGGTTTCTGCTCTCTGTGTGCCTTCTCCAACTGCTGCTTCTCCATCACGCACGATACAAGGGGGAAGAGCTGGTGTAACAAGGAAGCCACTAAACTTTTCTTTAAGGAATTCAGGGATGAAGGACATTGGTAATAATATGATTACATAACATTTGGGAGAAAATAAAACCTATTACTATATAGAGAGAACGCCTGAAATACACTTATTTGACTGCACAGCTGATGTGTGGGAAATGATTATTCCGTTTATAATCCAGATGAATGAAGAAAGTGCTGATGAAAGGAATGTGGGAAGTTTTAGAAGTAAGTCTGCCTTTCTAACAATTCAGAAAAGGGGAAACTGGAAGCTGGATTTATAAGAATATTTCATTTCTCTTTCTGCTCTCATCACCATCCTAGATCACTTACTCATAAGCAAACCGACCCCAGAAATAAAGCTGCAAAGATGAGGGTCAGATTTTCCCTTCCTTAATTAAAATCTGGTACCGTTTATCATCTCATCCATTTTAGAAGCTTTCCTGTCCCATGAAGAAAACTTCACATCAGAGACTTACCTATTTCTCCTAGACCAGCAGGGTGGCTAAAAATCAACGTATCCAGCAGGAGGATTAAATAGGGCTCCTTAGTGCTTGGGAATGTTTGGCCTGAATTCTTGGGGCATCATAATTCTGTTCTTCTCTTTAATTAGCCTGAGAACATTCCTTTAAGGATTAAAAAGGAAGGGACTACAATGCAGATAGAGTCCCTTGCCAACAGGCTTTAAGTGTGGGCATAAACATAAACATAGTGATGACTGTGTACGGTATTCAGGGAGAAAACTGTGTACAGTATTCAGCCAGGGGCTGAGATCACTTAAATGTAATAGCACAACCTGATGAAAGCATACAGACCTCTGAAGGAGCGAACTTTCCTTTTGAGTAGGGGGAAGGGACGGTGGCAACAAAGAGAGTGACTGCAGACTGTTGGCATGTTTGCATTCAGGCCATCCTCTGGTTATTTTGATTAATTATTATTTAGAGAGTTGGAAAAATTACCCAATTGTACATTAAAATAAATGCTTTGGTCTAACTGAACTCTTCTTAACTGCAAACACTAACATGGTAACATTTTTGTAGGGAAGGCATCCTAACTGGCCAGCTTTTGCAAAGGGAACAGTATTTCACCTTTCCTTTTAGTGAGAGCTCTGTGCAGGGAATAGTGGATTGAAAAACCAGTCTTTGATTGTAAGGATAGTGAATCTATAGATTAGATTTTCATTAAGTCCCTTCCATGATGAAAGGAAACCAATTTTGTTTCTCATCATGCAAATGTGATCAGTTCTCTTACTTATCCAAGAGAAAAGACACTCACTGTGTGAAAAACCTTCTCCTTGACCTCGTTAGAATCTGGAACATGTCAGGGCTTGCTGGGTGTTATACCAAATAAGTCAGCCTGGCTTGGGCCCTGGCCTCTTACTGCTTTTTTTTGTTTGTTTTATTTACAAATTTAAAGGAAATGCAAATAATTAAATCCATTTTACATAAGTTTTAAGTTATTTGAAAGCAAAAGAAATATATGGATGCAAATAATATTTTATAACTATTGAGGGCATATGTGCTGCGTTCCAAGTATTTTAAGCACTTTAATAATCCTCAACCTTCCTTTTAAGCAGGTGTTATTATTATCCCCATTGTACTGACATAGGGCACAGAGAAGTTAAGTACATTCCTAAGGACATACAGCTAGTAAGGGGTAGTGCCTGGGTGGGAACAAATTCAGGGCCCTTATTTCTTAAACTACCTCATCATACAGCCTTCCAAGATAGAGAGGAAGGGGAACCAGACCAAACCTTCAGTGACCCACTCTGTAAAACTACAAAAATCTTGGGCGTTTCTCTTTCCTCCTCACAGCCAATCTGCTCCCATGATAGGTCTGTTCTTCCCACTCCATGTCACTTGTTTGGTTTCCTGTTCTTTTCATGCCAACATAATTCATATCTTTTCTTCCCCCTCTGGCTGATTTGCCTTAAACAATTCCCTTAAACTGGGAGATAGTCTAATGTTATGGAAAGGGTGTTAAAAGGTATTCAGACCTAGAATTAAATTTCTGTTAGCCACACATTAGTTGTGTGATTTTGGACTTTTTAAACAAACTCTTTAACAATTCATGTTTTTATCTGTAAAGTGCGAATGATTCTTACCTCCATTGTGTCATTGTGATAATTACATTAATATGTTTCTATAAAGTAAGATGTTTGATTAGTCTGGAGACCATGCAGAGAGACAAATTAGAAGGAAGCTTTTGAAATTATCTAGGTACAGGATGATAAGGATTTAAAATAAGATGGTGGGGAGAAAGTGAATAAAAAAAAAGGAGGAGATAATGTGAAAGAAAACTTCACATGCACTGGCCACTGATTAGATGTGAAATATGAAAAAGAAAAGCAAAGACCCTCACACTTGAAGCAAGTAGCTCAAGAAAAGTGAATAAACTACACTGGCTGCAATTCCTACGTTACCTGGCATGGTACCTTGTACATAGTAAGTTCTGTGTGTTGTTGAATGAATAAAGGCATATATCAAGGAAGAAGAAGCCTTAGAGTCAAATATATAACAGTTGACTGCTATAGCCTGTTACCCAAAGTCCAATAACGTATTCAGAAGTGAGTGACAAGGCATTGTGTTCTGGGAAGAACATAGAGGCTGAAGATACAAAGTGGTATTTTGATTATGTTCCTCAGGAGAAGAAGGTGGCTTCAGAGGATTAGAGGAGGTTATCTGTACCAACAGCCATATGTTCACAGATTCTAGAAGTCTGAAGGTGACATGAAAAGGACAGATTGGATATAACTTGAAATTACTAATGGCTACAGTGCTAATTTCTTGATAATTGATAACCGGTCGTCACATTGATAAGGTGAATGGGAAGGAAGATGTGGAGGATGAGTGGATATAAAACTGCTTCTCAAAAAAATCAAACACATATAATAAAGGTCTAAATAATTTTATTAATTAGGATGGGTAAGATACTGATTGAAAAGGATATTGTGCTGACGAGTTGTGGGGAATTGAATGTATTGGTTAGCTTTGAGTTTCTCCTTGAGGATGGTGTCAAGAGCATTAGAGATTATAAATTGCACGTATCAACAGTATAATGAAGGTAAATGGTCTCTCTCATTCATTTGTCTGTGGTCTTTTGTGAGCTATACTTGATAGCTAAAGGAATTGCAAACCTGAAAATAAGCAAATATGAACTCAGTTCAAATTTTCATCCTGTTGATCAGCTTCAGGGGCACAGATGATTCATGGTGGATGCTGGACAGGTTCCATTTGGTGAGAAGACGAAGAGCAAGTTTCTATGGGACGATGGGTTAAATACCATTGAAGTTGTTGCTGATTAAGCCTAATGTTAATTGTAAAATCAATGTGATAGATGGAAGACCTAGAGTAAGAAAACTAATTAGCTGGATAACCTATAAATTAAATAGGTTCAAGATGGACGAAGTCTCTGGGGAGATAGATGCTCAGAGGCTTGCAGGAAAAATGGTATAGTTTAGGTTATTTATTTATTTATTTATGTATTTATTTGCGGTACGCGGGCCTCTCACTGTTGCGGCCTCTCCGGTTGCGGAGCACAGGCTCCGGACGCGCAGGCTCAGCGGCCATGGCTCACGGGCCCAGCCGCTCCGCGGCACGTGGGATCTTCCTGGACCAGGGCACGAACCCGTGTCGCCTGCATCGGCAGGCGGACTCTCAACCACTGCGCCACCAGGGAAGCCCTATAGTTTAGGTTTTTAGCCTTAACTGCAACTTTAAATGACCTCCTGTAAATGTGGACACAGGAGTAACATCAAACTCCTTCTCAGCTTCCAGGGGAGCTTCTGATAGTCCAAGTTCACTCTCTCCTCCCTTTCATTTTCTTGCTCCAATACTCCTTATCCATGAACATTGCTGGGTACCCATTAGTGTTTGTCTTTGTCACTCATCTTTTACTTCCTATTTTACTGTTTGGATTTAGCAGTGCTATGTGTGGATAATCTTCCCAGACATCCTGGACCCCTAAGGACTCGGCTATAAACATCTGCTTATTGGGTCTGTGAAGGGCCCAGACTCCTCAAAACCCACCACCCTGAGTCAGCCCCCCTTGTGGCCCCACCCTTTCAGGGCAGGCATATCTATTTGGAGAAATTTGGTGTTTGCATTCTGAAATTTACTGTGTTTGGATTTATAGCTTGTGTTACAAAAGTGCTTGGATTAATTTCCTCATTTATTTAATTGCTGTGTTTACTTTGGTTTCAAAAGTGACATCAAAGTATAGTAAAACATGTATAGAAGTGTTTTAAGAAATGGATAAAATAAAGGGAAAGGGGGAAATTATACCTATATATACTTAATAGATCTTACTTTGTAACTAACCGTTATGCTGCATCTATATGACTTTAATGTTTCTGACTGACTGCGGTTGATTAATCAGTTCATAGAAAGTATGGCTCATTGGCTGAGGGGATCTGTCATAGCAAGGGCAGGCTATATTGTAATATGTTGCTACACCTAAGATTTCTCCAATTTGTGTTCACTTACCATGAAGATTCTTTGCAAAATTATGTTTGTAACTTATGTTTAGTAACATTGAAGAAAATGAAGACCATTTACCCATTCTAGGACTTCACAATTTCCTATTAAGTTTGTGTGAAAGAGCATTAACAAATAACAGATAAATTTTTTAAGATCCTGAAAATTAAAGACTGCATGAAAATGGACTTAATTGGTTCTAGGATTATATATGTTTCCTCTCCTTGACCTTCTCCTTCATTTGCTTGGAGTACTGATTTACTTAATCAAGGACTTTTAAGTAAAAATTTTTACTCAAGTATAAGATGCAAACTGAAAAAGTACGTAAATCACAAATGTGCAGCTCACATTTTTGCAAGATGAACACAGTCTTATAATCAGCACCTAGTTCAAAGAGTGGAACATCACTGGCACCCGAAGCCCGCTTCATGAGGCATCTCATGATCTTGACTTATAACCCCCCAAATTCAGTTGTACTTTTTTTTTTTTTTTTTGCGGTACACGGGCCTCTCACTGTTGTGGCCTCTCCCGTTGCGGAGCACAGGCTCCGGACGCGCAGGCTCAGCGGCCACGGCTCACAGGCCCAGCCGCTCTGCGGCATGTGGGATCTTCCTGGACCGGGGCACGAACCCGTGTCCCCTGCATCGGCAGGCGTCTCAACCACTGCGCCACCAGGGAAGCCCAGTTGTACTTATTTTTAAGCTTTTATATACCCTCCTTTATTTTTGTTTTTTTATAAAAAGCAAATAATCCTATTTATATAATATTATATCAGTAGATCTCTGTGCATGGATAGAGATATAGAGGAATATGCTCACCACATTAACAGTTGTGGAATTTGGGATATATTTTCAAACTTTCTTCTTTTCCTCATTTGAACAATGTTCTTTATAAACATGAGTGTGTGCCATTTACAAAAAAATATGTCAGCAACTTTTTAAAGGAACTATGATGCTTCACAGTAAGTCTTTGGAATCTTTTATGATGGACATTGGCCAGGTCATTTTCCAAATCACCTGGAGGCCAAGTCCCTGTGATGTTTTGAGCCTTTAGTGGGGAAGAGTTCTGTGGTCCCATCAGAGGTTCTCTGAATGTCAAAAGAGATGGCAGACAAGATCCTTCACTCTTACTTCATACTGAAGTTTAAGGCTGAGCTACTAAAAGTACTAGAAACAGTCGTATAAAGCAGAGATAAATTATAAATAGCAAATAGTATAATATGTTACAAGTTATTTATCTGTAGATCTTTGTAAGAAATAAGTCTAATCGGAAATAATAGTCTTTCTAGGACTTTCATATTAAGATATAATTGATGCTTCAACCTTAGCAGAGGATCAGTTATAAAGCGTTGCCAAGTACAAGTAAGTGTAAGCTCCCTTGGGCCCCTAGTAGAAGATGGGTCTGATGGCTCCCTTGCCTTGGATGGCCAACCATGTCTTCTGGGAAAATGATGTCTGCCTGACTCATTGTTTCACAATTACTTCATATTACTATTACTTTCACATGTGTCAAAGCAGTATACTCTTATGCCTTCTAAAGTCAGGAAATATACATTCCTTTTTTTTATCTTAAGGGAAGACAGAAGAGAGCTGATGAATCTAAATCTAAAGGTAGCCTGACATAGACCTGAGGAAACTAAGACAAACTGAGTAAATCCAACTAATTTTTTGGTTCGTTTGTTTTATTCTGATTACAGAAGACACAGATAGCAATTGTAGAAGATGTATAACATGCTGAAAATGAAGGAAGAAAAGATCATTCAAGGATAATGCCTATTGGTTTTATATATATGATTGTAGCCTTTGTTCTTGTATAAATATCACACTCACTTGTATGCATATATACACCACACACATACAATTTTTACTAAAGACAGTAGGTTAAGTCTTCTTTCAATTATTTAGTCACAATATCCTGCATATTGCTTCATAGTACTTATCACTATTTTAATTTATGTATTTATTTATTTCTACTACTATTTGGTTAATGTTTACCTCCCCAACAGACTGTGAACACCCATGAGTAGGAACTGTGTCTCCTATCATAATCTTGATCGTTAGAAGAGTGCGTGGCACATTAAATATTTGTTGAAAGAACAAAAAATGAATATTATTTTATTTATATGTATAAGTAAACGTTCACTTATGAGTATTATTCATAAATGTGCTGTTTGGTCTTGAATTTTTTGCTTCATTTATTGTGGCCATCATTCCATGCCAATACATTTAACTCTCTGTCATCTTTTTAATGGACATGGATGTTATTTCCAATTTTCCTGCAAAATTTATCGTTTATAATGATGCTGAGTGAGCATTTTTGTACATTCAAGTTGAAGCAATTGCCAGTCCATTTCTTTTGCTCTTCCACTCATACAGCATCAAGGGGGTAAATGATCTAATTTTAGAAGTGTTAAGTAAAGTAATGGGCAGAGCGGTGGGAGGAAGCAGGGAGGGAGAGGTGGGAGAGTGTTTTCAGAAAGAATGTAGCGTTCTTGGCTTAGTCTGTGGGTTGAGAAGAGAGCTGGAAGTAAAGGAAGAGAAGCATGTGAATGAGTCCAGCAAGGCAATATCTCAGCTCCCTTGAGCTGAAATCTCCGTGACTCTGAAATATGAGAGCTAGGCAGAGGCCTCCCAATTCACTTTGGCTCTTCATATGGTCCCCTTATAATTGGTCAAATATATAGACTTTGAAAAACGGCTTATAGTCTGTGCTTGATCAGATTTGTTATACACTCAGCCTCAGGTAAATAATCCTCACTCTTTAATCATTCTACATCAGGCACTAATGTTTTAGGAACAGCACTTGGGTGGGCAGTGCGTGCCCCACCTGGGACACGAAGGTGTCATTTCTATCCACCCATTCAGGACAACAGAATTGGCTGGGCTCAATTCTTGGGACCAGTGAACTGCTTTCAAGCTTCTAGATGCTTGGTACAACCAAGCTTCATTTCCTTCCTCTAGGGTGACTCAAAATCACACTATTGCCTAAAGATGGATGAATAAAAATGTTACTTTTAAAAGATAAAAATCCTTTTTTAAAAGCTCCTTTCAAGTAATTGGGGATCGACTAATTATTCTCAAATTGGACTGTATTCTGAACTGCTTTTGCTAGCCAGTATCTGGAAACAGGCTCCATTTAGCTCCTAAGTATTTGGTGTGTACAATCACTACTCACATTGGTATTTAAAAGATTTAAATATATACAAACACACCCAATACTGGGCCTAGCACCCAGTAGGTATTCAGGATCTAATTGTGAATTGGAGTCACCTGAACTGAACCTTGGTCAGTGGAGCACTTTTAGCTGCTGTGGCTTGCATTATCCCTGCTTTTCTTTCAATACATGGAATATTACTCAGCCAGAAAAAGGAATGAAATTGTGCCATTTGCGGAGACATGGACAGACCTAGAGAATGTCATACAGAGTGAATTAAGTCAGAAAGAGAAAAACAAATATCGTATAATATCACTTATATGTGGAATCTAGAAAAATGGTAGAGATGAACTTATTTGCAAAGCAGAAATAGAGTCACAGATGTAGAGAACTTATGGTTACCAAGCAGGGAAGGGGGGTGGGATGAATTGGGAGATTGGGACTGACATATATACGCTACTATGTACAAAGTAGATAACTAATGAGACCCTACAGTATAGCACAGGGAACTCTATATTCAGTGCTCTGTGGTGACCTAAATGGGAAGGAAATCTAAAAAACAGTGGATATATGTGTATGTATGACTGATTCACTTTGCTGTACAGCAAGAAACTAGCACAACATTGTAAAGCAACTGTACTCCAATAAAAATTAATTTAAAAATACTTGTGGAGCTGGAGGATTTTGTTTTGTTTTCAAACATTTATTTAGCATTTATTGCAGGCATGACCTTATTCCAGGAAACTGGAGTTTGAGAAAAAGCTCCTAATTTCGCGGAGTTTGTAATCTACGAGAAGACAAGGCAAATGTATACATTAAAACCTACAACCCATGCGCATGCTTCACAGTCAATTGGATGGTCAGATGGAGCGGTCAGCATTTAGAAGAAAGAGTCTTTCTCTGTTGTGGTGGGAAAAGCCTGCCTTTGTTCCCTCGTTGCTTCCATCACTTTCATCTGCTCTTCAGCAGTTATTTATGGACTGCCAGCTGCTGCTCACCCGACTCTGTGCTTTTCTTTTTTCCCTGGGAACACAACTCATCTACATTTTCCAGCTTTCCCTGCTATTAGGTGTGGCCATGTGAGTGAGATCCGCCCAATTGCATGTGAGCAGAAACGATGTGGGCTACTTCCAAACCTGCCCATTAAAAACGTCCCATGTATGTGCCTCCATGATTTTTCCCATTCTGCTGGCTGAACGTTAATGTCTAGGGGTTACTAGAAAGCCACATTTTGAAAATGGCAAAGATGCTGTCAACCTGGGTCTCAGCATGACCCTGTTGAGCATAGCCCCCTTGCTCTTCCCCACATACACTGACTTGGACTCTACGTGAGTAAGAAATGCACTTCGCTTGTATTTGAACCATTCTACATTTTGGTCTAGTTTTTAGAACAGTTAGCAGTGAGCTAGCCTAATTTAATCAAGCTTTTACTAGGTTTTAGGCCCTATATACCAGGTAGTGGGGATACAGTGGTGACCAAGGCAGATAAGATCCCTACCCCCTGCTTAGTTTCTGATGAGGGAGATAAACAGTAAACATGTAAACAAAGAAACCAGAACTTTACGTATGGAAATATGAGCTATGAAGGAAATTAGCAGGGTGATAAGAATATCACATTGGACAGGGGACTACTGACTATAAACTGGGCTTTGAATGAATGTGTAGCTCTTAGCTCTAAATAGGGATTGATGTTTAATTTCTGAAAGTGGGAAAATGACTGTCAATTAAAGGAGGGTATAGGAAAATGATAGAAACCATGACAGCACCACAGACTTCCCTTCTAAACCTATTCCCACTGCTTCCATGAGTGGTAAGGAATTCCCTAAAGAATTCCAAAAAAATTCTGAAGACCATACTGCTCTGATTAGTTAAAGACTATCAAAGCATTAGGGCAGGATGGGTCCTTCAGTTTTCTTAAAGCTCTCAGAAGCAGAGGTTTGTACTTAGTGGCCCCAGGTGACTTCACATTGATTTTGTGCCTTTTGATGCCTCTAAGGATCAAAAGAA
This sequence comes from Aethalodelphis obliquidens, assembly GCF_003676395.1. NCBI lineage: Eukaryota > Metazoa > Chordata > Mammalia > Artiodactyla > Delphinidae > Aethalodelphis > Aethalodelphis obliquidens. The sequence continues at coordinate 24,545,538 of NW_020837968.1, forward strand.
AAATATCATTGACTTATCCAAGGGACTTCAATATTATTGATATTATTTTTCAGTTTAAATTAGCCCTTGTGATGCCGGAAGTTGGAGTGGAGAAAGGCGGTTCTTTTTCCTCATCTCAATATCCCTCACAGCATGGTAACACCAGCACTTTGACATTTTGTTGAAATTATAAGCTTATCGGTGTTATAGGTTAAAGTCTTAATCATGGATTTTTTTCTTTTTTGTATCCAACACACAGAAACATAACTCAAGCTGACTTAAAGAAAAATTTGTTACTAGCAACCAAGGGACCCTAAAACCCCAGCAGGAAGTACAGCCATGCTTCCTGTGATGCTGGACCTGATTGTAGAGAGAAATCAGGTGGCTTCTTCCCTTTCAGTCTCTGGCCACATCTCTGCTTCAGAATGTCTACTCCATTCTTGTGTTTATCTCTGAAGTCTCATTTATGAGCTCATTCATTAATATATCAATATATAAGACTGCCTCTTCACTGCATACTTTTCCAAATGGCAGCCTCAACTCAGTGACTGAGGTGTCTGTACCCCAATCCCAAATTTCCAGTGGTAAGCATCAAAAGGCACACCCCGAAGCCTTCAGTTGTGGACCCTGATTCAAGCAGCCACGTCCAGAGGGCAGGTTGTATGGCCCAACTTGCACTTGACGTAGGCCATGTGAAGAGTGTCAGAGAAAGGAAAGCATCAGTACAAATAAGAATAATATGCCAGCCACCTTCCATGCTGAGACTAGCATTTGCACAACCCATTCTTCCTGTACACTCTATTCTAAAGATACTTTCCTAATCCTGCTAATGCCTAAACAACCATAAATATTGCCACACCCTCTCTGACTATGAGATTATGCCAGTGGACCACACATACCTAGTGCATCCAGAGGAGAATTTGGGAGCTTTTTTTTTTTTTAACATCTTTATTGGAGTATAGTTGCTTTACAATGTCGCATTAGTTTTTGCTGTATAACAAGGTGAAGTGAATCGGCTATACGTATGCATATATCCCCTTATTCCCTCCCTCTTGCGCTTCCCTCCCACCCTGTCTATCTGACCCCTCTAGATGGCCACAAAGCACCGAGCTGATCTCCCTGTGCTATGCAGCTGCTTCCCACTAGCTATCTATTTTACATGTGGTAGTGTATATATGTCAGTGCTACTCTTTCACTTCATCCCAGCTTACCCTTCCCCCTCCCTGTGTCCTCAAGTCCGTTCTCTATGTCTGTGTCTTTATTCCTGTCCTGCCCCTAGGTTCTTTAGAACCATTTTTTTTTTTTTTTTTAGATTCCATGTATATGTGTTAGCATACGGTATTTGTTTTTCTCTTTCTGACTTATTTCACTCTGTATGACAGTCTCTAGGTCCATCCACCTCATTACAAATAACTCAATTCCGTTTCTTTTTATGGCTAATATTCCATTGTATATATGTGCTACATCTTCTTTATCCACTCCTCTGTCGATGGACACTTTGGTTGCTTCCGTGTCCTGGCTATTGTAAATAGTGCTGCATTGAACATAATGGTACATGACTCTTTTTGAATTATGGTTTTCTCAGGGTGTATAGCCAGTAGTGGGATTACTGGGTCATATGGTAGTTTTATTTATAGTTTTTTAAGGAACCTCTATGCTGTTCTCCACAGTGGCTGTATCAATTTACATTCCCACCAACAGTGCAAGAGGGTTCCCTTTTCTCCACACCCTCTCCAGCATTTATTGTTTGTAGATTTTTTTTAACATCTTTATTAGGGTATAGTTGCTTTACAATGGTGTGTTAGTTTCTGCTTTATAACAAAGTGAATCAGTTATACAGATACATATGTTCCCATATCTCTTCCCTTTTGCGTCTCCCTCCCTCCCACCCCTACAGGCGGTCACGAGCCGATATCCCTGTGCCATGCAGCTGCTTCCTACTAGCTATCTACCCTACACTTGTTAGTGTATATATGTCCATGCCTCTCTCTCGCCCTGTCACAGGTCACCCTTCCCCCTCCCCATATCCTCAAGTCCGTTCTCCAGTAGGTCTGTGTCTTTATTCCTGTCTTACCCCTAGGTTCTTCATGACATTTTTTTTCTTAAATTCCATATCTATGTGTTAACATACGGTATTTGTCTTTCTCTTTCTGACTTACTTCACTCTGTATGACAGACTGTAGGTCTATCCACCTCATTACAAATAGCTCAATTTCATTTCTTTTTATGGCTGAGTAATATTCCATTGTATATATGTGCCACATCTTTATCCATTCATCCGATGATGGGCACTTAGGTTGTTTCCATCTCCGGGCTATTGTAAATAGAGCTGCAATGAACATTTTGGTACATGACTCTTTTTGAATTTTGGTTTTCTCAAGGTATATGCCCAGTAGTGGGATTGCTGGGTCATATGGTAGTTCTATTTGTAGTTTTTTAAGGAACCTCCATACTGTTCTCCATAGTGGCTGAACCAATTCACATTCCCACCAGCAGTGCAAGAGTGTTCCCATTTCTCCACACCCTCTCCAGCATTTATTGTTTCTGGATTTTTTGATGATGGCCATTCTGACTGGTGTGAGATGATATCTCATTGTAGTTTTGATTTGCATTTCTCTAATGATTAATGATGTTGAGCATTCTTTCATGTGTTTGTTGGCAGTCTGTATATCTTCTTTGGAGAAATATCTATTTAGGTCTTCTGCCCATTTTTGGATTGGGTTGTTTGTTTTTTTGTTATTGAGCTGCATGAGCTGCTTGAAAATTTTGGAAATTAATCCTTTGTCAGTTGCTTCATTGGAAATAGTTTCTCCCATTCTGAGGGTTGTCTTTTGGTCTTGTTTATGGTTTCCTTTGCTGTGCAAAAGCTTTGAAGTTTCATTAGGTCCCATTTGTTTATTTTTGTTTTTCTTTCCATTTTTCTAGGAGGTGGGTCAAAAAGGAACTTGCTGTGATTAATGTCATACAGTGTTCTGCCTATGTTTTCCTCTAAGAGTTTATAGTGTCTGGCCTTACATTTAGGTCTTTAATCCATGTTGAGTTTATTTTTGTGTATGGTATTAGGAAGTGTTCTGTTTTCATTCTTTTACATGTAGCTGTCCAGTTTTCCCAGTGCCACTTATTGGAGAGGCTGTCTTTTCTCCATTGTATATTCCTGCATCCTTTATCAAAGATAAAGTGACCATATGTGTGTGAGTTTACCTCTGGGCTTTCTATCCTGTTCCATTGACCTATATTTCTGTTTTTGTGCCAGTACCATACTGTCTTGATTGCTGTAGCTTTGTAGTACAGTCTGAAGTCCAGGAGCCTGATTCCTCTAGCTCTGTTTTTCTTTCTCAGGATTGCTTTGGCTATTCGGGGTCTGTTGTGTTTCCATACAAATTGTGAAATTTTTTGTTCTAGTTCTGTGAAAAATGCCAGTGGTAGTTTGATAGGGATTGCATTGAATCTGTAGATTACTTTGGGTAGTAGAGTAATTTTCACAGTGTTGATTCTTCCAAACTAAGAACATGGTATATCTCTCCATCTGTTTGTATCATCTTTGATTTCTTTCATTAGTGTCTTATACTTTTCTTCATACAGGTCTTTTGTCTCCTTAGGTAGGTTTATTCCTAGGTACTTTATTCTTTTTGTTACAGTAGTAAATGGGAGGGTTTCCATAGTTTATCTTTCAGATTTTTCTTCGTTAGTGTATAGGAATGCAAGATATTTCTGTGCATTAATTTTGTATCCTGCTACTTTACCAAATTCATTGATTAGTTCTAATAGTTTTCTGGTTAACATCTTTAGGATTCTCTATGTAAACTATCATGTCATCTTCAAACAATGACAGTTTTACTTCTTCTTTTCTGATTTGGATTCCTTTTATTTCTTTTTCTTCTCTGATGGACGTGGCCAAAACTATGTGGAATAATAGTGGTGACAGTGGGCACCCTTGTCTTGTTCCTGATCTTAGAGGATATGGTTTCAGTTTTTCACCACTGAGTACGATGTTGGCTGTGGGTTTGTCATATATGGCCTGTATTATGTTGAGATAGGATCCCTCTATGCCCACTTTATGGAGAGTTTTTATCATAAATTGGTGTTGTATTTTGTCGAAAGCTTTTTCTGCATCTATTGAGATGATCATGTGTTTTTTATCCTTCAATATGTTAATATGGTGTATCACATTGATAGATTTGCATACATTGAAGAATGCTTGCATTCCTGCGATAAACCCTACTTGATCATGGTGTATGATCCTTTTAATGTGCTGTTGGATTCTGTTTGCTAGTATTTTGTTGAGGATTTTTGCCTCTGTGTTCATCAGTGATATTGGCCTGTAGTTTTCTTTTTTTGTGACATGTTTGTCTGGTTTGGGTATTAGGGTGATGGGGGCCTCGTAGAATGAGTTTGGGAGTGTTCCTCCCTCTTTTATATTTTGGAGGAGTTTGAGCAGTATAGGTGTTAGCTCTTCTCAAATGTTTGATAGAATTCGGCTGTGAAGCCATCTGGTCCTGAGCTTTTGTTTGTTGGAAAATTTTTAATCACAGTTTCAATTTCAGTGCTTGTGATTGGTCTGTTCAAATTTTCTGTTTCTTCTCTGTTCAGTCTCGGAAGGTTGTGCTTTTCTAAGAATTTGTCCATTTCTTCCAGGTTGTCCATTTTATTGTCATATAGTTTCTTGTAGTAATCTCTCATGATCCTTTGTATTTCTGCAGTGTCAGTTGTTACTTCTTTTCATTTCTAATTCTGTTGAGACTTCTTTTTTTTCTTGATGAGTCTGGCTAATGGTTCATCAATTTTGTTTATCTTCTCAAAGAACTAGCTTTCAGTTTTATTGATCTTTGCTATTGTTTCCTTCATTTCTTTTTGATTTATTTCTAACCTGATCTTTATGATTTCTTTCCTTCTGCTAACTTTGGGGTTTTTTTTTTGTTCTTCTTTCTGTAATTGCTTTAGGTGTAAGGTTAGGTTGTTTATTTGAGACTTTTCTTGTTTCTTGAGGTAAGATTGTATTGCTATAAACTTCCCTCTTAGAACTGCTTTTGCTGCATCCCATAGGTTTTGGGTGGTCCTGTTTTCATTGTCATTTGTTTCTAGGTATTTTTTGATTTCCGTTTTGATTTCTTCAGTGATATCCTGGTTATTTATCCTGGTTATTCAGTGATATCCATATTGTTTAGCCTCCATGTGTTTGTATTTCTTACATTTTTTCCCTGTAATTGATATCTAGTCTCATAGCGTTGTGTTCGGAAAATATACTTGATACGATTTCAATTTTCTTAAATTTACTGAGGCTTGATTTGTGACCCAGGATATGTTCTATCCTGGAAAATGTTCCATGAACACTGGAGAAGAAAGTGTACCCTGTTGTTTTGGGGTTGAATGTCCTATAAATATCAGTTAAGTCTGTCTGGTCTAATGTGTCATTTGAATCTTGTGTTTCCTTACTCATTTTCATTTTGGGTGCTCTGTCCATTGGTGAAAGTGGGGTGTTAAAGTTCCCAACTCTGATTGTGTTACTGTCAATTTCCCGTTTTATGGCTGTTAGTATTTGTATTGAGCGCCTTAATACCTTATGGTTTTTTTTTTTTTTTTTTTGTGGTACGCGGGCTTCTCACTGCTGTGGCCTCTCCCATTGCGGAACACAGGCTCTGGACATGCAGGCTCAGCAGCCATGGTTAATGGGCCCAGGTGCGAAGGCTCAGGAGCCATGGCTCACGGGCCCAGCCGCTCCGCAGCATGTGGGATCTTCCCGGACTGGGGCATGAACTCGTGTCCCCTGCATCGGTAGGCGGACTCTCAACCACTGCACCACCAAGGAAGCCCCATACCTTATGTATTGAGGTGTTCCTATGTTGGGTGCCTAAATATTTACAATTGTTATATCTTCTTCTTGGATTGATCCCTTAATCATTATGTAGTGTCCTTCTTTGTCTCTTGTAATAGTCTTTATATTTTAAAGTCTATTTTGTCTGATATGAGAATTGCTACTCCAGATTTGTGTTGATTTCCATTTGCATGGAATTTCTTTTTCCATCCCCTCACTTTCAGTCTATATGTGTCCCTAGGTCTGAAGTGGGTCTCTCGTAGACAGCATATATATAGGTCTTGTTTTTGTATCCATTCAGCCAGTCTGTGTCTTTTGGTTGGTGCATTTAATCCATTTATATTTAGGGTAATTATTGATATGTATGTTCCTCTTACCATTTTCCTTATTGTTATGGGTTGTTTTTATAGGTCTTTTTCTTCTCCTGTGTTTCCTGCCTAGAGAAGTTCCTTTAGCATTTGCTGTAGAGCTGGTTTGGTGTTGCTGAATTCTCTTAATTTTTGCTTGTCTGTAAAGGTTTTAATTTCTCCATCAAATCTGAATGAGATCCTTGCTGGGTAGAGTAATCTTGGTCGTGGGTTTTTCCCTTTGATCACTTTAAATATGTCCTGCCACTCCTTTCTGGCTTGCAGAGTTTCTGCTGCAAGATCAGCTGTTAACCTTATGGGGATTCCCTTATATGTTTTTTGTTGCTTTTCCCTTGCTGCTTTTAATATTTTTTTCTTCATATTTAATTTTTGATAGTTTGATTAATAGGTATCTTGGCATGTTTCTCCTTGGATTTATCCTGTATGGCACTCTCTGTGCTTCCTGGACTTGATTCACTATTTCCTTTCTCATATTAGGGAATTTTTCAATTATAATCTCTTCAAATATTTTCTCAGACCCTTTCTTTTTCTCTTCTTCTTCTGCGCCCCCTATAATGCGAATGTTGGTGCATTTAATGTTGTCCCAGAGGTCTCTGAGACTGTCCTCAATTCTTTTCATTCTTTTTTCTTTATCCTACTCTGCAGCATTTATTTTCACTATTTTATATTCCAGGTTACTTATCCGTTCTTCTGCCTTAGTTATTCTGCTATTGATTCCTTATAGAGAATTTTTAATTTCATTTATTGTTGTGTTCATCATTGTTTGTTTGCTCTTTTGTTCTTCTGAGTCCTTGTTAAATGTTTCTTGTATTTTCTCCATTCTGTTGCCAAGATTTTGTATATCTTTATTTTCATTACGCTAAATTCTTTTTCATGTAGACTGCCTATTTCCTCTTCATTTTTTTGGTCTGGTGGGTTTTTACCTTGCTCCTTCATCTGCTGCATATTTCTCTCTCTTTTCATTTTGTTTATCTTACTGTGTTTGGGGTTTTGTTTTTGCAGGCTTCAGGTTCATAGTTCCCATTATTTTTGGTGTCTTCCCCCAGTGGGTGAGGTTCGTTCAGTGGCTTGTGTAGGATTCCTTTTGGAGGGGACTGGTGCCTATGTTCTGTTGGGTGGGGCTGGATCTTGTCCTTCTGGTGGGCTGGTCTGCATCCGGTTGTGTGGTTTGGGGTGTCTGTGAACTTAGTATGACTTTACACAGCCTCTCTACTAATGAATGGGGTTGGGTTCCTGTCTTGTTAGTTGTTTGGCCTAGGGCATCCACCACCGGAGCTTGTTGGCCGTTGGGTGGAACTGTGTCTTTGTGTTGAGGTGGAGATCTCTTGGGAGAGCTCTCGCCGATTGATATTACATGGGGCCAGGAAGTCCCTGGTGGTCCAGTATCCTGGACTTGGTTCTCTCATGTTGGAGGCTCAGGCCTGACATCTGGCTGGAGCACCAAGACCCTGTCAGCCACACAGCTCAGAAGAAAAGGGGAAAAAAAAAGGAAAAACAAAAAACAATAACTTAAAAAAAAAAAAAAGAGAGCAACCAAACCAATAAACAAATCCACCAATGATAACAAGCACTAAAAACTAAACTAAGATTAACATAAAAATCAGAAACAAATCAGTTACAGAAAGCAAACCCCAAGTCTACAATTGCTCCCACCTCAATTTTGGGAACATTCGTTGTCTATTCAGGTATTCCACAGATACAGGGTTCATCAAATTGACTGTGGAGATTTAATTTACTGCTTCTGAGTCTACATGGAGAAATTTCCCTTTCTCTTCTTTGTTCACACAGCTTCTGGGGTTCAGCTTTGGTTTTGGCCTTGCCTCTGTGTGTAGGTCACCCTCAGGTGTCTGCTCCCTGCCCAGACAGTTGAGGTTAAAGCAGCAGCTGATTAGGGCTTTCTTGCTTACTCAGGACAGGGAGAGGGAGGGGTACGGTAGTCATAATTAGAATGTGGGGTGAGCCTGCGGCGGCAGAGGCCAGTGTAACATTGCAACAGCCTGAGGTGCGCTGAGCGTTCTCCCGTGGAAGTTGTCCCTGGATCTTGGGACCCTGGCATTGGCATGCTGCTCAGGCCCCCGAGGGGGTTGGGTTGTGGTTAGTGACCTGTGCTTGCACACAGGATTCTCGGTGGCAGTGGCAGCAGCGTTATCATTTCATGCCCATCTTTGGGGTCCGAGCTGATAGACGAGCTTGTGCCCAACTCTCGAGCTTGTTTAGGTGGTACTGTGCCTTCTGTGGCACACGGGGAAGGAATCTGGGGGCTCTTTACAAAGTTCCGTAGACTCTCTAATCAAGGGTATCTAAGAGTGCTCCCAAACTCTTGTAATCCTCCTCACTATTCTGTAATCAATGGACTAAATGATAACTTAAACTCCCCTAAAATGTAAAAAAAAATGTAAAACAAACAAAAAAAAAAGGTAAGGGGAGAAACAAGTGCAATTTAAAAGTTTTTTCTTTTTCTTTTTTCTTTTATTGAAGTATGGTTGATGGACAACATTATAGAAGTTACAGGTTTACAGTTTTATGAATCACAATTTTTAAATGTTATACTCCATTTATAGTTATTATAAAATATTGGCTATATTCCCCACATTGTAAAGTATATCCTTGTAGCTTATTTTATACCTAATAGTTTGTACCTCTTAATCCTCTACCCTTATATTGCTCCTCCCCCTTCCCTCTCCCCATTGGTAACTGCTAGTTTGTTCTCTATATCTGTGAGTCTGCGTCTTGTTGTATTCACTAGTTTGTTATATTTTTTAGATTCAGCATAGAGGGAACATACCTCAACATAACAAAGGCCATATATGACAAACCTGCAGCTAACATCATACTCAAAGGTGAAAAACTGAAAGGATTTCCTCTAAGATCAGGAAAAAGACAAGGATGCCCACTCTTGCCACTTTTATTCAACATAGTTTTGGAAGTCCTAGCCACAGCCAGCAGAGAAGAAAAAAAAATAAAAGGAATCCAAATGGGAAAGGAAGTAAAACTGTCACTTTTTTCAGATGACATGGTGCTACACATAGAAAATTCTAAAGACACCACCAAAAAACTACTAGAACTCATCAATGACTTTGGTAAAGTTGCAGGATACAAAATTAATATACAGAAATCTGTTGTATTTCTATACCCTAACAATGAACTATCAGAAAGAAATTATGGAAACAATCCCATTTACCATGAATCAAAAAATCTTTCCTTTTCAAAATGAAGAGAGAGAGAACATTCCTTCGTGATAGCACCATTTATCAGTTAATGAGTCCAGAGTTTACGTAGCAGCACAGTGGTTAGGGCATGGACTCTGGATTTGAATACCAGCTCTGCCAATCACATGTGTGACCTTGAGTAAGTTGCTTAACTTCTCAGTGCCTCAGTTTCTGCATAATCATAACTACCGCAGAGAGGAGTAAGTACTTATATAGATGTTTGTAAACTAAATTCTTACAGAATGGAGAGGAGGGTAGGTCATGAGGATGAGTAAATCATAAGAGCATGGGTTCTTTGAGCCAGTTCCTTGGCAGGGGTTCTGAGGTGGGTGGTTAGAAAATCTTAAGCACTTCCGTTTCTGTCCACTGGGAAGATTATATTAAGAGGTTTTTCTCCAGTGTTCTTCTTTGCCATCTCTGAGAGGGGCACTGGGGGAGATTTCCCCATGCATGGTTGTGCCCTAAGTCATATTTATTCTTAGGTCTGAGAACTGCTCATGAAGCTAGGACTCTGAATCTTTGGGTATAATAACCTTGTGAATAATAACAACAACCCTTGTGAATAATAACCTTGTGAACCTTGTGTATAATAATAACCCCATGTGTATAATTTTAAAAAATGGTTTTTGTCCCTGGTTCCTGGCACAGAGCTCCTAAAACCCTTGGGATTTCCTGAGTGATAAAAGTGTCTTTTGTTATTTATCAGGAGCTCCATCCCACCGTACCTGAGGTTATGCTAATAAGAAGACTCAAGGCAAGTCCTTGAGATAGCTTCAGGATAGGGCCTGATTACCAGAAAGACCAAGCATTAGATTAGAGGGTTAGAACTTTCAGACTAATGATTGAGCTCAGCCACCAATGACCAATGCTTTAATCAATCATACCTATGTTATGAAGCTTTGACTAAAAACTCTGAAACAATGAGGCTAAGGCAGGCTAAGGGATCTTCTGTGTTGGTAAACACATCTATGTGCTGGAGGGTGGCACGCCCTGAGAGGGCATGAAGACTCTGCACCTCCCCCTGCAATACCTTGCCCTAAGCGTCTTTTCCATTTGGCTGGTGCTGAGCTATATCCTTTATAATAAAACTGTCATTATAAGTATAGTGCTTTCTTGAGTTTTGTGAGTTGTTCTAGAGAATTATTGAATGGAGGTGGGAGAAAGGGGTTTGTGGGCACCTCCTATTGGTAGTAGATCAAGCAGAAGTGCAGGTGGCCTAGGGACCCCGTTTGATTGGCATCTGAAGTGGGAGCAGTCCTCTGGGGCTGAGCCCTTAACCTGTGGGGTTTGTACTAACTCCAGGTAGTTAGTATCAGAATTGAACTGAATTATAGGATACCCAGCTGGTGTTGGAATGACATATTTGGTGTTGGAAAATGACCTAGCATCTTGTTTGAGGCAAGCCTAGAATTGATCTCCAGACTTAAAGTGTGTGTCTTATGTCCTACTGGTCACTTGATAGGAGTGGCATGTGTGCAACATGCAAATATAATACTATATCCACCCTAATTAATTAGAGTTAACCATGTGTGTAATCTGTGCTGTCACTGATCTTCCTCTAGCCCCAACTAATTGTGCTCACTGTAAACACAGAATTTTGAAATAGTAGAGATCTTAGAGATAGTCTAGTACCTGCACTTCATGAGGATCCTTAAATCCCAGCAGGTCAAATGACTAGTCTAAGGTCACATATAGCCTTCTAGCCATGGGGTTCAATTTTCAGGACTCCTAGTTTAGTATCCTGACACCTCATTCTCTTACTTTGTCCAGTCATATGTTTTCTAGTGGCTTAGCTTTGTAACTCAGTGAGTTTTGTTCTTTTAATGCCTGGATAAATTTTTAGAAAATTTCTTAAAATCAATATTAAATGTAATAGAAATCATGTGGTGGTTAGTAGAATGTGGTGCAAACTCCTGATGATCCCAACTATAAGAAATACTTTTTTCAAAAGTAGGGCAGTGACAAGATATGTTGCCAATGAGGACTGAAAAGGAATGGTACCTGAGCCTGTACCCAAATCCCCAAACCCCCAAGGTGGACATGTGCTAAAATCTTGGGTCAATAAACATTAAACCTCTTTATAATTAGCTCATATTTATAGGCTGATTGTCTTCAGTGTTACTTTATACTCTTTGTTTTCTTTTGAATAAAAAGCCTTTTCTGTCTTTGCATTTGACCTGTTGTCTTTAATAATTAACATGGTTTCATTGTAAAAATATTTTTATAAGAAAAGAAGGGGAGTCCTTAAGTAGAAAGGTTGGAAGAACAATTACATATTAAAACAGTTGCTCATGGAGATCTTGTTAGGAAATGACCTTACCAGTTAAACATTTATGACGGACAGTGTGGGCTCAGGAGGCAACAATATGAAAATTGTAATTCATCATTTAACAGGGCAAAAGGATTGATTATAAGTGTTTCAAAGCAGAAAGAGTGCTATTCAGCTGATTAGAGGATGGAAAATAATCCCTAAAAAAGAAATTTTAAAGTAAATGGAATTATTTTACTTAGAGAATGGAAGAGCATGGGGCAATTTAATGTGTTTGAGTGTATGAAGGACTTATAGCAGAAGCTGGTGATTAACAAGTTTTCATTCCTACTGTGAACACAAAGAGTAGATGGGTTTTTAAACTGCATTGGGATTTGGGTAGGATACAAAGATACTTTTCTGACAAGGAAAGCCATTAGATACTCTAACGGGTTTTGAAAGTTGTCAGTCATGACATTTATTAAGGTTCACTGTGTGTAGATCATTGCACTTATTAATGGAAGGTTTTTTGTCATTGTTGTTTTTGGTTTTTCTTCTCTACTACTTCTTAAAAATAGGTCATAGCCTCACCTTTCTGGGTTGGCTTCTATGAGGTTTTACCTTAAGGCGTGGAGTAGTGGTAGATGATTTCTCTAAGTAACTTCAATCTTTTGCTCCCCATGTCAAGGGTAGAAAAGGTCTAAAAACAAATCAGTCAGTTTTCATTACTTGTGACAGTTATAGCCTAAAAAGTCACCATAAACACTGAATTAGTGAAAAGTAACCTGTTACTTCTAGAGGAAGTGCAGCATTAGATTCCTACAAACCTCTGGTCACAACATTTTCTTCAGTCAGTCAATACATAACCTTGGCCTATGTGTGTTTCTATTTAAAGATACTTTATTTAATATATATTGTTGACTCTTTAACTTTGAACTCCAAGCCAAGACACTATAACTCATGCCTGAACCAAGCTTATCTAACACACATATTTTCTCTGTAAGTCACATCACAACCTTCTTACACTTAGGAACACCAGAAAGCACTTCAGTGCTATGCTTAGGAGGCATTTTATTTTTTTTTGAGCATTTCATTTTTTATTTATTTAATTTTTAAAATATCTTTATTGGAGTATAATTGCTTTACAATGTTGTGTTAGTTTCTGCTGTACAACAAAGTGAATCAGCTATATGTATACATATATCCCCCTATGTCCTCCCTCTTGAGCCTCCCTTCCACCCTCCCTATCCCACCCCTCTAGGTCGTCACAGAGCATCGAGCTGATCTCCCTGTGCTATACAGCAGCTTCTTGGGGGGCATTTTAAAGAGAAATCACCAACAAAAAGCACAAAACAAAAAACACGTGACACTGAATAGACCACCAAGTGGACACTTTATAGTATGAAAGCAGAAACATGAAGACAGCTCATCTGGGAAAACATGTGTTGACTGAGTTAAGGTTTTCACCACTCTATGGTTTATCACGAAGGCAAGAATTGATTTTAGTGTTACAAATACATTTTAGCAAGTAGGCAAATTTGCAAAGATGGAATCTGTGAATAACGAGGACCAACTGTGTATCTGACTTTTTCGCAAAGCATTGATCTTCATTTAAATTTAATATAAAAAGTTCCCTATTATGCAGCTGTTTAAAGTGTTCAGGCAAAGTGTGAGTAGAATATATGTAACATAAATATTTTAATAAATACGTGTTTTAGAACATCATCCACACACATGCTGACAACTCCCACATTTCTCTCCCTGTCTCCAGCCTCTCCATTACTTCCAGACTCATACATCCTATGGCCTCCTTGACATTTCCACTTGGAGGTCTCACAGGCATATCAAACCTGCCATGTCTAAAATCAGGGTTTGATTGCTTCTCCTTCCCCAGCGTTGCTCTGCCCATAGCCTTCTCATTTCAATAAACAGAAACTTTGTCTTTTCAGTAACTCTCAGGACTCAGGCTAGAACTCTCAGTGTCATCCGTGGCACTTCTCTTTTTTCCCACTCTGCACATCCGGTTCATCAGCAGCTTCTGACAGCTCAATATTCACAAGGCATCCAGAAGCTGACCACCATCCACTGTTTCCACTGCTCCACCCTGGTCCCTGCCAGCATCACCTTTTGCCTGGACTATTGCTATAGTCTCCTAACTGGTCTTGTTTCTAGCCTTGCTGCCTGAAACTTCTCAGCATAGCAGTCAGAATAATCATTCTGAAATGTATGTCTAGCATGTCACTCCCGACTCGCTGGTGACTTTCCATCTCACTCAGGGTAAAAGCCCAATATTTGACCAAGGGCTACAACAGTCTGCGTAATCTGGCTGTCTTCCTCATTCTGTGACCTCATTTCCTATCACTATCTCCCTTGCTTACTGTGCGACAATCATGGTGACCTCTCTGCTGCTCCTCAGTTGTGATCATCACACACCTGCCTCAGGACCTTTGCATGTACTCTTCCTGCTGTCTGAACAGTTATTCCTCTGATAGCCACATGATCTTCTCTTGAGGTCACTACTGAAATGTCATCACTCAAAGCAAGCCTTTCTCTTCCCCATCACAACACTGTTACTCTGTCCCGTTACCCTGCTTTATTTTAAAAAAATAATACATCTGATGTAATATGTATTTATTAGACATTGTTTTTTTGACATAATTCTTTCTGCTAAACATAAGCTTCCTCAGAGCAAGGACGTTAGTTTATTCACTGCTGGTCCAACTGCCTGGATCAGTGCCTTGCAAATAGTGGGTATGCAATAGATATTTGTGGAATAAATAAGTGAAAGAATAAATATAGAATAATATCCTCAATATATTAACTGGAAAATGCAAGATGCTGACAATATGTTTAGATTGCTCTATTTGTGTAAAAAGAGGGGGCAACACAAACATGTACATACCTCTATCCTAGGATTAGAGATGAATTTCTGAGGGCACACAAAAGTCTGGTAAAAATGGTTGCTTCAGAGAGTGAGAACTCCATCAGGGGTGAGAGGAGGAGACATGTACTTTTCACTATATATTGTATGTTTTATACAGTGTGCATGCAATATCTTCCCCCAAAGCAAACCAACTAAAAAAATTAGAAAATTTTACTTAAAAACCCACTATTAAGCCTAAGCCTTATTTTGGGGAGGAATCTGAATTTCAGGGAACTAGTATGTGTTGCTCCATTCCTGCAAAACAAGGGTACTTACACAGTTCCCTTTTGCTTTTTCTCTCTGCTGTTTTGTGTTGTTTTTTTTTTTTTTGAGGTACGTGGGCGTCTCACTGCTGTGGCCTCTCCCGTTGTGGAGCACAGGCTCCGGACGTGCAGGCTCAGCGGCCATGACCCACGGGCCCAGCCGCTCCGCGGCATGTGGGATCCTCCCAGACTGGGGCACGAACCCGCGTCCCCTGCATCGGCAGGCAGACTCTCAACCACTGCGCCACCAGGGAAGCCCCATGTTTTGTGTATTTTTGATAGCTTCTCTTCATTAGAAGAAAAAGGACTGACATTTTTGAGTCATTTTGCTCCTTGCCATCTGCCACAGAATCTTTGAGATGGGGATGAGATAGGCACAGTGTCAAACTGGCAACATTTAGTGTGATTTTTTAATCTGAAAAATTCCAAGGCTGTATCTGTCTTATTTTAAGAGGCCACATTTTCCTGTTGAAAAGTCTGCCTTTTGTCTCTTTGGCTTTTACCCCCTGTGGCTGTTCCCTTATGGTTTTCCATTTGGATTTCCTGTACCACAAATCTAATTGAGTAAAATGGACAGTAATGCCCAGGAGGGTGGCCTTCATCAGCCCTGTCCTTTGCTGTGGCTGTCCGTGGTGCCTGCTCATGGGACCCCACCTGAAACACTCCATGCCCGCTAGGCTTTATGCCAGGGTGAGTTTTCCTAGGCTCATCTTGGAAAAAGAGGAGAATTTCATTTGCTCTTGTGTGGCTGTACAGAAACCTGCATGTCTTGTTGGATGAAGGTCTCAGAGGTCTATCAGTGGTCTTAAGCTTTGGCTTTGGACAACAGATTTCTAAAGATACACCTCCACTTACGAGCACTGAGCTGGGGCACAGGCCACACAAAGATGTGGGGGAAGGCTCCTCCTTTATTATTAAGTGGTTCCTTAGACTTCACGAGGAATCCTCTCAATTGGCAGCTTCCATTGGACCTTGTCTTCTAATGAGCTAATTTTCTGCTTTGATTTCCAGTAGGAATCAATAGCTTACTTCTGATATTTATTCTTGGCAGTGTCAGTATTTGCCACTAATGTTATTCCCTTTCCTTCCCTCTGTCTTGCCCAAAAGTCACTGATGTCTTTGGAATTGTATATAGGGTGGATGAATTGAGAAAATGTGACACACAAAAATATTATGATATAAGGTTACCACTATAGTTCCCCATAGTTCCTTACCCCACAGTAAGTGGTGCCCAATAAATGTTTATCGGTTGTGAGGCAGTATAATTATAGCATGTTAGTTTTATCACTTTTACTGTTCCATGAATGCCCGCTTTCCACTTCTATATTCTTCCTTCATGTTGCTGGTAACATGGGATCATTTCATTTTAGCTCATGGCAAGCATAGCAGGTGGTTTCTCAGATTTGCTTGTAGGATTCCTGTGACCATCACAGGAAAGTCACATTCCTGTGACTTCCCTTTGAGGGTGGGATGAGGGTACTTACATGAGCCTAAGCAGCTGCTGGTACAGAGAGCTTCTCTGTACCTTCTAACTTGAAACTTCTCTGACTTTATGATCTTCTAACACAGTTATGATGTCGTGGTCTGATCTTCACTAGTACAGAGTGAAAAAGGGATACCTAAGATACCTGGCTTCCTAGTACTATTGGAACCAAAATTAACACAGCTGAAAGAATAAAGGCTATCTCCTAAATAAACAGATGCTTGACTCTTCAGATATATGTGACTTGCATTTCTATTACCCTTGACAAGTTAAATCCATCTTTTAGACTGGTGACAGCCAGCGTTGATCAGTGTTGTTCTTCTGGTGTTTGTTTTCTCTTAAAGTAAGTAAAACAAAAGAAATAAACCATGAATGAGAAATAGAGCAGGATCATGGCACACTATGAGCAGAGGCCACGTGCACCACACAGTGCATCGTTTGAGATCCTAGTGAGAGTGAAATATGAAGAGCTTTTGGGGGTGGGTGACGTGGATGAAAGATTTAATTACCATGTGGAATTGACTTACCGCTTATCATAATTCCCTAGAAAAGATCATTAAAGGGAACCTCTCTTCTCCTTTAAAAGTGATCATGGCTACACAAACCTTTAACAAATGTCTGTGCTCTTCACAGTCTATGGGATGATTTAGACTTGTTTTATGTAGCAACTTTCTTTTTTTTTTTTTTTTTTTTCGGCGGTCCGGGGGCTCCCTGTTGTGGTCCCCCCCCCCGCCGAGGGCACCGGCCCCGCAGGCTCAGAGGCCATGGCTCACGGGCCCAGCCGCTCCGCAGCATGTGGGATCTTCCTGGACCGGGGCACGAACCCATGTCCCCTGCATCGGCAGGCGGACTCTCAACCACTGGGCCACCAGGGAAGCCCTATGTAGCAACTTTTAAATAAAAACTGCATTTCTTGGAGTCATGTAGAAATACTTAGGGCTTAGACGTGAGGTTTGTGGTCAGTTTAAGGGCACAACAGGGAAGAAAGGGCCAGAGAAAGTGCAGGATCCAAGTACAAGATCTGGCTCATGAGGTGATGAGGAATGAGCACAGAGACCCAACTTCAGAGGCACACTCTGGAGCTGCTGTGGGACAGACGGGGGCATAGTGCTTATGGGTCCAGCCGTTTCAGAGTTCATCTAGATCCAACTATTGATTAGAGCACAATGATGGGGAACCCAGCAGCAAACTCAGGACAAGAAGGTTAGACATGTGCCTGTGAGTGACTACTACCACCAGGCTTTGGCTCCTGGGAAGTTTAGGACAGGGACCCTGTTGTAGCAAAGGACAGAGAGTCTACACAGAGAAACCAGCCAGCACCAGGAGTGGGAAGTAAGTGGGATGTGTGTGGCGAGCACGTGGATGATTTGTGTTCATTTCTAGGTGTTATGGACTGAATGTTTTTATCCCCCCAAATTCATATATTGAAGCCCTAATCTCCAATGTGATGGTATTCGGAGGTGGGATCTTTGGGAGGTAATTAGGCCAGGAGGATGCGCCCCCATGATGGGTTTATGGTCCTTATAAGAAGAAGACGAGACCAGAGCTTGTGCTCCCTGCTCCACCCTGCCCCTGTCGTGGGAGGACACAGTGAGAAGGTGGCTGGCTGCAGTCAGGAGAGCCCTAACCAGGAATCAGATCAGCCAGTACCTTGATCTGGGACTTCCCAGCCTCCAGAACTATGAGAAAATAAATTTCTGTTGTTTAAACCACTCTGTGGTGTTTTGTTAGTACAGCCTGAGCAGACTAAAATATGGGGATGCTATGTACTGGGCCCGATGTCCATTCAGGAGACTGGAGGAACTATAATATATGGGATTACAGTGTTGTTCCTGGATTTCCAGTCCCTAAGAGACTCATGAAGCCTAAAGTGGTAAAGAGAGTACTAAAATAATGTCTAGGCAGCTGGGCCTGAGCCATAGCTGATGCTTTACATGGTCAAGCTGGGGAGTGGAGAAAGGAAGTCTGTGTGTCTTTGTGTGTTGAAGGTGGTGGGGAAGTAGGGGTGGGAGGATAAATTGGTTAAAAAAAAAACTACTTAAAAATGTAAAAAATTTACATTTAAGTAAAAACTACTTAAAAATTCTAAAGAATTCTGAATTTTCCTTAGAAAGAAAATTGTATTCATATCATAAATATTTTCACTCATTATTGCATCTGTAAATTTATTTGGTCAGAGGAAGAGTGTGCCCAATGAACATTTTAATCCATAAGTTCAGATTTCTGCTTTTACTTTATGACCAAATCCCCACGGTGATTTAAACATGCAGAAGTAGTGGTTGATCTTGAATATAGAAAGGAAACAATGATTTAGATGCTATTGGGAATGTACTCATGATAATTAGGACTGGTAATCAGTAAGAAAAGAAAACCAATGAAAATATTTCATACAATTTCCTGGGATTGTTGCTGGTATCTGGAGACATGTTGGTAAATGGATGGAGAATATTTCCCTCCTTGTTTACAGTCCCTGCAGTTAAACTTAGGCTGCTGGTTTGCTTTTCTGTGGGTTAAATGATTTCAGGAAAGTTTGTGGTCTCACTCCTGAGTTATATGCAACATTTTCTGCCAAACTGAAATTAAACTGCTTTTGGCAGACTTAAATGTTGGATCAGCACCAAAGGAAATTCCATTTGGCTTTGAGAGTTATTCGAACTTCTTCAAGATCAAGTTTTCCTTTTCATTTTAATATTACTGTGATATCTTATTTCTCATTGGATGACTTTTTCATCAATGAGGTCATTCACCTTTGAACTGTAGCTTGCTGTTCACAGAGCCATGGCATCATAAGGCTTGCAGGGACTGTGAAATGTCATCCAGCCTGGCAGGACCATATCCGTCTTCAGAGGAGGGTGGCTGCCTGTGCCTAAGACAGTGAGTACCTTTGCCTGGAAGCCTCGATATCCATCACAGAAGAGTATGACTGCCACCCTGACTAAACTGGCAGTTCTGTCATTTTTGTCATACTGAAACATTCCACAGCGGTTGTACCAGCATATTTTTATCATTGTAGCTTCTTCTTCTCTGCTCCTTTTCCTCCTTGCCACCTCTAAAACTAGCACAATTAAAATTAGTACAATTAAAGGTTTATTCCACAAGTTTTTTCCCAGTGTAGAACTACAGTATGAGATTATAAAGTACTGGGAAAATAAGGGATAAGAAACTTTAGGTTATGGGAGCAGCTGCTTAAGTTAAATATGACTTTTAATTTACAGACAGCTTTGCAGCTGAGAGCTGAACTGATTGAGGCCATGTGTTATGCTTCTGAATATTAAAGATAATCTGATATTTTGCACAGATAGATTTGCCTGATTAACCATTCTAAGGAGTTTCTAAACTAAGGCAGAAGTGCCCATCTCCTTTTCTAACCACTGTTCACTGGTAACTCTGTACCTAGTAAAATAATTTTTGTTTTAGAATAAATATTGGAAGAGTAGTTGAGCTACTTTTCTATCCAGAGAGTAAACATGTCCTCATATAGAACAAAACTGTGATATTCTGCAATTGGTTTATAAGCCAAGCCAAAATAGGAAGTGGTTTTGGCTTTCATTTCTGTCATCTACCAGATTTCAGCGAAGTGCATTTTCATTTTTTTTTTAAATGCTTACTGTGTCAAACAGTCTAAAATAGTTGTTTCTTGGAAGAGGTTTTTGTGGCACCCTACTTTTCTCTAACAGTCTGCTGGAATTCAGTATATCTGCTTAAAATGGAGACAATAAGCTGATAAAAAAAATCACAGAAAGGTATTTGGAAGTCTCTGAATTTTTTTTAGGATAAAACTTCTACCATTTTAGTGCTAGAGAAGTTTATATGGATTTAGCTCTGTTTTTAGTCTGATTGCAATTATTTTCTTCCCTCGTCCTCTCATCTTTAAACTCATACTTCTGTTATTTAGACTGGAGGAAAACTATTTATCAAGAGCATTGAAGAATGTCTGTTAACCAGATCTGCTCATTAAAATGGGGAAAAGAATGGGAAAAAAAGACAACTGTCCATTTCTGGTTTGGAGAGGCAAAGTCTCTACTGTCTATTGATTCTAGTAGGCAGCATGAAACAGTTTTGTCAACTAATCATCATTCTGCTCGGAATGATGCACAGACTGGTCTAGGAATAAATATGTTAAAAAAGAAAGCAATTAGTTTTCCATATGGGACGATGGACTTTCAGCTTTGTAAACTTTCCAGGAGTGTAAGATCTGCTGGATTCAAAAGTATTAAGGTGAAGTAGAAAACCTTTCATGTTCCCATCTGCCATCATTGTGATTTGGACTTTTCATATAGTTACCATGGTATGAAAGTAGTTATTTAATCACTGTGGAATGAACCTTTTCAAGATTTCTATGCCTGTTAATAAATATGAAGAATGATAGTTGGGATAGCTTAGAAGACATGATGCTTTCCACCGGTGAAAGTATGAAGAAAGGCACCAAGGTGACAGTATTACTTGGTAATGTTAATAATTTTGTTAGTAGTAAAAATATTAATGTTGACAATATCCTCTGGAATTAAACTCTAGAAATTTTCTGTAGTATCCTTGAGACTTTTGATACCCCAAATAGATGACTTAATATACTGGATATTAATTCTAATTTGTAATTATGTGGTTTTTTCTTTAACGTCTTTATTGGAGTATAATTGCTTTACAATGGTGTGTTAGTTTCTGCTTTATAACAAAGTGAATCAGTTATACATATACCTATGTTCCCATATCTCTTCCCTCTTGCGTCTCCCTCCCTCCCACCCTCCCTATCCCACCGCTCTAGGTGATCACAGAGCACTGAGCTGATCTACCTGTGCTATGCGGCTGCTTCCCACTAGCTATCTATTTTACGTTTGGAAGTGGATATATGTCCATGCCACTCTCTCACTTTTTCACAGATTACCCTTCCACCTCCCCATATCCTCAAGTCCATTCTCTAGTAGGTCTGTGTCTTTATTCCCATCTAGCCCCTAGGTTCTTCATGACCATTTTTTTTTCTTAGATTCCATATATACGTGTTATTTGTTTTTCTCTTTCTGACTTACTTCACTCTGTATGACAGATTATAGGTCCATCCACCTCACTACAGATAACTCAATTTCATTTCTTTTTATGGCTGAGTAATATTCCATTGTATATATGTGCCACATCTTCTTTATCCATTGATCTGGTGATGGACACTTAGGTTGCTTCCATGTCCTGGCTATTGTAAATAGAGCTGCAGTGAACATTTTGGTATGTCACTCTTTTTGAATTATAGTTATCTCAGGGTATATGACCAGTAGTGGGATTGCTGGATTGTATAGTAGTTCTATTTTTAGCTTTTTAAGGAACCTCCATAATGTTCTCCATAGTGGCTGTATCAATTTACATTCCCACCAACAGTGCAAGAGGGTTCCCTTTTCTCCACACCCTCTCCAGCATTTATTGTTTGTAGATTTTTTGATGATGGCCATTCTGACTGGTGTGAGATGATATCTCATTGTAGTTTTGATTTGCATTTCTTTAATGATTAATGATGTTGAGCATTCTTTCATGTGTTTGTTGGCAATCTGTATATCTTCTTTGGAGAACTGTCTATTTAGGTCTTCTGCCCATTTTTGGATTGGGTGGTTTTTTTTGGTATTGAGCTGCATGAGCTGCTTCTATGTTTGGGAGATTAATCCTTTGTCAGTTGCTTCCTTTGCAAATAGTTTCTCCCATTCTGAGGGTTGTTTTTTTGTCTTGTTTATGGTTTCCTTTGCTATGCAAAAGCTTTGAAGTTTCATTAGGTCCAATTTGTTTATTTTTATTTCCATTTGTCTAGGAGGTGGATCTAAAGGATCTTGCTGTGATTTATGTCATGGAGTGTTCTGCCTGTGTTTTCCTCTAAGAGTTTGTTAGTGTCTGGCCTTACATTTAGGTCTTTAATCCATTTTGAGTTTACTTTTGTGTATGGTGTTAGGGAGTGTTCTAATTTCATACTTTTACATGTACCTGTCCAGTTTTCCCAGCACCACTTATTGAAGAGGCTGTCTTTTCTCCACTGTATATTCTTGCCTCCTTTATCAAAGATAAGATGACCATATGTGCGTGAGGTTATCTCTGGGCTTTCTCTCCTGTTCCATTGATCTATATTTCTGTTTTTGTTCCAGTACCATACTGTCTTGATTACTCTAGCTTTGTAGTAGTGTCTGAAGTCAGGAAGCCTGATTCCTCCCACTCCATTTTTCTTTCTCAAGATTGCTTTGGCTATTCGGGGTCTTTTGTGTTTCCATACAAATTGTGAAATTTTTTCTTCTAGTTCTGTGAAAAATGCCAGTGGTAGATAGATAGGGATTGCATTGAATCTGTACATTACTTTGGGTTATAGAGTCATTTTCACAATGTTGATTCTTCCAATCCAAGAACATGGTATATCTCTCTATCTGTTTGTATCATCTTTAGTTTCTTTCATCAGTGTCTTTAATTTTCTGCATACAGGTCTTTTGTCTTCTTAGGTGGGTTTATTCCTAGATATTTTATTCTTTTGTTCCAATGGTAAATGGGAGGGTTTCCTTAGTTTCTCTTTCAGATTTTTCTTTGTTAGTGTATAGGAATACAAGATATTTCTGTGCATTAATTTTGTATCCTGCTACTTTACCAAGTTCATTGTTAGCTCTCGTAGTTTTCTGGTAGCATCTTTAGGATTCTCTATATATAATATCATTTCATATGCAGACAGGGACAGCTTTACTTCTTCTTTTCTGATTTGGATTCCTTTTATTTCTGTTTTTTTCTCTGATTGCTGTGACTAAAACTTCCAAAACTATGTTGAATAATATTGGTGAGAGTAGGCAACCTTGTCTTGTTCCTGATCTTAGTGGAAATGGTTTCAGTTTTTCACCATTGAGGATGATGTTGGCTGTGCATTTGTCATATATGGCCTTATTATGTTGAGGAAAGTTCCCTCTATGCCTACTTTCTGGAGGGTTTTTATCATAAATGGGTGTTGAATTTCATTGAAAGCTGTCTCTGCGTCTATTGAGATGATCATATGTTTTTTCTCCTTCAGTTTGTTAATATGGTGTATCACATTGATTGATTTGCATATATTGAAGAATCCTTGCATTCCTGGGATAAACCCCATTTGATCATGGTGTATGATCCTTTTAATGTGCTGTTGGATTCTGTTTGCTAGTATTTTGTTGAGGATTTTTGCATCTATGTTCATCAGTGATATTGGCCTGTAGTTTTCTTTCTTTGTGACATCTTTGTCTGGTTTTGGTATCAGGGTGATGGTGGCCTCGTAGAATGAGTTTTGGAGTGTTCCTCCCTCTGCTTTATTTTGGAAGAGTTTGAGAAGGACAGGTGTTATCTCTTCTCTAAATGTTTGATAGAATTCGGCTGTGAAGCCATCTGGTCCTGGGCTTTTGTTTGTTGGAAGATTTTTAATCACAGTTTAAATTTCAGTGCTTGTGATTGGTCTGTTCATATTTTCTATTTGTTCCTGGTTTAGTCTCGGAAGGTTGTGCATTTCTAAGAATTTGTCCATTTCTTCTAGGTTGTCCATTTTATTGGCATAGAGTTGCTTGTACTAATCTCTCATGATCTTTGTATTTCTGCAGTGTCAATTGTTACTTCTCCTCTGTCATTTCTAATTCTATTAATTGGAGTCTTCTCCCTTTTTTTCTTGAGGAGTCTGGCTAATGGTTTATCAATTTTGTTTATCTTCTCAAAGAAACAGCTTTTAGTGTTATTCATCTTTGCTATCATTTCCTTCATTTCTTTTTCATTTATTTCTGATCTGATCTTTATGATTTATTTCCGTCTGCTAACTATGGGCTTTTTGGTTCTTCTTTCTTTAATTTCTTTTGGTGTAAGGATAGGTTGTTCATTTGAGATGTTTCTTGTTTCTGAAGGTAGGATTGTATTGCTATAAACTTCCTTCTTAGAACTGCTTTTGCTGCATCCCACAGGTTTTGGGTTGTCGTGTTTTCATTGTCATTTGTTTCTAGGTATTTTTTGATTTCCTGTTTGATTTCTTCAGTGATCTCTTGGTTATTAAGTAGTGTATCTTTTATCCTCCATGTGTTTGTATTTTTATAGATTTTTTCCTGTAATTGATATCTAGTCTCATAGCGTTGTGGTTGGAAAAGATACTGGATATGATTTCAATTTTCTTAAATTTACCAAGACTTGATTTGTGACACAAGATATGATCTATCCTGGAGAGTGTTCCATGAGCACTTCAAAAGAATGTGTATTCTGTTGTTTTGGATGCAATGTCCTATAAATATCAATTAAATCCATCTTGTTTAATGTAGCATTTAAAGCTTGTGTTTCCTTATTTATTGTCATTTTGGATTATCTGTCCATTGGTGAAAATGAGGTGTTAAAGTCCCTTACTATGGTTGTGTTCCTGCCGATTTCCCCTTTTATGGCTGTTAGTATTTGCCTTATGTTTTGAGGTGCTCCTATGTTGGGTGCATAAATATTTACAATTGTTATATCTTCTTCTTGGATTGATCGCTTAATCATTATGTAGTGTCCTTCTTTGTCTCCTGTAATAGTCTTTATTTTAAAGTCATTTTGTCTGATATGAGACTTACTACTCCAGCTTTGTTTGATTTCTATTTGCATGGAATTTCTTTTTCCATCCCCTTACTTTCCGTCTGTATGTGTCCCTAGGTCTGAAGTGGGTCTCTTGTAGACAGCATATATATGGGTCTTGTTTTTGTATCCATTCAGCCAGTCTGTGTCTTTTCGTTGGAGCATTTAATCCATTTACATTTAAGGTAATTATCGATATGTATGTTCCTGTTACCATTTTCTTAATTGTTTTGGGTTTGTTATTGTAGGTCTTTTCCTTCTCTTGTGTTTCCTCCCTATAGAAGTTCCTTTAGCATTTGTTGTAAAGCTGGTTTGGTGGTGCTGAATTCTCTTAGCTTTTGCTTGTCTGTAAAGGTTTTAATTTCTCTATCAAATCTGAATGAGAACCTTGCTGGGTAGAGTAATCCTGGTTGTAGGTACTTCTCTTTCATCACTTTAAACATGTCCTGCCACTCCCTTCTGCCTTTCAGAGTTTCTGCTGAAAGATCAGCTGTTAACCTTATGGGGATTCCCTTGTGTGTTATTTGTTGTTTTTCCCTTGCTGCTTTTAATATTTTTTTCTTTGTATTTAATTCTTGATGGTTTGATTAATATGTGTCTTGGCATGTTTCTCCTTGGATTTATCCTGTAAGGGGCTCTCTGTGCCTCGTGGATTTGATTAACTATTTGCTTTCTCATATTAGGGAAGTTTTCAACTATAATCTCTTCAAATATTTTCTCAGTCCCTTTCTTTTTCTCTTCTTCTTCTGGGACCCCTATAATTCGAATGTTGGTGTGTTTAATGTTGTCCCAGAGGGGTCTGAGACTGTCCTCAATTCCTTTCATTCTTTTTTCTTTATTCTCCTCTGCAGCAGTTATTTCTACTATTTTACCTTCCAGGTCACTTATCCATTGTTCTGCCTCAGTTATTCTGCTATTGATCCCTTCTAGAGAATTTTTAATTTCATTTATTGTGTTGTTCATCACTGTTTGTTTGGTCTTTAGTTCTTATAGGTCTTGTTAATCGTTTCTTGTATTTTCTCCATTCTATTTCCAAGATTTTGGATCATCTTTACTATCATTATTCTGAATTCTTTTTCAGGTAGACTGCCTATTTCCTCTTCATTTATTAGGTCTGGTGGGTTTTTACCTTGCTCCTTCATCTGCTGTGTTTCTCTGTCTTCTCATTTTGCTTAACTTACTGTGTTTGGGGTCTCCTTTTCGCAGACTGCAGGTTCGTAGTTCCCACTGTTTTTTGTGTCTGTCCTAGTGGCTAAGGTTGGTTCAGTGGGTTGTGTTGGCTTCCTGGTGGAGGGGACTAGTTCCTGTGTTCTGGTGGATGAGGCTGGATCTTTTCTTTCTGGTGGGCAGGTCCATGGCTGGTGGTGTGTTTTGGGGTGTCTGTGGCCTTATTATGATTTTATGCAGCCTCTCTGCTAATGGATGGGCTTTTGTTCCCGTCTTCCTAGTTGTGTGGCATAGGGTGTCCAGCACTGTAGCTTGCTGGTCGTTGAGTGAAGCTGGGTCTTGGCATTGAGATGGACATCTCTGGGAGATGTTCGCTGTTTGATATTACTTGGAGCTGGGAGGTCTCTTGTCGACCAGTGTTCTGAACTTGGCTCTCCCACCTCAGAGGCACAGCCCTGATGCCTGGCTGGAGCACCAAGAGCCTTTCATCCACACGGCTCAGAATTAAAGGGAGAAAAAATAGGAAGAAAGAAAGAAAGAAGATAAAATAAAATAAAGTAAAATAAAATAAATTTATTAAAATAATTAATTAAGAAATAATTTTTTAAAAGTAAACAAACAAACAAAAAACCCAAGGAAAAAAATGGACAGACAGAACCCTAGGACAAATGTTGAAAGCAAAGCTATACAGACAAAATCACACACACAAGCATACACATACACACTCACAAAAAGATACAAAGGGAAAAAAAATACATATCTTTGCTCCTATAGTCCACCTCCTCAATTTGGGATGATTCATTGTGTATTCAGGTATTCCACAGATGCAGGGTACATCAAGTAGATTGTGGAGGTTTAATCCTCTGCTCCTGAGGCTTCTGGGAGAAATGTCCTTTTCTCTTCTTTGTTTGCACAGCTCCTGGGGTTCAACTTTGGATTTTGACCCACCTCTGCCTGTAGGTCACCTGATGGTGTCTGTTCTTTGCTCAGACAGGACGGGGTTAAAGGAGCAGCTGATTCGGGGGCTCTGGCTCAGTCAGGCTGTGGGGAGGGAGGGGTACAGATGCGGGGTGAGCCTCCAGCGGCAGGGACTGTTGTGACGTTGCACCAGCCTGAGGTGCTCTGTGCGTTCTCCTGGGGAAGTTGTCCCTGGATCACAGGACCCTGGCAGTGGCAGGCTGCACAGGCTCCCGGGAGGGGCGGTGTGGAGAGTGACCTGTGCTTGCACACAGGCTTCTTGGTGGCCACAGCAGCAGCTTTAGCATCCCATGCCCATCTCTGGTGTCCATGTGCCCATCTCTGGAGCTCCTTTATGCGGTGCTCTTAATCCCCTCTCCTCTTGCACCAGGAAACAAAGAGGCAAGAAAAAGTCTCTTGCCTCTTCCGCAGCTCCAGACCTTTTACCAGACTCCCTCCCAGCTAGCCGTGGCGCACTAGCCCCCTTCAGGCTGTGTTCACGCAGCCAACCCCAGTTCTCTCCCTGTGATCCAACCAAAGCCCGAGCCTCAGTTCCCAGCCCTGCCCGCCCCGGCGGGTGAGCAGACATACGTCTCAGGCTGGTGAGTGCTGGTTGGCACTGATCCTCTGTGCGGAAATCTCTCCGCTTTGCCCTCTACACCCCGTTGCTGTGCTCTCCTCCATGGCTCCGAAGCTTCCCCCTCCGCCACCTGCAGTCTCCGCCAGTGAAGGGGCTTCCTAGTGTGTGGAAACCTTTCCTCCTTCACAGATCCCTCCCACTGGTGCAGGTCCCGTCCCTATTCTTTTGTCTCTGTTTTTTCTTTTTTCTTTTGCCCTGCCCAGGTACATGGGGAGTTTCTTGCTTTTTGGGAGGTCTGAGGTCTTCTGCCAGCATTCAGTAGGTGTTGTGTAGGAGCTGTTCCACATGTAGATGTATTTCTGGTGTATCTGTGGGGAGGAAGGTGATCTCCGTGTCTTACTCTTCCGCCATCTTGAAGCTCCCCCCTGTAATTATGTGTTAATTAAATAAATTCTAGCTCTTGTAACAGATAAAAGTCAAAATCTCAGTGATTTAAAGAGTAGAAGTTTAGTTCCTTTTTTCCTCCTGAGGTTAATTTATTATCATGCTGAAATATGATGTAAATTTTTAAAAATCAATTTATTATATTGAACCAATTACAGATTCACAGGAAAGAAGTTTATTTCTTGCTTAACTGAAGTTCAAGGTGAGTTTCCTGATTGGCAATTAGCTTCCCTCTGAGCAGTAATTCAAGGACCCAGGCTCTTTCCATCTTGTTGCTCTGTCTCCTCTAACATATGGTTTCCATGGTACTTAAACTGCATTAAGCCCTGGAAGGGTAAAAAGCAAGGCTGGTCATGCAGAGAAAGTGGTACATCCCTGTCACTTCTCTTCACATCCCATTGGCTAGAACTCAGGCACGTGGGCACACCTAACTAGCTCTCCTGCTTGGGAAATATATCCAAATGGTGTTCCCAAGCAGAAGAGAAAATAGGTTTGGTTAACAATTAGTCTCTGCCCTCATAATCCAAGAATAGATCTGTGTAAGCTACAAAAATGTATGTGTTTTGTTGGTTTTTTTCATTGCATTTCGTTAGTTTTAAATGAAATTGATTTGCCTACTATTAGTTATTTTAAAATATTAAACATTTTGCTATGTGAAGTTTTAATTCCTATAGAGATCAAAAAAAGAGATATCTGTGAACTGCTATACAAATATCCCGAAGCAGCAAGCTTATTCTATAACTTTTAAAAAGTTATTAGCAATTCTAGTCTCTAAACTAAGGCAATGCAAGGTCTAAGAGAGGGTTCCCAATTTGAGAGAAATTTCTCTGGTGAAAATTCAGGATTTCATGTCCCAGTGGATTTGAAGTGTCAGGGAGCAAGAAGAGTCCAGGGTCATTCTGAATTCTTCCCATGAATGAGCAGACATCTGGAATAAGTTTTGGAAAAAGAGAAGGTGGAATAATGACCTCAGGTTTACACATATAAAATTTGAGGTCACTGTAGGAAATGTTCTGGAAACATTTGGAAATTAAATCTGTAATTTATGGTAGAGAAGTGGCTTGGGTCATCTGAATACCAGGTCTTTGAAGGCATGGGATAAGCTCAGTTCACCCAGGAAAAAGTGAGAAGAGGACTGTGCTGTCAATGATGGAAGTGGAAGAAGAAACAATTTCCCTTGTGTGATAGAGTACCTTTTTCTGGCTCCATTTAATCGATATTTGTTGAACTGTTGTTATGTACTGGGCACTCTGCTAGGCAGTGGGGGTGGAGCCGCAAACATGACAGTGTCCTCCTCATGGAACCTAGCATTCTAAGAAATAGTAGAATGTCAGTGTGTGAGGGCTGGATTTCTGATAAGGCATTTACATACAGTGTATTGTTGATATAATCACCTGGTGAGATGGCTAATGGGTTTATTCCCACTTTATAGATGAGGAAACTGAGGACCAAATAGTCTAAATGACTTGTCCAAGGTCACCAGTTAGTGTTGAGTGTCTGAGTGTAAAGTGTTGTAGGGTACATCTGGTCACTCAGACATTTTGCCATGCTATCCTGTCCTCCCAGGTATGAGGAGGGCAGATATGTCCTCCCTTCCTGCCCTTCAATCCCACACCAATTTTTTTTTTTTTTTTTTTTTTTTTTTTTTTCATGGGCCTCTCACTGTTGTGGCCTCTCCCGTTGCAGAGCACAGGCTCCGGACGCACAGGCTCAGCGGCCACGGCTCAAGGGTCCAGCCGCTCCGCGGCATGTGGGATCTTCCCGGACTGGGGCACGAACCTATATGTCCCCTGCATCGGCAGGCAGACTCTCAACCACTGCACCATCAGGGAAGCCCCCACACCACTTTTATCTCTGTACTCCATATCACCTTCAAGCTCACCACATGGCTCTTCTCCTCTAGAACACATTTTTCATCTGTAGTTTTTCTGATGCATTTGCATTTATTGTCTGCCATGTACAGCCACTCTTTGTTTTTCTACTTTCTTAGTTTTGATTTGCTGTTGATGCATATTTTAGCCTTTCACAGATACTCTTGGTTACTAATTGTTTTGAAATAGTGTTTTATCTGCCTTTGTAGATTGTCACCTTATTGTGGACACAAACTTCAGCTTTTACTTCTCTTTGCCCAAAGTGCAGAAAGGCAGAAACTGGAGTAATTTTTTATTCTTAGATTGTCTATAGCCAACATTATACCCCCCAAACTGTATTCTCAGTCCTGTTCTATGGATGCCAGGTGTCCAACTGTTATCTGTCATTACAAAAACATTTCCAAGGGCTTCCCTGGTGGCGCAGTGGTTGAGAATCTGCCTGCTAATGCAGGGGACACGGGTTTGAACCCTGGTCTGGGAAGATCCCACATGCCGCGGAGCAACTAGGCCCGTGAGCCACAACTACTGAGCCTGCGCGTCTGGAGCCTGTGCTCGGCAACAAG
The DNA here is from genome assembly GCF_003676395.1 of Aethalodelphis obliquidens. Classification (NCBI taxonomy): domain Eukaryota; kingdom Metazoa; phylum Chordata; class Mammalia; order Artiodactyla; family Delphinidae; genus Aethalodelphis; species Aethalodelphis obliquidens. The sequence goes on from NW_020837968.1 coordinate 24,575,955, forward strand.
AGAGGCCGTGATAGTGAGAGGCCCGTGCATCGCGATGAAGAGTGGCCCCCGCTTGCCGCAACTGGAGAAAGCCCTCGCACAGAAACGAAGACCCAACACAGCCCAAAATAAATAAATTAATTAATAAAATTTAAAAAAATATTAAAAAAAAACATTTCCAAGAACGTAAGGTAATTTTCAGAAAAACTCAATTCCAATTTTCCTAAATAAATTACACTTTTACCTGGTGAAATACCGAGGTTACTATTTAAAGAAAATTATATATTATTAATTTGTACTATAAATTATATATATTATATATAATATATGTATTATATAAATTTATATTTTTCTATTTGGAGTACCCTGTGAAAATCCTGCCATTACTAGGAAATTTACCTTATAATAATTTGCAATGCTTATCCACATTTATAAAAATATTTTTTAAAATTTTGTCTAGTTGTGAGCTGCATTTTCTCTTCCCTGTCACAGGAAGATGAACCTGACACATGGAATGCACCAGCCAAGTGTTTCTTGCCATGAATTTGGCAGTTTGCTTTGTAGCAGATGTTCTCTTTCTATGCATGCTCTTTCTCTCCTACCTTCCTTCTCCATGGAAAATATGTAGGGAGCAGAACATGTATATTTAGTGCTTTCCATTTATCTGGGACAAGATTTGTGCCTTGCATGAAAACTGAGTGTCCTTAGCAAAAAGGGACAGACTTTCCCCTAAGAATACTTAGGAAGCTGACCGAAAAATGAGGACCTTCTAGAACCAGCCTGAATTAGAATAGGGTGTGAGAATCTGTTGATGGTGAATCTTTTGAATCAGTCACTTTGCTTCCCCTCTCTTCAGTTGAATTTAATTGCACTTTTAAAGACAGGATAGGGTATGCTTTAGGAAAATGTGGTATCACTCAAATCCAAACTGTTAAAGCACTCACTGAAGAAAATATTTGCATTTCATTAGGATTCTTCATTTTCTCAGAAGATGTGTCTTGTTTTCCTTAAAGCTGAAATCCTTTAATACATTCTGAATATATTTAAATTTACTGGAAGCAACATCAACAAAATTATGCACAAATGACCTTTGAGGAAACTTTCAATTGAGTGACACTGAATCCTCCAGATCATTGCCTTCTAGAAGCTTCCCCCAGAGTTTGCAGAAGTCCTCCCAGCTTACACTTACATAGTATGCAGGGACTGCGTAATTGTTTATATTTCCTTGCCCTGTGATCTCTTAACATCCTGTGGTCAGGCCTGGCCATGTGATTTGCTTCAGCAAATGGAACCTCAGTAGTGTGTGTCATAGAAGCATTAATTGTGATTACCAAGTTTAGATCAGCCTCCAGTGTCCCTGTACTTTTTGCCATAAGAAGCCTTATCTGGACAGCATATGTTCTTTCAACCTTGATCCCAGAATCAGAAGATGCTTGTAGTAGACCCAAACCCAGCCTGCAACCTGAAACAACAGTTATTTACTTGTTTTTTTTTTCAATAAATTTTTAGGACATGCCTAGGCACTGGTGTTATAATAAAGAGCAAAAACACATGGTCATTATTCTCATTCAGGTTAAAATTAAGTAATTTAAAATCTCTTCTTTAATACTAAAATAACTATGAATGAATTATAGAATCAAAATTGACATGCATTTTTTTAAAGATCAAGTATTAGAATGCTAAGAACTTTCACAGTTCTGATGGTCCACATCATAATAAACCACTGAGATATATACCATTATGATTATTTTGGCACGGAAGCACTGACTGGAAGATGTAAGTATGAGATGAGGCCCAGGAAAGCAGAAGTAGGAAGACAGGGAAATTGGAGAATTCAAATGTATATGTCACTCCTTCCAATGCTGAAATAGTTATACTTACATAGGAGAAGAAATTATAAAAGGAGTTAGTTTCCATCCAGTTGCATCATAAGAAGTAGGTGCAGAAGTAAACTTTAGGGGAGAATTATTAGGATATGTATGCTTAAAGATATTATTTTTGGTATCTAAAGAAAGTTTAGTAATGACATAGGAGTAGAAAGTTGCATAACATCAGAATTCTATAACCTGGTTGTGGAGTTTGGGGCTGCAAGAGACTTTGACCATGAGAAATCATCCCAGGAAATAATTGTATGTAACATGTTGACTGAAGTCTCAGTGCATGGGTATGGATCCTGACTCTAGTGCTTAGTCATTATAAGAGGTTGGTCAAGTAACAATCTTATTCTGTCTCAGTTTTCTCATCCATATGATGTGTCCACTCATAAAGGCTTTGTGGACATTAATGCAATAATGCACATAAGCCGTTTGAAATGGTGCCTGGCTCATTGCAAGTGATCAATATAATATTTGCAACTATTGTAGAAGTGCTAGAAGATCTTTCTGCAGTAGGAGTCCTAGATTTAATAAAGTTTAGTGAAGAGTTTTGTAAGAGTCCCTGAAACAGTCTTCTTTCTGGGTTGGGGCTCCCTGAGCAAATGACACCTTTTAATGGTACTTTATTTTGTTGTGAGAACCCTTAGTAGTTGAAGCCTATAAGCCTTGGGTAAAAATCTGGCTGATGTAATTCTGTTCTGATACAGTGGTGTGAACTGAGGCACCAGTGCTGTGTTTGAAACGTAGGAGTGTGGTTAGCTTTTCACTTTATATTTTTAAAGGGATGATGAAATATTTTGTACTTGGGCAGCCTGAGCTCTGTATTTCTGGCTGCTTGTAATAAAATTCAGGACCCCACTCAACTTGCACTGTGAAATGGCTTGTTCCTAAGATAGCTTGAGACCATGAGTCATGCACCTTATCCTTTCCATGACTTTTGTGTCCTCTATGTCCTTCTCCAGGGCATGAGGAAAGTCCCACAGGCTTTGAGAATACCCCAGCCACCCATCTTCACAGTGCACATGAGCCAAACCCTGCCTGGAGGGGTGAGGTTCTAATTAATCTCTTTGGGTATAGAGCATCCCTTTCTTCCCCCCTGTATCTCAGGACCATAGGTGGTGGCATTAAAGCTTGTCTGAGTGTTACCTCTGCTGTGGTACCCACATGTTTGTTTGAAGTCTCACTCATTGAAAGGAAGGAGGACCTGCATCAAGTTCCATCTAGGGAACTAAAATACTGGTTCTTAAGATAATATCCAGATCACAGTGAGTCTTTTTATTTGGAGACAATTCCAGCTTGGGGCTGGTTTTGCCACGTGACTCTGGGATTAAGAACACCTCCATGGATCCTCAGTCAAGAGCATGTGGCCATAGCCTCAGACACAGCACGGGTTTTGCTGGATGGAGGGGACTACAGGGTGTGATGTGGGGTAAATGTTTAAAGAGCGTCACGTTCAGTTGTCAATGACCAAGAAAGACCTCACAGTTCTCAGTTAACACTTTACTTAATATATCAACAGCATTTGAATTTGATATGGTAAATCACCCCCTCCTCCGCAAAGCACTGTCTTTCCTGAGTTTTCAGGATACCTCACTCGCCTGGCTTTTCTGTGGTCTCCTTTGCTGACTCATCTCATATTGCTGACAGCAAAATACTGAAGTGCCCCAGAATACATTCTTTTTCTCTCATTGCACATTGCCTCCGTGATCCCATCCAAAATCTTCTCTGTAAATGCTGTTCACACACTGATGACTCTGACATTTATATCTTTAGCTTAGACCTTGTCCTGAACTTCAGATTCACATCCAACTGCCTGTTTGATGCTTGATTTGTATGTCTAATGGGTGTCTCAGCCCTAACACATCCAGGACAAAACTCCTCATCTTCTTCCTCAAATTAGGTTTTCCTGTAGTAATTCCCATCTCTTTAATGGCATTTCCATCCTTCCAGTTTCTCGGGCCAAAAATTTAGAGTTATTCTTGATTGTGTTAGTTTCTCTCAAATTATAGATTTAAGTCTGTAAACAAATACTATAGAATCTACTTTCAAAATATCAATATACTCAGAATCTGACCATTTTCATCACTTCCAGTGCTATGTCTCAACATGAATAAGCTGCATCCCGTTTCTCCTCTGTACTGTGGCAAAAGCTCTTTGTGTCTCCCCTTGTCCCCTAAGGCTGTTCTCACCAAGTGTCCTTTCGAGTGGTGACTAGTTTAGACCACGTCATTCTTCTGCCAACAGTCCTTCAGTGGTTGGTTTCTCGTTTCCGTCAGAGTAAAGCTGAAGTTCTTAATAATGGCCTCCAGGATGTGGCCTCTCATTACCTTGCTGATCTTTTTCCTAATGCTCCTTCTCTTGTTCCATCCCTCATTCCCTGCCCCCTCACCCCAACTGGCCTCCTTCTTCCACAAAAATGCCAGAAATATTCCCACAACCTATAGTTTATGCCTTTCCTCTGCCTGGAATATTATTCCTCCAGATTAACACCATGGCTAACTTCCTCACCTGCTTGAGGTCTTTACACCTGTGTTACATCTTAGTGAGCTTTGCGAAGCCATCTTTTTTTTTTTTTAACATCTTTATTGGAGTATAATTCCTTTACAATGGTGTGTTAGTTTCTCCTTTATAACAAAGTGAATCAGTTATACATATATATATCAATTTCCATATCTCTTTGCTCTTGCATCTCCTTCCCTCCCACCCTCTCTATCCCACCTCTCTAGGTGGTCACAAAGCACCTAGCTGATCTCCCTGTGCTATGCAGCTGCTTCCCACTAGCTATCTATTTTACGTTTGGTAGTGTATATATGTCCATGCCACTCTCTCACTTTGTCCCAGCTTACCCTTCCCCCTCCCCATATCCTCAAGTCCATTCCGTAGTAGGTCTGCGTCTTTATTCCGTCTTGCCCCTAGGTTCTTCATGACCATTTTTTTTTTTTTTTTTAGATTCCATATATATGTGTTAGCATATGGTATTTGTTTTTCTCTTTCTGACCTACTTCACTCTGTATGACAGACTCTAGGTCCATCCACCTCACTACAAATAACTCAATTTCTTTTCTTTTTATGGCTGACTAATATTCCATTGTATATATGTATGTGCCACATCTTCTTTATCCATTCTTCTGGTGATGGACACTTAGGTTGCTTCCATGTCCTGGCTATTGTAAATAGAGCTGCAATGAACATTGTGGTGCATGACTCTTTTTGAATTATGGTTTTCTCAGGGTATATGCCCAGTAGTGGGATTGCTGGGTGGTATGGTAGTTCTATTTTTAGTTTTTTTAGTTTTTTTTTACTGTTCTCCAGAGTGTCTGTATCAATGTACATTCCCACCAACAGTGCAAGAGGGTTCCCTTTTCTCCACACCCTCTCCAGCATTTATTGTTTGTAGATTTTTTGATGATGGCCATTCTGAGCGGTGGAAGATATCTCATTGTAGTTTTGATTTGCATTTCTCTAATGATTAATGATGTTGAGCATTCTTTCATGTGCTTTTTGGCAATCTGTATATCTTCTTTGAAGAAATGTCTATTTAGGTCTTCTGCCCATTTTTGGATTGGGTTGTTTGTTTTTTTGATATTGAGCTGCATGAGCTGCTTGTAAATTTTGAAGATTAATCCTTTGTCAGTTTCTTCATTTACAAATATTATCTGCCATTATGAGGGCTTTTTATTTTGTTTATGGTTTCCTTTGCTGTGTAAAAGCTTTGAAGTTTCATTAGGTCCCATTTTTTTATTTTTGTTTTTATTTCCATTTCTCTAGGAGGTGCGTCAGAAAGGATCTTGCTGTGACTTATGTCATAGAGTGTTCTGCCTATGTTTTCCTCTAAGAGTTTGATAGTATCTGGCCTTACATTTAGGTCTTTCATCCATTTTGAGTTTATTTTTGTGTATGGTGTTAGGGAGTGATCTAATCTCATACTTTTACATGTACCTGTCCAGTTTTCCCAGCACCACTAATTGAAGAGTCTATCTTTTCTCCACTGTATATTCTTGCCTCCTTTATCAAAGATAAGGTGACGATATGTGCATGGGTTTATCTCTGGGCTTTCTATCCTGTTCCATTGATCTATATTTCTGTTTTTGTTCCAGTACCATACTGTCTTGATTACTGTAGTTTGTAGTATAGTCTGAAGTCAGGCAGCCTGATTCCTCATGCTCCGTTTTTCTTTCTCAAGATTGCTTTGGCTATTTGGGGTCTGTTGTGTTACCATACAAATTGTGAAATTTTTTGTTCTAGTTCTGTGAAAAATGCCATTGGTAGTTTGATAGGGATTGCATTGAATCTGTACATTGCTTTGGATAGTAGAGCCATTTTCACAATGTTGATTCTTCCAATCCAAGAACATTGTATATCTATCCATCTGTTGGTATCATCTTTAATTGCCTTCATCAGTGTCTTATAATTTTCTGCATACAGGTCTTTTGTCTCCTTAGGAAGGTTTATTCCTAGATATTTTATTCTTTTTGTTGCAATGGAAAATAGGAGTGTTTTCTTAATTTCAGTTTCAAATTTTTCATCATTAGAATGTAGGATTGCTAGAGATTTCTGTGCATTAATTTTGTATTCTGCTACTTTGCCAAATTCAATGATTAGCTCTAGTAGTTTTCTGGTAGCATCTTCTCTGTGTATAGAATCATTTCATCTGCAAACAGTGATCGTTTTACTTCTTCTTTTCCAATTTGGATTCCTTTTATTTGTTTTCTTCTTTGATTGCTGTGGCTAAAACTTCCAAAACTATGTTGTATAATAGTGCTGAGAGTGGGCAACCTAGTCTTGTTGCTGATCTTAGTGGAAATGGTTTCAATTTTTCACCATTTAGGATGATGTTGGCTGTGGGTTTGTCCTATATGGCCTTTATAATGTTGAGGTAAGTTCCCTCTATGCCTGCTTTCTGGAGAGTTTTTGTCATAAATCGGTGTTGAATTTTGTCGAAAGATTTCTCTGTATCTATTGAGATGATCATGTGGTTTTTCTCCTTCAGTATGTAATATGGTGTATCACATTGATTGATTTGTGTATATTGAAGAATCCTTGCGTTCCTGGGATAAACCCCACTTGATCATGGTGTATGATCCTTTTAATGTGCTGTTGGATTCTGTTTGCTAGTATTTTGCTGAGGATTTTTGCAACTATGTTCATCAGTGATATTGGCCTGTAGTTTTCTTTCTTTGTGACATCTTTGTCTGGTTTTGGTATCAGGGTGATGGTGGCCTCATAGAATGAGTTTGGTAGTATTCCTCCGTCTGCTTTATTTTGGAAGAGTTTGAGATGGATAGGTGTTAGCTCTTCTCTAAATGTTTGATAGAATTTGGCTGTGAAGCCATCTCGTCCACAGCTTTTGTTTTTTGGAATATTTTTAATCACAGTTTCAATTTCAGTGCTTGCGATTGGCTTGTTCACATTTTCTATTTGTTCCTGGTTCAGTCTCGGAAGGTTGTGCATTTCTAAGAATTTGTCCATTTTTTCCAGGTTGTCCTTTATTGGCATAGAGTTGCTTGTCGTAATCTCTCATGATCCTTTGTATTTCTTCAGTTTCAGTTGTAACCTCACCTTTTTGATTTCTAATTCTATTGATTGGAGTCTTCTCCCTTTTTTTCTTGATGAGTCTGGCTAATTGTTTATCAATTTTGTTTATCTTCTCAAAGAACCAGCTTTTAGTGTTATTGATCTTTGCTATAGTTGCCTTCATTTCTTTTTCATTTATTTCTGTTCTGACCTTTATGATTTCTTTCCTTCTGCTAACTTTGGGGTTCTTTTGTTCTTCTTTCTGTAATTGCTTTAGGTGTAAGGATCGGTTGTTTATTTGAGATGTTTCTTGTTTCTTAAGGTAGGATTGTATTGCTATAGACTTCCCTCTTAGAACTGCTTTTGCTGCATCCCATAGGTTTTGAGTTGTCGTGTTTTCATTGTCATTTGTTTCTAGGTATTTTTTGATATCCTCTCTGATAATTTCAGTGACCTCTTGTTTATTAATTGGTGTATTGTTTAGCCTCCCTGTGTTTGTATATTTTACCGATTTTTTTTTTGTAATTGATATATAATCGCATAGCGTTGTGGTCAGAAAAGATACTTGATACGATTTCAGTTTTCTTAAATTTACCAAGGCTTGATTTGTAACCCAAGATATGATCTATCCTGGAGAATGTTCCATGAGCACTTGAGAAAAATGTGTATTCTGTTGTTTTTGGATGGAATGTGCTATAAATATTAATTAAGTCCACCTTGTTTAATGTATCATTTAAAGCTTGTGTTTCCTTATTTATTTTCATTTAGGATGATCTGTCCATTGGTGAAAGTGGGGTGTTAAAGTCCCCTACTATGATTGTGTTCCTGTCGATTTCCCCTTTTATGGCTGTTAGTATTTGCCTTATGTTTTGAGGTGCCTCCTGTGTTGGATGCCTCAATATTTACAATTGTTATATCTTCTTCTTGGATCAATCCCTTGATCGTTATGTAGTGTCCTTCTTTGTCTCTTGTAATAATCTTTGTTTTAAAGTCTATTTTTTCTTATATGAGAATTGCTACTCCAGCTTTATTTTGATTTCCATTTGCGTGGAATATCTTTTTCCATCCCCTGACTTTCAGTCTGTATGTGTCCCTAGGTCTGAAGTGGGTCTTTTGTAGACGGCATATATACAGGTCTTGTTTTTGTATTCATTCAGCCAGTCTATGTCTTTTGGTTGGAGCCTTTAATACATTTACATTTAAGGTAATTATCGGTAAGTGTATTCCTATTACCATTTTCTTAATTGTTTTGGGTTTGTTATTGTAGGTCTTTTCCTTCTCCTGTGTGTCCTGCCTAGAGAAGTTCCTTTAGCATTTGTTGTAAAGCTGGTTTGGTGGTGCTGAATTCTCTTAGCTTTTTCTTGTCTGTAAAGGTTTTAATTTCTCCATCAAATCTGAATGAGATCCTTGCTGGGTAGTGTAATCTTGGTTGTAGTTTTTTCCCCTTCATCACTTTAAATATGTCCTGCCAGTCCCTTCTGGCTTGCAGAGTTTCTGCTGAAAGATCAGCTGTTAACCTTATGGGGATTCCCTTGTATGTTATTTGTTGTTTTTCCCTTGCTACTTTTAATATGTTTTCTTTGTATTTGATTTTTGACAGTTTGATTAATATGTGTCTTTGCATGTTTCTCCTTGGATTTATCCTGTATGGGACTCTCAGTGCTTCCTGGACTTGATTAACTATTTCCTTGCCCATATTAGGGAAGTTTTCAACTATAATCTCTTCAAATATCTTCTCAGTCCCTTTCTTTTTCTCTTCTTCTTCTGGGAGCCCTGTAATTCGAATGTTGGTGTGTTCAAATTGTCCCTGATGTCTCTGAAACTGTCCTCAATTCTTTTCAGTCTTTTTTCTTTATTCTGCTCTGCAGTAGTTATTTCCACTATTTTGTCTTCCAGGTCACTTATCCATTCTTCTACCTCAATTATTCTGCTATTGATTCCTTCTAGAGAATTTTTAATTTCATTTATTGTGCTGTTCATCACTGTTTGTTTGCTGTTTAATTCTTATAGGTCCTTGTTAAACATTTCTTGTATTTTCTCCATTCTCTTTCCAAGATTTTGGATCATCTTTACTCTCATTACTCTGAATTCTTTTTTAGGTAGATTGCCTATTTCCTCTTCATTTGTTAGGTCTCATGGGTTTTTGCCTTGCTCCTTAATCTCTTGTGTGTTTCTCTGTCTTCTCATTTTACTTAACTTACTGTGTGTGGGGTCTCCTGTTTGGAGGCTGCAAGTTGATAGATCCCATTTTTTTTGGTGTCTGTCCCCAGTGGCTCAGGTTGGTTCAGTGGGTTGTGTAGGCTTCCTGGTGGAGGAGACTAATGCCTGTGTTCTGGTGGATGAGGCTGGATCTTGTCTTTCTGGTGGGCAGGTCCACATCTGTTGTTGTGTTTTGCGGTGTCTGTGGCCTTATTATGATTTTAGGCAGCCTCTCTGCTAATGGGTGGGGTTTTGTTCCTGTCTTGCTAGTTGTTTGGCATAGGGTGTCCAGCACTGTAGCTTGCTGGTCGTTGAGTGGAGCTGAGTCTTAGCATTGAGCTGGAGATCTCTGGGAGATTTTCACTGTTTGATATTACTTGGAGCTGGGAGGTCTCTTGTGGACCAATGTCCTGAACTTGTTGCCTGGCCATCTTGTAAAATTACAACTCTTCCCTCTGGTTGCACTTACAGCCATATGAAATACTATGTATTTTATTGACTTTTAAAAATTGTCTTTCTCATCTCCCAGAAGAAGGGAGCGGAAACGTTTGCTTGTTTTGTTTGCTGCTATATATATATCCACTGTCTGACATATAACAGGGGCTTCAATAAGTGTTTATTGAATGAATGAATGGATGGATGAATGAATGAATATACAGTTGATCCTTGAACAATGTGGGAGTTAGGGGGATGCCCCCCCCATGCAGTCAAGAATCTGCATATAACTTAAAGTTAGCCCTCCATTATCTGCAGTTTCTCTGTATGCATTTTTATGTTTTCACGGATTCAACCAACTGTGGATCATGTAGTACTGTAGTATGTACTATTGAAAAAAAAACTCCACATATAAGTAGACCCGTGCAGTTCAAACCCATGTCCTTCAAGGGTCAAATATACATGAGTGCTACCTCGATGTGACGTTGATGTGTACTAATACAGCTGACATTTTGGCTTCAAAAGTAAACTTCACCAGAGGAGTTATCAGGAGAATATATTGAATCAATGCCTTTTTTCACAAATGGAATTTTTGTGTTCGTACAGTCCAACAGTGGTGTTTTTTTTAAAAAATAAATTGGTTCACTTAATTCAGCAGAGGGTGTTTAGTTTCAGGGTTGCCAAAGCTGTAGCTTATTAAGAGTCCATTTAGGAAGCTATTCCCCAGAAATGAAAGGGGATACGTTATTGACTTGTTTCAACTTGTTAAAGGTGTAAATTACCTTGTCTAAATAGATCCAGAATTGTCTCTAGCTCAAGAATAATTTCATGATATCGATCTTATTAGGCCATCAGAAAAAGTAAAATAGCAGTTTTCAACCAGTCAATGACCAAGAACCAAGAAATTGCTCTTTTCAGCAGAAGGTAGAGTAATTATTTCTGATAGGGTAATTATATTTATTTTTCCATCCTTTATGGTTCATGTTATTACTTGAATCTTTTGACTTCTTGCAGTTTCACCTGTACTGATCTTAGACTCATGAAACTAAGAGATCCTAGCCTTCCTTCAGCTTTCTTATGGCAATATCTATTTACATAATCTGTGTCAAGTAATGTTACCTGAATCCTTTTCTTAAGACACCTGTAGGAAATTATACTTCCTCCATGTGTTGTAGTCTCATTTCCTTTCTTTTCTTTTTTTAACATTTTATATAGAAAATTTCAAACATATACCAAAGTATATGATAGATAGAAAAGTATAATGAAAGAGTATACTGAAACCTTCACATATGTAAATATGATCTGTCTTTATCTTACACTGAGAATCTCAGTTCTCCATGATACTAGGAATGATATAATTAGAATATTACATAATTACTTGTTTGCTCTGTCCAACAAATATACCGTAAACAGTCTTAGGAAACAACAATACAGTTCCTAAAGTTTAAGAGCTGCAGTTCTATTTGTCCTTAGGACACATCCTTCTAGAGGTGCACAGACCAAAACAGAGTAATAGTGGTTTGTAATAGTCATTCGTAGTGTAGTCATACAAGTGTATACACATGTAGGTTAATTTCTTTTGGTTTATTTTAATTGTTTAGGCATTACTTTTTAAAATTTAATTTTGCTTTACAATTATGTAAATATTTACATGGATCCAAACTCAAATTCACTAAACAAGGTATTTTCAAAGAAGTCTAACTTCTAATCTTGACCACTCTATCCTGGAACTTTCCTCTCTCATAGGTAACTTTAAACTTTATGGTTTATTCTTACATTTTTAAAATTCTTTTTTTTATAGCTGCATTATGTTTGATGAGAGGGCTGTGGTCAATAATATTGATTAAAGAGAGGGTATATCCATTGGGTGAATGTTCCAAAATTGAATGGACTAGTCCTCTGCTGATGGACTTCCCAGTCTTTTGCTGAGTCCTATACTACATTCATATTTTCGTATTTTCTTACCAGTGAATCTTTGGCATGTTCCTGGAAGAGGGATTACTAAATTCCTACTAAAGAGTTGAAAGGCTAAATGCATATGTAAATTTTGTTGGATGCTGCCAAATTCTCCATAGGAATTGTACCATTTTTCATTCCCACCAGCAGCAATAGGAACGACTGCTCTCTCAGCCTCACCAAGAGAGTATGTCACTGAACGTCGAGATTTTTACCAGTCCAGTAGGTGAAAAAACTGTATACCTCAGGGTAGTTCTAATTTCAATTTCTCTTATGTTGAGTGCAACTGAATGTTTTTTTCCACATGGTGAAGAGACACTTGCATTTCTTTGCTCATGAACTATGTTTTCAACCAGCCTGTTTTACTATAGGGTGATTGGACTTTTTCCTTTTCTATTTTATTAATCTTTCAACTGTGATACAAGTAGCAAATATTTTCCCTATTTGTCATTTGTCTGTTTACTTGGCTTATGATACCTTTTACCAACAATAGTGTATTATTATTATGTAGTTAAAATTCATCTGTCATTCTCCTATTCCTCTGGATTTTGAGTTACTATTAGAAAAGTTGTTCCTACTCCCAGATTATAAGGGATTCACACATATTTTCATCCAGTTCTTACATGGTTTATTTACAGCAAAATTTTCGATATATTTGGAATTTATACTAGTGTATCCAGTAAGGAAAAGAACGAATTTAAGAATTTTGCTATATAACTTTCTTGTTATTCCAATAAAACTTATTATAAAGTCTTTTCCTTTCCCCAAACTGGTCTGAGATGCAGCCTTTATTGTACCCTAAATTTGCATTTGTAATTTAGTAGTCCTTTCCAATGCTTATTCACTGAAAATTATTCACATACTTGACCTATATTATTTTTGCTTCCATATGAGCCATTTCTCTGGAAAAAGTGGAGGAAGATGTGGCTACAATTATAAATCTGGAATTTTTCCATAGGAATGAAGGTCAGAATACAATTGCCCTTTAGATTTAATAATCTCAAATTTTAACCTTACGTTCTAAAATTTCTTTCTTCTCTCCCTGCAACCTTTAAACAATTGTAAATTTTACCCTTTTACATTTCCTAGATCATATTTTCTTGTTAATCTTAACTCCCTTTTCCACATTTCTCACATTTAAACAGCATACAGTTGTACATTTTTGCTTCCTAATTATTTCTCAAAACCTTCCCATCCTTTCCTTTCTTACTTCCAGTGCCGTAGTTGCTACCCTAAGCATGTCTCATTTGGACAATTTTAATAGCTTTACTCCTACTTGCAATCCTGTTCCCCTCAGATTCTCCTTCTTCACAGCTACTAAAGAGATCTGTTTCAAATAGCAATCTGACTCACCCTCCCTCCAGTGAATAGCCTATAATCTGTAGGACAAAATCCTGTTTCCTTAACAAGTCTTACGAGACCTGCCTGTTCATTCTCCTACCTCATTCTCTGCCGTTTGTCCCTCATGAGTTAGGCTTTAGCAGTCTCATACCACTTGTAGGCTATCAGGTGCTCCAAATTGCTTCAGATTACTTCAAACCTCCCTCCTTTGCTCAGGCTAGTCTCTTTGCCTGGAATGCCTGCCTCTTCCTATATCTCCAGCCTAAGGCATCACTTCTTCCACATGGCTTGCCCTTCCCTGACAACCTTCCCCTGCTCCAGCCTTGCCCCCAGTCTCACATTGTATTAAAATTATATTGATGAAGTTATCCTTCATTTTACTCTAAGTCTTGTGAGTGGGAATTAATCTTCATGAATATTGGTCTTCAATGAGCAATAGTGATAATACTAATTTTTATTATTTTGTTAAATTATATTATAATTAACATTAATGTTAATTGTACAATAACATTTACTGTATTGTATAGTGTAGAGAGTGGTTTATATGTCTGTTCCACTACTAGATTATGAACATCTTGAAAGACGGAACCTTATCTCACTTGTCTATGTACCCCTAAACCTAGATGGAGTCTGTTACATGGAATAGGACCTCAAGAAGTGAGAGTTGTTGAGTTAAAGAAAAATAGAGATCATGATGACAAAAGCCCTGTAGAACATAATTTTGGAGAAATAATTGAAATAACTGAGAATGCCAACAGAAAAAAAGAGCATTTCCAAGATGGGCTTAAAAGGGGTGGTCACAGACAGCAGGCATGGGCTTCCAGAGAGCGGAACAGTGCAGGGAAGTGACAGAAAGGTAGATCTCAGCTTCATATAGAGTAAGAGCTCTTTTGGGGACTCATGGGGTTCATATTGTTAGGTGTTTCAGAAAAGGCTGGGCAAAAATCCCAATGAGAAATCACTACACACCCATTAGAATGGCTAAAATAAATAGTGACAAAAAAAAATCCATGTGAGGGTGCAGATAAACTGGATCACTCTACATTGCCAGTGGGAATGTAAAATGCTTCAGTCTTTCTAGAAAACAGTTTGATACTTTCTTATGAACTAAACATGCAGTTACCATATGACCAGCAATTGCACACTTGGGTCTTTATCCCAGAAAAAGGAAGATTAATATTCCCATAAAAACCTATACACTGCAGAGGAACCAAATGGCGGAGTAGAAGGATGTGCTCTCATTCCCTCTTGCAGGAACACCAGAATCACAACTAGCTGCTGGACAATCATCGACAAGAAGACACTGGAACTCATCGAAAAAGATACCCTACATCCAAAGACAAAGGAGAAGCCACAATGAGACTGTAGGAGCGGCATAACCACAGTAAAATCAAATCCCATTACTAATGGGTGGGTGACTCACAGACTGGAGAACACTTATACCACAGAAGTCCACCCACTGGAGTGAAGGTTCTGAGCCCCACGTCAGGCTTCCCAACCTGGGGGTCCGGCAACAGGAGGAGGAATTCCTAGAGAATCAGACTTTGAAGCCTAGTGGGAATTGATTGCAGGACTTTGACAGGACTGGGGGAAACAGAGACTCCACTCTTGGAGGGCACACACAAAGTAGTGTGAGCATCGGGACCCAGGGGAAGGAGCAGTGACCCCCACAGGAGATTGAACCAGACCTACCTGCTAGTGTTGGGGGGCCTCCTGCAGAGGCCAGGCGGAGGGGGGGCGCACGGCGCTGTGGCTCATCATGGGGACAAGGACACTGACAGCAGAAGTTCGGGGAAGTACTCCTTGGCATGAGCCCTCCCAGAGTCTGTCATTAGCCCCACCAAAGAGCCCAGGTAGGCTCCAGTGTTGGGTTGCCTCAGGCCAAACAACCAACAGGGAGGGAACCAAGTGCCACCCATCAACAGGCAAGTGGATTAAAGTTTTACTGAGCTCTGCACACCAGAGCAACAGTCAGCTCTACCCACCACCAGTCCCTCCCATCAAGCCTCTTAGATAGCCTCATCCACCAGAGGGCAGAGAGCAGAAGCAAGATGAACTACAATCCTGCAGCCTGTGGAACAAAAACCACATTCACAGAAAGATACACAAGGTGAAAAGGCAGAGGGCTATGTACCAGATGAAGGAACAAGATAAAACCCCAGAAAAACAACTAAATGAAGTGGAGATAGGCAACCTTCCAGAAAAAGAATTCAGAATAATGGTAGTGAAGATGATCCAGGACCTCAGAAAAACAATGGAGGCAAAGATCGAAAAGATTCAAGAAATGTTTAACAAAGACCTAGAAGAATTAGAGAACAAACAGAGATGAACAATACAATAACTGAAATGAAAACTACACTAGAAGGAATCGGTAGCAGAATAACTGAGGCAGAAGAATGGATAAGTGACCTGGAAGAGAGAATGGTGGAATTCACTGCTGCAGAACAGAATAAAGAAAAAAGAATGAAAAGAAATGAAGACAGCCTAAGAGACCTCTGGGACAACAATAAACACACCAACATTCTCATTATAGGGGTCCCAGAAGAAGAGAGAGAGAAAGGAGCAGAGAAAATATTTGAAGAGATTATAGTCAAAAACTTCCCTAACATGGGAAAGGAAATAGCCACCCAAGTCCAGGAAGTGCAGAGAGTCCCAGGCAGGATAAACCCAAGGAGAAACACGCTGAGACACATAGTAATCAAATTGGCAAAAATTAAAGACAAAGAAAAATTATTAAAAACAAAGGGAAAAACAACAAATAATATACAAGGGAACTCCCATAAGCTTAAGAGCTGATTTTTCAGCAGAAACTCTGCAAGCCAGAAGGGAGTGGCATGATATATTTAAAGTGATGAAAGGGAAGGACCTACAACCAAGATTACTCTACCTGGCAAGGATCTCATTCACATTCGATGGAGAAATCAAAAGCTTTACAAACAAGCAAAAGCTAAGAGAATTCAGCACCACCAAACCAGCTTTACAACAAATGCTAAAGGAACTTCTCTAAGTGGGAAACACAAGAGAAGAAAAGGATCTACAAAAACAAACCCGAAACAATTAAGAAAATGGTCATAGGAGCATACATATCGATAATTACCTTAAAAGTGAATGGGTTAAATGCTGCAACCAAAAGACACAGGCTTGCTGATTGGATACAAAAACAAGACCCATATATATGCTGTGTACAAGAGACCCACTTCAGACCTAGGGACACATACAGACTGAAAGTGAGGGGATGGAAAAAGATATTCCATGCAAATGGAAATCAAAAGAAAGCTGGAGTAGCTATACTCATATCACATAAAATAGTCTTTAAAATAAAGAATGTTATAAGAAGCAAGGAAGGACACTACATAATGATCAAGGGATCGATCCAAGAAGAAGATATAATAATTATAAATATATATGCACCCAACATAGGAGCACCTCAATACATAAGGCAACTGCTAACAGCCATAAAAGAGGAAATTGACAGTAACACAATAATAGTGGGGGACTGTGACACCTCACTTACACCAATGGACCGATCATCTAAAATGAAAATAAATAAAGAAACACAGGCTTTAAATTACACAATAGACCAGATAGATTTAATTCATATTTATAGGACACTCCATCCAAAAACAGCAGATTACACTTTCTTCTCAAGTGCGCATGGAACATTCTCCAGGATAGATCACATCTTGGGTCGCAACAAGCCGCAGTAAATTTAAGAAAATTGAAATCATATCAAGCATCTTTTCTGACCGCAATGCTATGAGATTAGAAATGAATTACAGGGAAAAAAATGTAAAAAACACAAACACATGGAGGCTAAACAATACATAACTAGACAACCAAGAGATCACTGAAGAAATCAAAGAGGAAATCACAAAATACCTAGAGACAAATGACAATGAAAACACGATGATCCAAAACCTGTGGGATGCAGCAAAAGCAGTTGTAAGAGGGAAGTTTATAGCTATGCAGGTCTACCTCAAGAAACAAGAAAAATCTCAAGTAAACAATCTAACCTTACATCTAAAGGAACTACCGAAAGAAGAACAAACAAAACCCAAAGTTAGCAGAAGGAAAGAAATCATAAAGATCAGAGCAGATAAATGAATTAGAAACAAAGAAAACAATAGCAAAGATCGATAAAACTAAAACCTGGTTCTTTGAGAAGATAAACAAAATTGATAAACCATTAGCCAGACTCATCAAGAAAAAGAGGGAGAAGACTCAAATCAATAAAATTAGAAATGAAAAAGGAGAAGTTACAACAGACACCACGGAAATACAAAGCATCCTAAGAGACTACTACAAGCAATTCTATGCCAATAAAATGGACAACCTGGAAGAACTGAAGAAATTCTTAGAAAGGTATAACCTTCCAAGACTGAACCAAGAAGAAACAGAAAATATGAACAGACCAATCACAAGTAATGAAATTGAAACTGTGATTAAAAGTCTTCCAACAAACAAAAGTTCAGGACCAGATGGCTACACAGGTGAATTCTATCAAACATTTAGAGAAGAGCTAACACCCATCCTTCTCAAACTCTTCCAAAAAATTGCAGAGGAGGGAACACTCCCAAACTCATTCTATGAGGCCACAATCACCCTGATACCAAAGCCAGGCAAAGATACTACAAAAAAAGAAAATTACAGACCAATATCACTGATGAATATAGATGCAAAAATTCTCAACAAAATACTAGCAAACAGAATCCAACAACACATTAAAAGGATCATACACCATGATCAAGTGGGATTTATCCCAGGGATAGCAAGGATTCTTCAATATACGCAAATTAATCAATGTGATACACCATATTAACAAATTGAAGAATAAAAACCATATGATCATCTCAATGGATGCAGAAAAAGCTTTTGACAAAATTCAACATCCATTTGTGATAAAAACTCTCCAGAAAGTGGGCATAGCGGGAGCCTACCTCAACATAATAAAGGCCATATACGACAAACCCATAGCAAAGATCATTCTCAATGGTGAAAAACAGAAAGCATTTCGTCTAAGAACAGGAACGAGACAAGGATGTCCATTCTCACCACTGTTATTCAACATAGTTTTAGAAGTCCTAACCACGGCAATCAGAGAAGAAAAAGAAATATAAGGAATACAAATTGGAAAGGAAGAAGTAAAACTGTCACTGTTTGCAGATGACATGATACTATACATAGAGAACCCTAAAAATGCCACCAGAAAACTACGAGAGCTAATCAATGAATTTGGTGAAGTTGCAGGATATAAAATTAATGCACAGAAATCTCTTGCATTCCTATATACTAATGATGAAAAATCTGAAAGAGAAATTATGGAAACACTTCCATTTACCATTGCAACAAAAAGAATAAAATGCCTAGGAATAAACCTACCTAGGGAAACAAAAGACCTGTATGCAGAAAACTAAGACACTGATGAATGCAATTAAAGAAGATACCAACAGATGGAGAGATATACCATATTCTTGGATTGGAAGAATCAATATTGTGAAAATGACTGTACTACCCAAAGCAATCTACAGATTCAATGCAATCCCTATCGAATTACCAATGGCATTTTTTATGGAACTAGAACAAATCATCTTAAAATTTGTATGGAGACAAAAAAGACCCCAAATAGCCAAAGCTGTCTTGAGGGAAAAAAAACAGAACTGGAAGAATCAGACTCCCCGACTTCAGACAAAGCTACAGTAATCAAGACAACATGGTACTGGCACAAAAACAGAAATATAGATCAATGGAACAAGATAGAAAGCCCAGAGATAAACCACACACCTATGGTCAACTAATCTATGACAAAGGAGGCAAAGATAGACAATGGAGAAAAGACAGTCTCTTCAATAAGTGGTGCTGGGAAAACTGGACAGCTACATGTAAAGGAATGAAATTAGAACACTCCCTAACACCATACACAGAAATAAACTCAAAATGGATTCGAGACCTAAATGTAAGCCCGGACACCATAAAACTCTTAGAGGAAAACATAGGAAGAACACTCTTTGACATAAATCACAGGAAGATCTTTTTTGATCCACCTCCTATAGTAATGGAAATAAAAACAAAAACAAATGAGACCTAATGAAACTTCAAAGCTTTTGCACAGCAAAGGAAACCATAAATAAGACGGAAAGACAACCCTCAGAATAGGGAAAATATTCGCAAACAAATCAATGGGCAAAGGATTAATCTCCAAAATATATAAACAGCTCATGTAGCTCAATATTAAAGAAACAAACAACCCAATCCAAAAATGGGCAGAAGACCTAAATAGACATTTCTCCAAAGAAGACATGCAGATGGCCAAGAAGCACATGAAAAGCTGCTCAACATCACTATTTATTAGAGAAATGCAAATCGAAACTGCAATGAGGTATCACCTCACACCAGTTAGAATGGGCATCATCAGGAAATCTACAAACAACAAATGCTGGATAGGGTGTGGAGAAAAGGGAACCCTCTTGCACTGTTGGTGGGAATGTAAATTGATACAGACACTATGGAGAACAGTATGGAGGTTCCTTAAAAAACTAAAAATAGAATTACCATATGATCCAGCAATGCCACTACTGGGCATATACCCAGAGAAAACCATCATTCAAAAAGACACGTGCACCCCAATGTTCATTGCAGCTCTATTTACAATAACCAGGTCATGGAAGCAGCCTAAATGCCCATCGATAGACGAATGGATAAAGAAGTTGTGGTACATATATACAATGGAATGTTACTCAGCCATGAAAAGGAATGAAATTTAGTCATTTGTAGAGACGTGGATGGATCTAGAGACTGTCATACAGAGTGAAGTAAGTCAGAAAGAGAAAAATAAATATCGTATATTAACGCATGTATGTGGAACCTAGAAAAATGGTACAGATGAACCGGTTTTCAGGGCAGAAGTTGACACACAGATGTAGTGAACAAACGTATGGACACCAAGGGGGGAAAACCACAGTGGCGTGGGGATGGTGGTGTGCTGAATTGGGTGATTGGGATTGACATGTATACCTGATGTGTATAAAATTCATGACTAATAAGAACCTGCAGTATAAAAAAACAAACACACAAAGAAAAAACCAACTAATAGTAAACTTTCTTTGGTTTATTTGTATGGAAGTATGTTAATATAGATGTTTCAAACATTACATGAAATTTCTAAAAATCTTATATGTTATGGTATGATGTTATAAGTCATAATTCTAGTTATTACTTTAAAATGTATATCTCAGAAATAACTAAATTTCCTTGTCAATTTCATTATTATGAACTTTCATCAAATCTTTTTTTTTTTTTAGAAGATGTTGGGTAGGAGTTTATTAGTTAATTAATTTATTTTTGTTGTGTTGGGTCTTCGTTTCTGTACGAGGGCTTTCTCTAGTTGTGGCAAGCGGGGGCCACTCTTCATTGTGGTGCGCGGACCTCTCACTATCGCGGCCTCTCCTTTTGCGGAGCACAGGCTGCAGACGCTCAGGCTCAGTAGTTGTGGCTCACGGGCCTAGTTGCTCTGCGGCATGTGGGATCCTCCCAGAACAGGGCTCAAACCTGTGTCCCCTGCATTAGCAGGCAGATTCTCAGCCACTGCGCCACCAGGGAAGCCCTCATCAAATC
This sequence comes from Aethalodelphis obliquidens, assembly GCF_003676395.1. Classification (NCBI taxonomy): domain Eukaryota; kingdom Metazoa; phylum Chordata; class Mammalia; order Artiodactyla; family Delphinidae; genus Aethalodelphis; species Aethalodelphis obliquidens. The sequence continues at coordinate 24,596,864 of NW_020837968.1, forward strand.
TTTAACCATGGTCATTTTTAAGTGTTCTGTCATTTACAGACATTCTGGGTGTACTCTGATGCTTTTGCAAAAATGTTCCTATAAAAGGGTTTCATCTTCAAGGAATTCATGGAAAAGACTCTGGCAAGTACAGGTTTCTGGTAACTGACTATACTGCTGAACTGAATGAATAAGCATTTTCAGAACTCTAATGGAAAACTGATGAAATCATAAAAGTGCTAACAAAAGATCAAGATAAAAAAGAAGTAATTACATGGGACTGAGTGAACTGATGAGGATGATTATAATTTTTGTGACTTCCTGTTTGAATTAAAAAATAAAAACAAACAAAAAACCTATACACTAAGGTTTATAACAGCTTTATATGTAATAGTAAAGCACTTCATTCAGCCCAAAAGATGAATGGTTAAATAAATTATGGTACATTTATACCATTTATATTACTCAGGGTTCTCTATGGAAACAGAACCAATACAAGAGATTTATTATAAAAATAAATCTTGTGGAGGCTGAGAAGTTTCAAGATCTTAAATTGGCAAACTGGAGACCCAGGAGAGCTGAAGGTATAGTTCCATTCTGAAAACTGCAGGCTTGAGACCCAAGAAGAGCAGATGATTTAGTTGTTCATTTCAAGTCCAGAAGCAGGAAAAGACCATTGTCCCAGCTCAAGGAGTCAGACAAGAGAAGGTCCTTCTTACTTGACCTTTTTGTACTATTTAAGTCTTCAAATGATTGGGTGAGGCCCACCCACATGGGGATGACAATCTGCTTTACTCAGTCTATGGATTCCAATGTTTTCATCCAGAAACACCCTCACAGACACACCTAGAATAACATTTGACCAAATGTCTTGGCACCCCACAGCCCAGTTCAGTTGATACCTAACCATCAGACCATGGAATACTATTCAACAATAAAAAGAAACACAGTTCATATAGACAGCAACCTGGAAATATCTTGAGGTAATTATTCTGAGAGAAAAAAAGCCAATCCCAAAAGGTTACATACTGCATGATCCCACTTATGTAATATTTTGAAATGACAAAATTAGGAAATGTTACATATCTTGACTGTGATGATAGATACATGAATTTACAAAAGTGATAAAATTGTAACACACACACACACACACACACACACACACGAGTACAAGTAAAACTGGGGAAATCTGAACCTGATTGGTGGATTGTTTTAATGTTAATCTTGGTTGTGATATTATACTATAATTTTATAAGATGATACCAGTGGGGGAAACTGGGCAAAGTGTACAAGAAATGTCTCTGTATTATTTCTGACATCTGCATGCAGATCTACAATTATCTCAATAAAAATTTCAATTAAAACATTGCAGGGCTTCCCTGGTGGCGCAGTGGTTGAGAGTCCGCCTGCCGATGCAGGGGACACGGGTCCGTGCCCTGGTCTGGGAAGATCCCACATGTCGTGGAGCAGCTGGGCCCGTGAGCCATGGCCGCTGAGCCTGCACGTCCAGAGCCTGTGCTCCGCAACGGGAGAGGCCACAACAGTGAGAGGCCCATGTACCGCAAAAATAAAATAAAATTTAAAAACCCATTACAAATAGTCTAATTATCCAGTAAAAACCCTAAAATAATTCATAAATTGTATTATTCTGAATTGATGCTCCACATTAAGAGCTGAAATTCATCCTCTCGTTAAATCACAATGCTGAAAGGAGAAGAAAACTGCAACTGGGCAGTCCCTTCTCAGGGATTCTTTGGGGAGAGCTCATGGATAGATTAGAGTTGGGTGTGTGACCCTCACTTGTCCTTCCATTTGAAGAACCTATTATTTTATGATTCTTTACATTAATTGTAATCTATTTCTCTTACTTGTCAAAGTTACCTTAATCTTTATTTTGTCTGCCAAAATGCTGGTCTGCCCCATTTCCGTCTTGGGGTAATTTGCATCCTTCAATGGCCTTTTAAAAAATTTGGTTTTAGGTTATTGATAAAAATAGCATTGGGCACAGAACAAAACACTGTGAATAATCCAACTCTGATCCATAGATTTTCATTCCCTGCTAGTCAGTGGTGTTTGACCACCTGAGACATACAGCACAGGATCATAGGCTCAGCATTGAAGAGGACATTAGGAGTCCTTGGTACAGGCCCTTACCAAATACCTGCAGCAGGCCAGGCATCTGAGTCAGGTGTTTATAACTTACTGATGACTATTTAGTAGGATTAATTTGAGTCTCCTTATTTACTGAGTGAAATAAATTGTTTTAAAATAACAATTTAAAAATCTTTAAACAGTTTTCCAAATTCCTTTTCTTCCATCATGTCAATTAGTTGTATCTTTCTTTCCTTTGAGATATGGTATGAGGCACAAAGCAATATCTCTACGGATTTGGAAATGATGACATAATATTACAAATAATATATTTCAGAAAGTGAGTGGGTTTTTTTCTGGGGTCTGTCGAAGCAGACCTATTTATATAGTTGCAGATCCCCTTGGGTACTAAGTTTGGGACGATTCTTACAGGACCTTGGATAACCCTCAGCTGCCTGTTTGTTTTGCCATTAGGTACCTCAGTTAGGTACTTAACTATGCGTCCTGAAAGTGCTGTTTCAGCTTTGCCTCTCTGCCAGATGATTTCAGCTTCTGCTTGCACCAATAAGTGATACAAGCAATTTTTTCCTAATGTGATAAACAAGAATGTGAAACTTCTTCCTCTCCAATTCCTGCTGGGATTTGCCATCATCTTAAATGAAATGGACCCCAAGAATCATCTAGTTCAATTTCCTGCCCCGCCCCCAATTTAAACTTGTATGAGGACTCATATTTTTTCCAAGTATTTACTGTACTTGATGTGTAGAAAACTGCTGAGATATGTAAGGGAGAAAAAACAGGCACGAGAAGGTTGTTTTACCAAAGCCAATAGCTAGTAGTAACAAAGGTGGGTCTGGAACCCCTGGCTAGAACTTCCCTACATGTAAGCCTTGGCTGAAACGTACTTTTCCTAAAATTTTCAAAGTATGGAAACACCATTGTTTTCCTGACTAGTCTCCATAATAATTAATACTTCTTTCTCAAATAATTTGAGAGGAAAATCCTCTCAACTTTAAGACTTAATTCATCCTTTACTCCACCTTCTCTGAAACCTGGTTGAGGACAATTCCACATCCTCCACCAAGACACATTAATCCTCTTCTAGTAAAAACAGCAGAGTTTTTAACTTCCACACAACTTATGTCTTTAAATAAATTTACAAGATGTTAGTCATTGGAGAATGTTTATTTTTAAACTTTAAAAGAAATTCTGAAGATCCATTATACTCTGAAATACTCTTAGCTCTTAAAGGAATAAAGAATAGCTATACGTACTGATGTAGAAGAATCTCAAAGAATTATTAAATAAAAAAAGCAAAAAATATATAAGATTTAATTCCATTTTGTTTTTTAAAAAAAACCAAAACCAAGCAAAACTATGTATTTACATGGGTGCATAGGTGTAGAAAACTACATGGAAATCTCTATAGAAATATAGCAAACTGTTAGCTGTGATTACCTCTGGAGAGAGGAGTAGTGATGGGGTAGGAGGAATTTTGGTATAGATTATATGTTAGTCTATATTTGAGAACTGTATTTAAAAATAGAAATGTATGATATACTACTTGAGAAATTAAAAACAATCATTGTAGAACCAGAAAGTAGGCAAAAATCTCAGCAAGTACACATACCTTCTGTTAAATGCCTGTTCCAATTTAGAAGTTCTCTTATAATCCACTAATGGTTAATCGAAGGGTCTTTGATTTGTTAGCCAACCAGAAGAGTTTCTCAGTCTTTTCTTTTTCTAATCCCAGTTCAATAACTTTGGTTAAATTTTGTAAAAGAATTTTATTTTTAGGTTGCGTTAAGTCCTCAATTTGGAAATAGTGTTGAACACAGTTCTGGGAGGAAGTTATGTCTTTGTCCAAGATCTTGATGTAACTGAGCGTCTCTCTCAAAACTCATGTCACAGCTGGTTTCTCGGAACCTTTCCCAGCTTTTTCTAAGTTTTTTTTCTCAAAATCTTCCTTGCAGTCAGGAAGAAACCTGGACCACAGATGGTTAGTTTATTATACTTAACACCCACCTTGTGCCAAATCAGCACCTAGGGACCACAGAATTGCTGGTTGTGCATGTGAAGTAAATTTTTCATTAGCCTTTGGGAAATATTGGTTATTTTACATAACTGGAATTACAGTGGGAGACGTTTCTTAGCAGGGCAGTACTGCTGTCACCTCTTCCAGTGGAGACATGGATGCAATTGAAAGTTCGGTATAGGTGAGTTTCTTCATTTAGTTATCCTTTATACTGTAATTATGGAGCAATGCCTACATACCAGCACCTGTGCTGGGTCCTAGGTGTCCAGGGTATACGAGATGTGGCACTTGGCCACAAGTCGCTTACTGTTCTGACCAGGCATCAAACACCTCCAGGAGAGTGTGATTGTACAGAGAGGATGCCTACAAGCACAGCAGACAGGTGTGTACATCATGCTTGAAACTCAAGGTAGGGCTGTTAGGAATGTGGAACTTGATCTGGGTTTTGGAAGATCAGAGGAAGAAGCAGTGCGAGGATTGCATTTTAGACATAAGAAACACAGTTGCACCCAAGAAACGACAAACATTTGGTTGAATCATGAAATTGTAAAATTGCTGAGGTTTTTTAGGTCAAAATTGTCAAATACTGGCAATGTCATTGGTGCAACCTAACAGTTCTTTATGACTAGAGCAAAGGGGTTTGGGATGAGATAGCAGGAGGTGAGTTGGGAGTGATGGGCAGGACCAGATGTGGAGGAACTTTCTGTGACTAGCGAAGGCAGGGTTTCTCAACCTCAGCACTAGTGACATTTTGTGCCAGATAAGTCTTTGTTGGGGGAGATTGTTCTGTGCATTGTAAGATGTTTAGCAGCATCCCTGGCGCATACTCCCCACTAGATGCCAGTAGCCTCCACCCCTGGTTGTACAACCAAAATTGCCTCAAACATTATCACATGTCCCCTGGGGATAAAACTGCCCCAGCTGGGAAACACTGAGTTAGGGATTTTGAACATAACCTTGAAAACCATGGGAAAGCATTGACACTGTTCATTGAGAATATCAGATTTACTCTGACAGAAAGCAGGGAACAGAGAGGAGACATGAATCCTTCTGGAGCTATTGCAATAAACAGACAAAGGTGTGATGGGAAAAGGGGAGAGATGCAGAGGTATCAAGAAGGATGGAAAACACTCTTTGACATAAACCACAGCAAGATCTTAGGGTTATTTTGTGGGGTTTTTTTTTGCGGTACGTGGGCTTCTCACTGTTGTGGCCTCTCCCATTGCAGAGCACAGGCTCCAGACACACAGGCCCAGTGGCCATGGCTCACGGGCCCAGCCACTCCGCGGCATGTGGGATCTTCCCGGAACGGGGCACGAACCCGTGTCCCCTGCATCGGCAGGCGGACTCTCAACCACTGTGCCACCAGGGAAGCCCAAAAAGAAGGATTTTATCATGGTGCCACAACAGAAAGTGAGAGGGTGAGAGGGTAAAAAGAGTAATGGCTGGCAGTAATTACGAGGACAAAAGTGGCAAAATCAGTGACCTGATCTTATAAGGAATGTATGTGAGGTTGGAGAGGTAACGGATGAGTGTTCATGAGGAAGATCAGGAATACCAGTTTCAGTGCTGCTACCCCCTCCCTACCCATGTTTGGTGGAGTGTGAACTGTCACCATGTAGAAACCAACTCCATATGTTCATAGATAATTTTTGACATGATTAGACTCTGCATATTTGATTGGAATTGGAAAAGATTAGTTTTCCTAGTACCTTGCATATGCCATGCTCTTTCCCATCAAAGGCCATCTCCTGGACTAATCCTTCCAGGTGGTAGGCTCTTCCCACCTCTCTTTATCTACCCTTTTTCTTAAAGTCTTAAAAATAATTTAATCAGGAAAAAAACCCAGGATCTCTCCGCACACCCCAGGACTAGATTACATCTCCCTGTGTATTCTTTCCTAGCATCTGGTACTTCTTGCAGTATTTTGCAGTGTTAAGGATTTATTTACCTCTTCATAATCATTTGTCTACTGTCTCTCCCCTCTAGACTCTATGCTTCCTAAAGGTAGGAGCCTATTTATCTTGCCCCTACTCTACCTCCAACACCTAGCATAGTACCTACCATTTATAGGCATTCAAGAGAGAGATTTGACCAACTCTCCCAATTCTGGTATTTTTCAGAAGCCACGTGAGGTTGGAGACACTAGATTCCACATCTGGAATGTGACTTTCATATTTTTTTTTTTTTTTATAACAAGCAGAATTGGAAGGACCCTCACGTTCGTCTAATTCAAACTCCCACTGAGGAGAAGGAGAAAGGAGGAACATCTGGGTCTTATGCCCACCCATGGGCTTCTGGACGTGTAGGATGCCTCTCAGACTGGCCCATTCAAGGATCATGGGGAGAAGCATGAACCCACTGCCTCTTGTCTCCCTGGGTGCAGAGCTGACCCTGGGGCGTCACTCCCCCTTGCTTCTGGCTTGTGCCTTTGTGCTATAGGGTGGACTCTCAGGGCAGAAAGCAGAAGATACCTGGTGTGCTTGAGGGGAGATGCTGTCAGTGGGAAATGAGTCAAAGGGAGTCAAAAAACACAGACACCTGGCCTCAACAGCCACCGCCAGTCAGGCACTGATAGCAGGTGAGCCAGGGCTCTGGGAGAGTGCAGGGAATCATCTTCAACCCACCCTGGCAAATGGCCGTCTGACCCCAGAACTGTCAGGTACAGCACCAAGCCAAAGGTATTGTCTCATTTGCCCTAAAGGAGAGATTGAACATCTTTCAGAAAGAGAAGCGTACTTCCGTGTGTCTTCTGTTCCTCAGTCTGGTACTAGAGGGCTGGGTTGGTAAGATGAGGGGAGATTTCCAAAAGACACTGTGTAGAAATTGTAGGGAAAAGGAGCCTTCAATTTTCTCTCCTGAGTTTGCATTCATCACAGTGTAATTTATTACTATTGGAAAGTACTTGTAGCTTCTGGCGTAATTTATGGATCTTAAAGGACTTTACCTCCATTTGCTAATCATAGTGTAGCTTTACTACTTCACACAACAGGGGTTATAGTCATCCCCACAATTTCCAGTCTTCCCCATATTCATTGATTACTATATGCAATGCTATTTTTCACTTTTAAGGGAAACTTCCTCTTGTAAATGTTCATATTAGAAGGAAAAAATAAACTTGGACATTAAAGAACAAAATGTGCTGGTTTATGGGGAAAGATTATCTCATGTATGAGCATAGTAAATAAAAATATATCTTTAATAGACACATTAAATCCATATTTTATAGAATAGTACCACCAAAAATATATATTTTTCTCTATAGCCAGCTATATAATAAATTCATGCCATAAAGTTTCAGTCAGTCAGTGTTAGATAAAATAGGCCATTGTGTAATTTGTCTAATTATTCACATTTTAAATTATTTTCTTTGTGTCATATAGGTAGAGGTACCTTGAAACCTATAATCATTTTCCTTATAACGCTTTATTTTTTCATCTCTTAACGATGCACAAGACATCTTTTGCAATGCACAAGACAGCACAAATTTAAAAACCAGCTCTTTGGATAACTTTTGGTTTATTCAGTGAAGGTCAATGTGGTGAAGATTTGTGCAAAAAATATATCCATATTGTTCTATTTTTATTATAAAAGTTATAAAATTATGAGTAATCCTATTTGTTCCATTTAATCTCGTTTATGTAAATTATATCCTGTAGTTATCCTGTCACAAATATAATTGACTAACCTTGCTCCTGAAATGCATTCTATACCATTCTCTCAGCATGCGTGAACTTGAAGTCTCCTAGTCATTTTCTCAGCAACATTCATAGCAGAGAAATTACTAAAACATTGGAAAAGAATAGAAGTACAACATAGGCTAAAGCCTATGTTGAGAATATTCTAAGTGGAAAACAAATACGTTTTTTTCCCTTGACCTTGGAACATGACTCTCATTCATTCATTCATTCAGCCAACAAATGTTTATTAAACACCCCTAGGAACTGCCAGGAACTGCTCTAGCCATGGGAGATACAGTGGTGAACAGGAGAGGCAGGGTCTCATAGTTCCTAATGGGACCTCATGAGCAGAAGGTTGCAATGGGCTAGTCAGTAATGAGCTTTCAAGTCAATAACAGCCCTGGAGGGAGTAAATCAGGTCAGCGATACAGATCACATGGCTTCTCCTTTTTGGAAAGGACTGTTAAGGGTGACTTCTCAGAGGTGGTGACATTGCAGAAGCAATAAGTATGACATGCCAGGGTCGAAAAGGACAGCATTTCAGACTGAGATGATAGGAGGTGTTAATGGCTGGAGGAGGTAACATAATGTCAAGACCCAGGAAGCCAGAGAATCCTTAGGTGGGGAAACTTGACAGGATGTGGGGCTGAAGATCCTGCAGTGGCTGGATCATGCTGCCTCTCACAGGCCAAAATAAAAGAGTCTGGGTTTTATCCTAAGTGTAATGAGATGTCTGTGAAGGGAGGGAGCGGTCAACATGATTCTATTTCTGGTTGCACAAGACCACTCTGGCTGCTGCGGGTGGACAGTAGATTGAAGGGGCAAGAGTAGATGCAGAGGGTTGTTGTAGCTGTCTGAGCAAGAGGTGAGGGCGGTTTGGATGTGGCTGCCAGTGGTAGGGGGCAGAAACACAGACCAAATTTGGAATACATTTTGGAGATATTGCTGATGGGATTCAATGATGTAATCAGTGTGGGTGGAAGAGACAGAGAGGAATCAAGAATGAACCCCAGGTTTGGAGCTCCAGAAGGATGAATGCTGATGCCATTACCTTAGATGGGGACAAGTGAGGAGAGGAGTAGGGGCTTTAGGGTGGGGGTATTGAGAATCATGCTTTGCTCGTGTATTTGAGATGGTTATTAGACATGGGAGTGGCGATGTTGGGTGGGCAAAGATAACAGTTTGGGACTCAGAGGAGGAGGCAGGACCAGAAATAAAAAGTTAGGCATCATAGACATAAAGATGATAGTTAAACGTACAGGATTGGTTCTTTTCACTCTACTCTTACGTAGTAGCTTCTGCTAACTCCAGAATTTCCTTCTGCTCCCTGAATGTGGGTTCCGACTAGCTCATGCTTTGGCTGGGTCTTTCTTCCCTGTACTACATACAGAAAAGGCTTATGCACAGGAAACGTATTTGACAGGAAGCTGTCAGGGGGCTGGAAGGCATCCTGGTGCTGGGGAAAGATCCTGGGACTTGGAATCAGAGAACACTGGCTTCAGGTTCATGATGAGCCACTCTTGCCTCAAGCTTCAAGTTCCTTATCTGAAAAATAGGGTAATTCAACTCATATGATAACTTGAGACTTTTTGTGTATAATTACATGGATATAAATACACTCAGTATATAGTAGGTGCTTTATAAATGTAGTTAAAACTGAATTTTAATCTCCTTATCCAGAGTGTAGAGATTATGCATTTAACTCCACAATCGAGACCTGTTGACAAGCTTGTTTTTCATTAGAGGCAGGTACCATGAGTTTCTTCATTTTGTCCTACATGGAGCCTCAATATTTGGGCATTTAGTATTTATTGGACAAGCCATGATAATCAATGTGGATTTTTTAAAAAAAATATTTTAACCACCATTACCTAGCCCACCAAGGCAACAGTTAAAACTAACTAGTCAAGAAAAATTCTTTCTGCTTCATGATTATTAAAAAAATGTTTTTGAGACAAAATATAGCCTCATTCCCTAGTAGTATGGTTTCTACTTCTAGGAAAGAATGAATAGGCTTGGGTAATTTTTTATACCCTTCATTTTCTTAATTGTGTCTCATGTTTTTGTCTATGATGCATTTAATTTGGAAACATTTCCAAGACATGTACAAGTGAGTGTCAACATCTTTTTCAAACACAAATTGGATTTGATAATGTTTATTTTGGATGCATGCAATTTAGTTATTTCTTTTCACATAAATTCTCTCTACTCATGCTGAGAAAACCTTCAGAACAGTGACATTTATTATAGCTTTTCTCAATCAATTATAAAATATTTATTGAGCCCCTACTATGTGTAGAACACAGTGCTAAGCATGTGAGGAATGTAAATAAGAATCATGCACAGTGTTGTTCTCCAGCTTGTAAATTAATTATTGAGAGGTTTAGCTATGTGAGAAAGGAAAATTCTCTCAGAAACTTCAGACTGGGAGGAACCTTAGGATGCTGTCACTCCAAATCTTGTTCAATGCACATGCCCCTTCTATAGCTCCTGCAAGTGTCATCTCCCTTGGTTGAGCCCTGTTAGTGAGAGGGCTCACCACCTCCCTCAGTTTGCTGTTGGAATTTTGGACAATTTTGAATTATGTCCTGAAATTGTATAGAGATCTTCTCTGTGGCTTCCATCTGATCTTTCTGTCATATGCCATGCCTACAAAAATTTGAAGATCTCTACATGGCCTTATGTTTTAATAACTTGCATTTTTGCGGTGTTGGAAGTTTGCAAAGTTAAGTGACTAAGCTCAAGATCACACAGCTTGTATAACAAAAGTTTAAAACGAAGTTGAAACTCCAAAAATATATGTTCTTTCTACCAAACAATGGCATCTATGGTTGCAATACAAGAAATTCCAGAAAGCGTTTAGTGATTGATAGCTAAACAAATTGTGTAAAGAGAATATGGAGCAAGACATCAGTATATGCTAGAGGTGGGTGAGGTTTCGTGGAAGAAGATAGCGCATTCTTTCTTGCCACCAACTGAGTGATCACACTGGAGGTGTTTTCAACAAGAGGTTAGTATCTTCAGCAGAAACAGCTTGTTTGTATTGTGAAACATTCCTGGTTTTTGATTGAGCAATGAGAAGCTTACCTGGAGAAACACAGCCCTTAAGAGTTTAGTATATATGAGCTGCATTAATAAGTCTATGGAAATGGAATGTTAAATTTTCCCTTGGCCCACGTATAATAATCGGTATTACAGGGTTGAACATGAAAATGCTATATTGCTGGGTCCTCTCTGCACCTCTATAAATACATAAGAAGTTTTCAGCAGCTCTTTTCTCTCTATATCTTATTTGAACTTTCTTCATATGGCCTTGATTTGCCCCAGAAACGGGTAAATCCATGTAATCTTTGCTTTCTGCAGTAAGTAGGGAGGTCCTAATTTTGGAAAATACATTTCCAAATGTCTTCTCAGGAAAGGTGCTTAAGTTTAAATATATCTAGAATTGGGACTTTTTTCTTTGAAGCCATGACTTGAGGTGAACATCTGAAGCATTGGCTGACACAATTCTTAATGTGTTTATTCTAACTTTTAGTAAATATTTGTGTACATTCCTGCTCTAGTCTGAGAACTCTGCAAGATGTTGAGGATACAAAAAAAAAAAAAGACATGTCAAGAAGTCAGGGAAATATTTATAGAAAAGGTGATGTTAGAATGGCCTTAAAGGATCTAGGTTTAGATCCGTTACCTAGGGAACATATTGTTTTGGAAAGACTTCCTATCTCCTAAGCCTTAACCCTACCTATTAGTAGAATCACTATTCTCTAATCCCTACTGAAACAGAGCACATATCATGGAGGAATTGCTAGTCTTAGTACTTATTGGCCTTGATGTTCATAGTTTCTTAATCTATCAGGCATTTTCTACAGCTTTCTGTTTCATGTTTCTTCTGTAATAATGGTGATTGGTAATACCACTGGAGATAATAAAAAGTGATTAGATTATAGATGTGGTTTGAAGTTAGAACAAACAGGACTTGACCAATTGCGATGCAAGGGAAAAAAGAAGATAAGTCAAGGGTGGTTCAAGCAATGGAAGGGTGTTTCTTTTATAAACATTTGCCCTGTATAGACATTTCTGTTATTAACTGTCCAGCACCCAACTACCTACCCCCCCATCCATTACAGATTTGTATGTTATACTTATTTTAATAACTTTTCCTCTTACCCAACCAGTCCACCCTGCTTGGTGTGCAAACCATACTTAATCTCCTTTTTCTGGGTTCCCAGGTTACATCTCTTTACGTTCTGTGGTCCTGTTAACTATAGTCATCCCTATTGTTTTATCACCCTAAAGTTTTGATACTTCTTCTTCTTTTCTTTTCTAGCTCTTTAAGCCCTAACATATCTTCAACAGTACAGATTGTTTACTAATAGTCAACTTCCCATTCAGCCATATCTCTTGGGCTTATCTCCTTCATCTTGTTACTTAATTCTCTAATGATTCCTCAGAAAAAATAGCAAGTAACTATTTATTATGACAGTGTTCAGTATGAATCTCCATCTTGCCTACAGTTCTGGCTAATGTCTGGTTGTATTTAGCATGTACTCAGTTAAGAAGAAGTGGAATTCATTTATTAAACAGATAAAAAAACAATGTCCTATAGGAGAAGGGAAATAAGATATAGTATCTACATGCCAAGTTGAACATAATGAAAGCTAATTGTTGCCTATGAAGTGAAACTTTTAAAATTAATTTTGAGTTATATAAATGAAAACCCATTTCTCAGATATTTTTGTTTTGAAAATACTTTAATAAAAATACATTTTTATTGCTAACTTTGTACATGTGTTTAATTTCTTCATTGTAAACCTCTAATTAAGTAGAGAAAATATAAGCAAAATGTCCCCCAAATTTATGTTTTCAGACTTCTCTGACAGAACTCTTAATTACCAAAACCTCCTAAATGACTTCCTGTTTCTCTCCCTGCCTCACTTCCCTCCCTTTCACCTACGGTGGCCTCCAGCCCTACAAGGAGAAGGTCAGGTCAGGGAGAGCCCTTTAAATAGCAGGTCACCTAGACTGTTCTGAACCCATGAGGCACTGAGAGAGGCCATCTGCTGGTCCCAGTCAGACCCCAAGTCTGGTCTCCCACTGAATGACAATGTTGCCATCAACCAGGTGAGACACTGAGGTCCACACTGCAGATGGAGCTCTTTGCTCAATGCTGAGCAGCAGAAGCCATGGTCAGCACAATCACGGAGCTTTGAAGGCTTATGTTCATTTTTAAATGATATGTTTTAGTATTGTATTTCCCTGTGTAGCATGCTTTCTGACAGCAAGACAGATTTCTCCCTAACTTCTCCCCAAACATTCCCCAAGGCAGAGCCTCTGATTACTATTTGCTTCATTTGTATTAAACTTCCATTTTCATAAGGTGGACGCCCTATTTGTAGGACAACCAAATGTGAGTAGGTTCTGGGAAACCCTGTGGAAATCTTTGGTTAGATTGCTTCTTGGTTATTAGTTACCTTCACATGTGTGGTTAAAAGAATGCAAACTTTTCTACAATGAACTTTTTGACATCTACCCTCCTCCTATAATCCAAACTTCCTCTCTGAGCAATACTTGCCTTTTATTGTTCCCCTAACTTTAGTTATCTCCCATACCTAATGTTTCAAAATCAATTTTTAAAATTCCCCATTTGTTCATTTTAAAAAATCTGTATTACTTTGCTGCATTATAGTAATAACTGAAATAATGATCACCCTATTACAATAAACCCCCATAGTAAACTGTAAAAAAATCTACTGCCAAGACCCTTCTTCTTCTATAAGGTGATATGACTGTAACCAGGCATAAATACTATAGCCAGAGCCATGACCTTTGTCCACAGTGGAAACTTCGACCTCATTCTTTGCTTGTCATTCTAGGTACTGCCATGTTTCCTTGTCATTTCTCAGTGTCTTTTACAGGAGGCAAGGATATCATCTTTGTTGTTAGGAAGAACCTAATCTTCCTGCAGGCTCATCGGGTATACTCTGGTTGGTCTGACTGAGGACTGATTTTGTGGCAGACTGTATCTTGAAATGCAGAAACTTTGTACTTTCACTGTGACAGCACCAACATGGTATCAGATATTTTTATTCTGTTACTTCATTCCTCAGCTGTGAACACCATCTCTATCATTTTCAACCTTTCAGTAATTGGAATAAACAATTACATCAGGGTCATTTTGACCTTGGCATCAAATAACTAATGCTTGGCAGGGTTTTGCTCAGGGAATTGTTTTAAAAACATATTCTTTCATTTGCCAACAGAGTAAAGGTTGAATCTAAGAATTGAGTTAGTATTAAAAGAACAAGTTCAAGTAGAGGACAAGGAAAGAAATAGGTTTTTAGTATATTTATCCTTGTTTCTCTCTGCCTAACTCCAGCTTAAGTGGTACCATGCTAAGGTTTTTCAGTTGGCCAAGGTCAGTCTATCCTTATTTGGGCAGGTTACTGTAAGCAGGAGCTTCAATAATTTTTATCATCATTCCTAGTAGAGTACATCAAACCTTTTATACACTCCAGCAATAATATACAGCAGGTGCTAAGAGCATCCTGTAGAACACCAAACTTGTACCAGAGATGAGATTATATAGTTTCTGTAGCTCATGTAGAAGGGTAACCTACATTCAGGGTTATTGAGTTCCACATAAATTCATGGAACTATTAAGGGGATGCTTATGTATATTAGGGGCCACTGTTTATCTTAACCTTCCATGAAACACACTGTAGAGGGGCCTTGGGAATGGATGTCTATTATTCAAGCCGGTTTGGCCTGAGTCTTACATCATTTTATATTATCCAAGGAAGGGCATTAAAAGTCTAAGTGGCATATTTATTCTCAGTCTTCTGTTTAGATACAGATTAGAAAATGTTGAACAGATTATCTTTTTTCTCAAAGAGTACTTGAGGAATTTTTAAGTTATAGCACAGTGAGGTATTGCTCAATCTTTTGGGATTTTATTAGACATTGTTTTAGATGCCATGTGTTACCATGGTAGTATCATAAATAATATCTAAACAGGGTCCTTTGGAAGAGATATACAGACTTACTATATTGATGACCCAACTTATGAAACTGTTGGTGTAGATAATTAAAACCTATGGAGAGTGTAAGCAATTATAACATGTGCATGAAATTGCAAATGCTCTTTTTTATTAAGTAGAAAATTAGCCACAGTGTAGCATGTATGTCAGGGGTTGAGAATTTAAAGTTTGTGAATAAGTATATTTTCACCCTTTTAAAAATATTCATTTACTTACAAGGTTAGGACATTAGTGACTACTAAAAATTCAAAACTGTTGAAACTGAATTGAAAATTCAGTTTCTCAGAATTTCTTTTTTTCCCAGACTCATGTCATTATCCCTTGTGACCTCAGCCTCATTTGGAGGCCCTATCTAACACCCCAACATCTTAATGACTTTTAATAATAATTTCTTCCATTCCATTTGTCACCCATTCCCATGATTACACTTTAGGTTTTATTATTAGTGGGAACAACATTACCTGGGATACCCCGCATTCTGTATATTCTGCTTGCTAGCTTTTCAGCTTATTTACAGCACCTCAATAATTCTTAGATCCCATGATGACCTACACTGCTTTCTTAAATTATCCATTACCCACTTCAGTCTTCTCTTCCTACCTTGCCCAGCCTTGATTCATGGTGCATCCTTATATTTGTATCCTTGAATGAGTCCTAAACCTGGCAGAAGCCCCCTCAGCATCTTCTAAGGTGGAAGTAGCTGGAGAAAATGTCACAGCCCTGCTGATCTATTTTATTTTAAGTTCATGATCACACAGGATTAAAAGGTGCTCATTACAGTACAGCAATCCTACTGCACTTTCCTATAGCATTGACTTGCCTACTCACTGGAAAGGCCTTTGCTTTCCTTCCTCTCTTAAACCTCTCTCCCCTTCTGCAGTCACTCTACCTTTTCGGCTCCTGACTTTGTCTGCTACTTCACTGAGGGAGAAGCCATCAGATCAGAGCTGTACTTCCACCATCAAATCTAAAACACTGTCTACCTCTGTGACATATTCTGTTGCCCCTCCTGAAATGTCCCTGATCTGACCCAGGGCAACCCCTACATTTGTGCTTTGGTTCCTGTTCACTCTTGCAGTCATTGCCTTTTCCTCCTGCATTATCAGTATTTCCCCTTCTGCAGGATCTTTTGTGCAGTAAATAACATGCAAACAAGCAAACAAACCAATCTCTACTCTCTCACCCCATCAAATACTGTCCTTATATACTCTTTTTTTTTTTACAACAAAAATTTGTAAATGAATTTTCTTTGTTTTTTATTGCCACCTAACTCCCATTGGCAGTTTTTTTGACACTTTATACCATGTTTTCTTTTTTTTATTGAGATATATATTGAACACAATATATAATATATATGTTCTGTTTAAAGAATAGCTTGAACACTCATACACACCACCCAGCTTAAAAAATGGAACGTTCTAGTATAGGTGTCTCTCCAATCGTATCCCTTCTCACCCTGCCTCCTTCCACCTCCAAACCACCATCCTGAATTCTGTTCTTCTAGACTCTCAGTTTCCTGCACCAATACCACACCGTCTTAATCACTTTACCCTTATTAGAAATCTTAATATCCAGTAGGGCACATCTCACAGTGTTAATTTCCTTCATCAGGAGAGTCTTAGTTATTTCTAATCCTTTAAAATTTTACATTCAAATTGAGAATTAATTTATCAAGTTACACACATACTCAACTCTGCTGGAATTTTGATTGACATTGTATCAAATATATAGGCCCTCCTATTTATGAACATGTGCATCTCTATTCAGTTAGTTTTTTTATCTTTCAAATATTTATTGTGAAATTATTCAAAAGTAGTAAATACTCACCACCCAAATTCAATAATTGTTAACATTTGCTACATCTGTTATGAATATAACTGTCCTTCCTGAAAAATTGGGGTAAATGCTTAATTTTTTCCCATTGGTTATCAGTTTTCAGAGGAATTAGTGTAACAATCTCTTCCAGCAATGACAAATTAGTTTAACTGAACCCAAATTAGTTTAACTGAAAATACATTGCAGACAATATGTGGATTTCACCTCTAACCACTTCCCTTAAAAATAAGGAATTCTCTGTAGAACATAATACCATATCTGTTCTATTTCATCAGGAAGCACATACCCCACTGCTACTCTAATATTATCCAGTATCAGTCTATATTCAAACTCCTCAGTTGTCTCCAAATTGTATTATAGAGCTTTTCTTTTCTAACAAATATCCAGCCAAGGACCATGTATCGTTTCTTATTAGTATGTCTTTTTAACCTCTTATAGTCTAGAGAAGTTATGACACATTTATTTTCAAGGCATTGACTTCTCCAGGTCAGATGTGTTGCAGAATGTTTTGTGTTGTGAATTTGTCTGAATATGATCTTGTGATCCTGTGAATGCCCTTTGCCTTGTTTCTCCCCCCATAAATTGAAGTCCACTGGCTGACATGACTCTGATTAGGTACCTTTGGTCAGCAGACGTCATAGGTAGCACTGTGTGTTCTTTCCAGTGCATTACATCAGGTAGTGCATGTAGCAAAGTTGTCCCACTGTTAGTATGTTAACATGGGTCAGTTGGTTAAGTGATCACCAAATTTTTCCATGGTAAGAGTACACCTTTCCCCTTAATGTGAGCAATCACCTTGACCCCTAAGGTGTTTCCCCTCAAAAATAAGGTTTGTTGTAGATTTGGGAGTACTAAATCCCAGTACTTCAGAATGTGACCTTATTTGAAAACAGAGTCTTTACAGAGGTAATCAAGTTAAAATGAAGTCTTTAGGGTAGGCCCTAATCTAGCATGACTGGTGTCCTTATACAAAGAGGAAATTTGGACACAGAGACAGTCACACATAGAGGGAAGATTATGTAAAGACACACACGTAGAGATGGCCATCTATGAGCCAAGGAGAGAGACTTGGAACAAACCCTTCCCTCAGAGGGAGCATGGTGCTGCCTACACCTTGAATTCAGATTTCTAACCTCCAGAACTGTGAGACAAAAAATTTCTGTTGTTTAAGCCACCCCAGCTTGTGGTGCTTTGCTACCTCAGGTCTAGAAAACAAATGCAATGATATTTGGTACCATGAAAATCTCTCACTGACCATCATTTTCTCATTCTAGCATTTCTTCTACATTTATTATTTTGATAGTCTCCTGTTAAAAGTTTTCCCTCATCATCTGGACGTAAACTACTATTCCTCCTAAAAAGTTAGGGTAAATGCTTGTTTTTTTCCCTTTATTAATTTTTGGAGTAAGGAATTGATTTGGTCAGTGAGAACCGCTTAAGATGATTCTTGGGTTCTTTTTTTTTCCAGTTTTTTTTCAGAAATAATTAACATACATCACTCTATATGTTTAAGGCATACAGCATGATGGTTTGATTTACATAGGTAGTGAAATAGCAATTAGGTTCAGCTAGCATCCATCCATACTCTCATATACATACAGTAAAAAAGAAAAAGAAAAAGAAAGAGTAAAGGAAAAAAGAATTTTCTCCTTGTGATGAGAACTCTTAGGATTTACTCTAACAACTTTCCTGTATATTGTACATCAGTGTTAACTAACAACATTGTACGTTACATCCCTAGTACTTATTTATCTTATAACTAGAAGTTTGTAGCTTTTCACCATCTTCCTCCAGTTCCCCCTTCTCCCACTCCCTGCATCTGGTAATCACAAATCTGACCTCTTTTTCTATGAGTTTGCTTTTTAAAGATACCACATATAAAATGAGATGATACAGTATTTATATTTCTCTGACTTATTTTACTTAGCATAATGCCTTCAGGGTCCATTTATGTTGTTGCATATGGTAAGATTTCCTCATTTTTTTATGGCTGAATATTCACATACAGTGAATATTCCATTATATATGTATACCACAACTTCTTTCTTCATCTATCTTGCACACTTAGGTTGTTTCCATGTCTTGGCTATTGTAAATAATGCTGCTATGAACATGAGGGTGTAGATATCTTTTCAGGTTAGTGTTTTTGTTACCTTTGGATATGTTCTTCAAAGTGAAATTGGTGGATATGGTAGTTCTATTTTTAATTTTTTGAGGATCCTCCATACTGTTTTCCATAGTGGCTGTACCAATTTACAGTCCCACCAAGAGTACACAAGGATTTCCTTTTCTCCACATCTATGCCACCATTTGTTATCTGTCTTTTTTTTTTTTTTTTTTTTTGCGGTACGCAGGCCTCTCACCGCTGTGGCCTCTCCCGTTGCGGAGCACAGGCTCCGGACGCGCAGGCTCAGCGGCCATGGCCCACAGGCCCAGCCACTCCACGGCATGTGGGATCCCCCCGGGGGCACGAACCCATGTCCCCTGCATCGGCAGGCGGACTCCCAACCACTGCGCCACCAAGGAAGCCCTGTTATCTGTCTTTGATGATAGACATTCTTATAGGCCAGAGGTGATATCTCATTTTAGTTTCCATTTCCCTAATAACTAGTGATGTTGAGCATCTTTTCATGTACCTGTTGGCCTTTCATATATCTTCTTTGGAGAAATGTCTATTCAGGTCCTTTGCCCATTTTTTTTTCTTGGCGGTACGCGGGCCTCTCATTGTTGTGGCCTCTCCCGTTGTGGGGCACAGGCTCCAGACGCGCAGGCTCAGCGGCCATGGCTCACGGGCCCAGCTGCTCTGCGGCATGTGGAATCTTCCCGGACCCAGGCACGAACCCGCGTCCCCTGCATCGGCAGGTGGACTCTCAACCACTGCGCCACCAGGGAAGCCCCCTTTGCCCATTTTTTAATTGTGTTGTTTGTTTGTTTTGCTATTGAGGTTTATGAGTTGTATTTAATGTGTTTTGGATATTAACCCCTTATCAGATATATGGTTTGCAAATGTTTTTTCCCATTCCAGAGATTGTCTTTTCACTTTGTTGATGGTTTATTTTGCTGTACAGAGAGTTTTAGTTTGATGTAGTCCCACTTATTTATTTTTGATTTGTGCATTACATATCATATCCAAAAAAATTATTACGATTCACATCAAGGATCTTTGTTCCTATTTTTAAAGAGATTCATGGTTTTGGGTCTTACATTTAAGTTTTTAATCCATTTCAGGTTAATTTTTGTGAGTGGTATAAGATATGGGTTCAATTTCATTCTTTTACATGTGAATATCCAATTTTTCTAGCACCATTTATTGAGGAGACTGGTTTCTTCATTGAATATTCTTGGCTTCCTTGTCATATATTAGTTGAATATATATGCTTGGGTTTATTTCTGGGCTCTTGATTCTATTCCATTTGTCCTTTTGTCTGTTTTCATGCCAGTACCATTCTGTTTTGATGACTATAGCTGTATAGTATAGCTTGAAATAAGGAAGTGTAATACCTTCTTCTTTCTTCTTTTTTCTCAGGATTTCTTTGGCTATTCAGGGTCTTTTGTGATTCTATATAAATTTTAAGACTTTTTTCTACTTTTGTAAAAAAAATGCCATTGGAATCTTGATAGGGATTGCATTGAGCCTATAGATGGCTTTTGGTAGTATTAACATTTTAACAATATTCTTCCAATCCATGAACACAAAATACCTTTCCATTTGTGTCTTCCTTGATTTCTTTCATCAATGTCTTTTAGTTTTCAGCATAGAGAGCTTTCATTCCTTAGATAAATTTATTCCTAAGTATTTCATTGTTCTTGATGTTATTATGAATGAAATGCAGTTTATTTTTTTCAAAAATTTCATTGTTAGAGTATGGAAATACTACTGACTTTTGTAAGTTAATTTTGTATCCTGCAATGTTACTGAATTCATTGATTAGATCTAGCTTTTTTTTTTTTTGGTTGAGTCTTTAGTATTTTCTATATATAAAATCATGTTGTCTACAAATAGAGACAATTTTACTTCTTCCTTTCCAAGTCTGATACCTTTTATTTCTTTTTCTTGCCTGTTTACTATAGCTAGGACTTCCAGTACTATGTTGAATAGGAGTGGTAGAAGTGGACATCCTATCTTGTTCCTGATCTTAGAGAAAAAGCTTTCAGCCTTTCACCATTGATGTTAGCTGTGGGCTTGTCACATATGGCCTTTATTATGTTGAGGTATGTTACTTCTATGCCTACTTTGTTAAGAGTTTTTTTTTTTTTAATTTCATGAATGGATGTTGAATTTTATCAAATGCTTTTTATGCATCCACAGAGATGATCATGTGATTATTTTCTTTCATCCTAATAATGTGATGTTTGATTTGCGTGTGTTGAACCATCCTTGCATCCCAGGGAGAATATCCTACTTGATCATAGTGAAGGACTCTTTTAATGTGCTGCTGAATTTCGTTTGCTAGTACTTTATTGAGAAATTTTGCATCTGTTTCATTAGGGATATTGGCTTTAGTTTTTGTTTCTGGTAGTGTCCTTTTCTTGTGTTGGTATCAGGATAATGCTGGCCTCATAAAATGAGTTTGGGAATGTTCCCACCTCTTTGATTTTCTGGAAGAGTTTGAGAAGGACTGGTGTTAATTCTTCTTTAAATGTTGGTGAAATTCACCAGTGAAGCCATCTGGACCTGGGCTTTTCTTTGCTGGGAGATTTTGATTCTACCTCCTTACCAGTAATTGGTCTATTCAGATTTTTTATTTTTCTGTTTCTTCCTGATTCAGTTTTTGTAAGTTTTGTTTCTAAGAATTTTTCCATTTCTTCAAGGTTGTTCAGTTTTTTGTGGTACAGTTGAATTTTTTGTGGTATCAGTTGTAATGTCTCCTTTTTTATTTATCATTTTGCTAATTTGTGTCCTTTTTTATTTTCTTGTTTAGTCTGTATACACCAACCCTTATGTAAGGGAGGATTTGCCAATTTTGTTCATCTTTCAAAGAACCAATGCTTTGTTTGGTTAATCTTTTCTGTTGGTTTTCTGTTCTCTATTTCATTTATTTCTACTTTAATCTTTATTATTTCCTTTCTTCTGCTAACTTTGAGCTCAGTTTTTTCTTTATCTAATTCCTTAAGTCATAAGGTTAGGTTACTTTTTTGATATCATTCTTTCTTCTTAATGCAGGCATTTATTGCTATGAACTTTTGCTGCATTCCATAAGTTCTGATATGTTGTGTTTCCAGTTCTGCTTGTCTCAAGAAAATTTCCTTTTAAATTTTTGATCCATTGATTTTTCAGGAGAGTATTGTTTAATTTTCATGTGTTTGTGAATTTTCCAGTTTTCATCTTATTATTGATTTCTAGTTTTATGCCTTTGTGGTCAGAGAAAATACTTAGTATGATTTCAGTTTTCTTTAATTTGCTAAGACTTGTTTTGAGGCCTAATGGTCTATTCTAGAAAATGGTCCCTGTGCAATTGAGAAGAATGTGTACTCTGCTGTTGTTGTATAGAATGTTCCTTATATGCCTGTTAGGTCCATTTGGTCTGTGATGTTCAAATCAGCAGTTTCCTTATTGATTCTCTGTCTAGATGATCTATTTATTGTTGAGAGTGGGGTAAAGTCCCCAACTATTACCCAGCTATTGTATTACTATTTATTTCTCCTTTTAGTCATTTTTGCTTCATATATTTAGGTGCTCTGATGTTGGACATGTAAACATTTACAATTGTTATATCTTCTTGATGTATTGACCCCTTTATTATTATAATGACCTTCTTTGTCTCTTTTTACCATTTTTAGTTTAAAGTCTATTTCATTTCATGTAAATATAGCTATTCTTACTTTTTTTTTTGGTTACCATTTGCTTGTTCCTCTTACTGGGTAATTTTCAATGTCCTAGCCTCCAGGTCACTGATTCTTTCTTACGCATTTGAATTCACATTTGAGACTCTTGAGACTCCTTTATATTCTTGAGTTTAGTGATTGTATTTTTCAACTATAGGATTTTTGGGTTTCATTTACGATTGCTATTTCCCTGTCAAATTTCTCATCTAGTTCATTCACTGTTTTCCTAATTTTGGTTAGTTGTCTGTCTGTGAATTCTTGTAGTTCACTAAATTTACTTAAGAGGATTATTCTGAATTCTTTGTCTGACAATTCACAGATCTCCATTTCTTAAATGTCAGTTATTGGAGCTTTATTAGTTTCCTATGGTGGTATCATTTTACGTGATATTTTGTGATTCCTTATGTTTGTATCTACATATTTGAATAATTGGGCTCCTTTTCCAGATTACAGGTTTGCTTTGGCAGAGACAGTTCTTAACCAGTAAGCTCAGTTTGGGTTTCGGGTGTGTCTGCTGGTAATGTCTTTGGGCCTTAGGGGCCTGCTGTATATTGGGGCAAGGGCAACTGTGTAAGGTCTGAGGACAAAGATGAGGGCGGGGGTATGCTTCTGGCTGACAACAGATGGGCAGGGTTGCTAGCCTGGTTTCCTACCCAAGTGAGGCTGCTGGATGGGCTCCATGATTGCCTGAATTCTTCAGTCAGGCTTACTAGATGGTTGGGACTGTGTACTTCAGGCTTACTTGATGGTTGGGACTGTGTACTAGGTACTGTATTCAGTAGAAGATGGAGTTGTGAATTAGCTTCCCTTCCCTGGCAGGGCAGCAGGTTGTGTCCCAGGGTCTGTAGAGCTCATTGTTTGGGAGCCTGAATCAGGCTTGAGTGTGCACTGAATTCTCTGGCCAGGTGAGGCCATTGGTTTTGCTCTGCAGATGGGGGAAGCCATGGGCTCTGCTTTCTGTTCAAGTATCACTGTATATAGGGCTGTTGGATGGGCTATGCATCTTCCTGTGTGCTCTCATTAGGTCTCCTGTTTGGACTGGCTGAAGGCTGTATTCAGCAATGAAGGGGGCTATGAATTAGATTCTTTGTCTGGGCACAGTGGGAGAAGCAGCTCTAAAACCAGTCAGAGCTCTTTGTTTGTTGTCTTAACTCAAGCTGACCCACACCCAAAGTTCCCTGGCCAAACAAGATCACTGGCTTTGCTCTGCAAACCACAGGCTCTGTCTGCCCTTCTCTCCGCTTGAGAGCCACTGGGCCATACAGCTTCCAGGAGTTGTCACCAGCCCTTTTGGTCAGATGGGACTGGACAACTCTCTCTCTATAGCAGTTGGGCCTGTGATTCAGCACATTTTCTAGGCGTGGTCAAACTGGGCTCTAGGATTGGCAAGACTCCTTGTTTGAGAATCTGAATCAGGTGTATCTGTGCCCCACCTAGTTCCCTGGTCAGAGCGTGCCCCAACTTGGTTCTGTGGATGAGCAAATCTGCTGGTTGGGATTACTACTGGGGCACTGCAGGTATGAACTCAGTCTGCTAAGATCTGTGTGCTGGTTGTTACAAGCCTCTCCCCACTTCTCTGTCACAGTCATATTTCCAGTGGTTGAGCCCTGCAGATTTCCCTATGGTGCATGATCAGAGTGGGTGCTCCCACAAAGCAACCCACAATGCTGGGGGGATATCAGTTGTCCCCCCCGGGTTCACTTTTCCCACAGGAGGAACAAGAAACTCAGAGGAGACCTCTATGCATCGTGCTGTACTGCCCTGGGGGAGGAACAATGCAGTCAACATGTAGCCTCTTCTCTTACCTTCTGTTGCAGTCTCTCTTGGTCTCTGTGATGCAGGGTGTGCTTCAGCCTCACCTTCATGTCCTAGGATTCTCTCAGGGGTGTCTTGTTCTTGAATAGTTGTTAGTTGTTCTTGTGAGGGGGAGCAAAGTCAGCAATGACCTATGTAACCATCTTGGTGACATCACTCCAGTTCTTGGGTTCTTTAGCCATGCCACCATTGGTCATCGAAGGCTTCCTTGCTTTGGCACAGCAGTACATCCCAGGCTCACCATGTTCTTTGCCTGTCTCATACCTGTAATCAGCCATTTGTCCAAGATACTGTGGGATGTGTTTGTTTTATGCCCTTTCATCGGATAAACCAGGAAGTGTGTTATTTTCAAAACTTATAAGTTCATTTTAATATTTCCATATCAAATTTAACGTTACAAAAATTTTTCTTCACTTATTTTGTTTTGTACCTCTCTTTTCTCGTACAACAAAAATCTTGGTTCCTACTAAAATTAACATATTTTCTTATTTACTTATTCTTAAAATATATGTGAGATAGTTTCAGAATTACAATATTATGCCTCTATCCATTATTCACCTTCTCATACAAAAAATGTTAGCATATCATATGAAATGTATAGCCCATTGCTTTTTTCCATGGTATGATGTGTCTTGGAGATCTCTCCAAATCAGTACAGAGAAATCTTTTTCTTTTTAAAGCTGCATAGTATTAGTGTGAATATATCATTATTTATTTCATCAGTCTGCTACTACTAGTTTTTTTTCCCTTTGATATTTTATTACTGAAAAGGAATGTGAGAACAATCCATGTGTGTTATTATTGGTTTTTTGTGTGTGTGAAGGCATATTTTTCAGTTAGATTCCTAGAGGGAATATTTCTGGGTCAAAAGGTAACTAACATTTTTCTTTAAATTATTTTTAAGAAAAAAGGGTGTTAAAGAAAAACAGGTTGTAGCAACAGAACTGGCTATTCAAACAGACAAGGCAGTTGCCATTGTTTGCTTAGATTATTTATACTGGAGATGGGAATCTCAGAGAGGACATTGGAGGGTTAAAAACTTCAAAGTAGCCACTTGGAGGGCATGTTCTAAAAGACTGAGTGATTAGATTTAGCCAGTGGATGAAATCCTTTGATATCCTGGTGTTTGATGAAGCAGAAAGACGTTTGGACATGCAATTTGAAGTGGATATAAATACCATTTTAGTGTTTTGCCAAAGCAAAGGGAACAGATCTTTCCCAGCCACTCAGGACCCAGGAATGGAGAATCTGGGATCTACTTTGGACCTCTGTGAAGGGGGCTGCAGCCGACAGCATTGGAGATCCCCACCCATGTACAGTTTCTCCCTTACTATCCGGTATGTGTGGGAGAAGAGAAGATAATTTAATGGTGCAGTTTCTTCAAAATCAGAACCAGGAAAACCATTTTGCTGTAGTTTAATACTTGCAGCTGGTTGGAATATTGTGGAAAGACCCTGGAGTACCTGGAAAGGTTGTAAAGGTAATATATAATACAAGCACACATTCTAGAAATTGCAAAGTGGAATTTTAAAATTCACTGATGTGGGGGCTCAGGAAATAGCCATTCCTGAGGTAAACTGGTTTTGCAGTGGATTCCACTAGCCGTGCAAATGCTTTTGTGATACACCCCTGTGGCTGGATAGCCCAATATGACAGAGGAAGCCAAACACTGGGATTTTTACTTTCCAGGAAGAGTCATACATCAGGTTCCTTGTATTTTAACAAACAAGCAAGCAAAAAAATTACATGAAAGAAACCTCAGAAAAACACAGTGGATCTGTTCTATAGCCCTGCCAGTCCGTGACCCTAGAAGACAGAGCTCTGTTTCAAAGGGGAATGAAAGCTTTTTGTATCATACGTTTAAGACTATGCAAAGCATGAATGCAACCTCTTCTTCAAATTAAAGAATCTTAAATTTCCTAGGCTTGGCAAGGTTTTTCCCTCCTAAGGTTGCTCAAAATGCTAGAACTAAGAGGAAAGTAGTCTGCAGGTTTTATGTTTATGAAAATGATACAGTTTCCATTTAAAGATAAAACTGGAGAAAAGCAGAGGCAGAAACTTTTGGAGTAGTATAGAGAAGAAAATATATAAAAAAGGAAAGTAGGAAAAATTTATAAAAATAAAACTTGGGCAAAGCAGAATCTCCAAAACAGGAAAAGATGGGAAAAAAGTAAGTGAAAAACAAGGAAAAGGGAGAAAGGGGTTTTGACATCAACTATCAGGCCATAGGTCAACTTCTTAAAGATACAAAAGATTTGAAAGTTTAAAAGAGACATAGAATTAGTGAAGGAAAAAAATTGAGAAGAGCTTGCTAAGAAGTTGCAAAAGAAAATTCAAGGTAAAAGTTGTGGGACTCTCAAGCCTGGGAGAGAATTGCTGATTCCGTTTCAGCAGCTGCTTTATGTGAGGGAAAGAAAAGTGCTAGAGAACAATGTGCTAGACCCAAATCTGGAAGACAGCTGACATTCATTTCCATTGAAAATCAAAACTCCTCTGAAGAAGCTAATTCTGCCCTGAAAGCTATCACTTAAGACCTATGAGAAATTTTACACCTGTGAATATTTTGATAAAGACATCAGTCCTTGAAGAAATTTAATTGAAGAGATATAAAATCTATTTGAATATAATGAATAAATGTCAATATTTCTTTTAATGGAACACATAAGATTAAGGATATTATTTTTCCTGGATGAATTATGGATGAATAATGTCTGTTTTTAATATAAAGACACTAATATGTAATAAATATTTTATGAACCATTTTATATGTTTTCTATCAGGAAAGTTCCTCCTGATAACTAGTTGTCCTTATTGCTGGAAAGACAGTGTTCACTCACTTTTCAACCCCCTCCAACCATCCTTACTACAATAGTAAAGTGCTTTTATCCAAGTTCCCCAGTTTCCATGGAACCAAGTCCTTTAGGCACTTCTCTTTCTTGACTTACTGGACATGTCAGCAACTTTTGACATAGTCAGATGTTTCCTCCTACTTTAAACACTTACTTTTCTTGGTTTCCAGGACACTGTCATCTCCTGAGTACATTCCTGTCTCACAGCTCCCCCTTCTATCTTTTTCTCACTGACTCATTCTCCTCTGACATATTCTCAGTGTTACAGAGCTGTAGGGCTTGGCCGCAGGCACTCTTTTCATTTTTATCTTTATTCTTTTCCTTGGCCATCTCTTTTAGCCCCACGATATTAAATGCCACTTTTAATGATGCTGCTGATGTCAGTCTGTATATCTTTAGTCTCAACCCCTCCTCTGATCTCCAGACTCATATATTCAACTGCTTACTTGGCATTGCCCCTTGGATATTAACAAGAATCGTCAATTAAAATTCCAAAATATGACTCTTGATAACTTCCACCTCACTGCAAACTTCTGTCTGTGTGTTTTCTTATCTCTGTGAAAGTCCCCACCATTAGTTGCTCAAGTCCAAACCTGGGCATCATCCATCAGTCCTTTTTTCCCCTCAACCCACCCACAGTAACCAGCCCAAAACCCACACTTCTCCAGCTCTAACTCCAAAACATGTTTTGGATTCTTCCACTTATTTTTATATTCTAAAATCATTTGTCGGGGAGTTGAGGAAGATGGCGGAAGAGTAATATGCGGAGATCACCTTCCTCCCCACAAATACACGAGAAATACATCTACACGTGGAACTGCTCCTATAGAACACCCACTGATTGCTGACAGAAGACTTCAGACCCCCCAAAAGGCAAGAAACTCCCCACGTACCTGGGTAGGGCAAAAGAAAAAAGAAAAAACAGAGACAAAAGAATAGGGACAGCACCCACACCAGTGGGAGTCAGCTGTGAAGGAGGAAAGGTTTCCACACACTAGAAGCCCCTTTGCGGGCAGAGACTGCGGGTGGCGGAGCGCGGAAGCTTCGGAGCCGTGGAGGAGAGCGCAGCAACAGGGGTGCGGAGGGCAAAGCGGAGAGATTCCCACACAGAGGATTGGTGCCGACCAGCACTCACCAGCCCGAGAGGCCTGTCTGCTCACCCACCGGGACGGGCGGGGGCTGGGAGCTGAGGCTCGGGCTTCGGTAGGATAGCAGGGAGAAGACTGGGATTGGTGGCGTAAACACAGCCTGAAGGGGTTAGTGCGCTGCGGCTAGCTGGGATGGAGTCCGGTGAAAAGTGTGGAGCTACCGAAGAGACAAGAGACTTTTTCTTCCCTCTTTGTTTCCTGGTACGTGAGGAGAGGGGATTAAGAGCACTGCTTAAAGGAGCTCCAGACAGAGATGGGCGCAAGCCGCGACTAACAGCGTGGACCCCAGAGACCGGCATGAGACGCTAAGGCTACTGCTGCAGCCACCAAAAAGCCTGTGTGCGAGCACAGGTCACTATCCACACCTCCCCTCCCAGGAGCGTGTGCAGCCCGCCAATTCCAGGGTCCCGTGATCCACGGACAACTTCCCCGGGAGAACGCACGGTGCGCCTCAGGCTGGTGCAACGTCACGGTGGCCTCTGCTGCCGCAGGCTCGTACTGCACCCATACCCCTCCCTCTCCCCGGCCTGAGTGAGCCAGAGCACCCGAATCAGCTACTCCTATAACCCAGTCCTGTCTGAGCGAAGAACAGACGCCCTCAGGCGACCTACATGCAGAGGCGGGGCCAAATCCAAAGCTGAACCCTGGGAGCTGTGCGAACAAAGAAGAGAAAGGGAAATCTCTCCCAGCAGCCTCAGAAGCAGAGGATTAAATCTCCACAATCAACTTGATGTACCCTGAATCTGTGGAATACCTGAATAGACAACAAATCATCCCAAATTGAGGAGGTGGACTTTGAGAGCAAGATATATTATTTTCTTCCCTTTTCCTCTTTTTGTGAGTGTGCACATGTATGCTTCTGTGTGAGATTTTGTCTGTATAGCTTTGCTTTCACCATTTGTCCTAGGGTTCTGGCCATCCTTTTTAAAAAACTTTTTTCTTAATAATTATTTTTTATTTTAATAACTTTATTTTATATTTATTTTATTTTATCCTCTTCCTTCCTTCCTTTCCTTCTTTCTTTCTCTTTCTTTCTTTCTCTCTCTCCTTCCTTCCTTCCTTCCTCCTTTATTCCTTCCTTCCTTCCTTCCTTCCTTTTCTTTCTTCCTTCCTTCCTTCCTTCCTTCCTTCCTTCCTTTCTTTCTCTCTTTCTTTCTTTCTTCCTTTCTTCCTTTCTTTCTTTCTTCTTTCTACTTTTTCTCCATTTTTACTGAGCCGTGTGGATGAAAGGCACTTGGCCTTATCCACCAGAACACAGGCACTAGTCCCCCCCACCAGGAAGCCTACAAAACCCACTGAACCAACAATACCCACTGAGGGCAGACACCAAAAACAAGGGGAACTATGAACTGCAGCCTGCAAAAAGGAGACCCCAAACACAGTAGGATAAGCAAAATGAGAAGACGGAAAACCACACAGCAGATGAAGGAGCAAGGTAAAAACCCACCAGACCTAACAAATGAATAGGAAATAGGCAGTCTACCTGAAAAATAATTCAGAATAATGATAGTAAAGATGATCCAAAATCTTGGAAATAGAATAGAGAAAATGCAAGAAATGTTTAAGAAGGACCTAGAAGAACCAAAGAGGAAACAAGCAACAATGAACAACACAATAAATGAAATTAAAAGTACTCTAGATGGGATCAATAGCAGAATAACTGAGGCAGAAGAACGGATAAGTGACCTGGAAGATAAAATAGTGGAAATAACTACTGCAGAGCAGAATAAAGAAAAAAGAATGAAAAGAATTGAGGACAGTCTCAGAGACCGCTGCGACAACATTAAACACACCAACATTCGAATTATAGGGGTCCCAGAAGAAGAAGAGAAAAAGAAAGGGACTGAGAAAATATTTGAAGAGATTATAGTTGAAAATTTCCCTAATATGGGAAAGGAAATAGTTAATCAAGTCCAGGAAGCACAGAGAGTCCCAACAGGATAAAACCAAGGAGAAACACGCCAAGACACATATTAATCAAACTATCAAAAATTAAATACAAAGAAAACATATTAAAAGCAGCAAGGGAAAAACAACAAGTAACATACAAGGGAATCCCCATAAGGTTAACAGCTGATCTTGCAGCAGACACTCTGAAGTGAGAAGGGAGTGGCAGGACATATTTAAAGTAATAAAGGAGAAAAACCTACAACCAAGATTGCTCTATCCAGCAAGGATCTCATTCAGATTTGATGGAGAAATTAAAACCTTTACAGACAAGCAAAAGCTGAGAGAGTTCGGCACCACCAAACCAGCTTTACAACAAATGCTAAATGAACTTCTCTAGGCAAGAAACACAAGAGAAGGAAAAGACCTACAATAACAAACCCAAAACAATAAGAAAATGGGAATAGGAACATACATACTGATAATTACCTTAAATGTAAATGGATTAAATGCTCCAACGAAAAGACACAGACTGGCTGAATGGATGCAAAAACAAGACCCATATGTATGCTGTCTACAAGAGACCCACTTCAGACCTATGGACACATACAGACTGAAAGTGAGGGGATGGAAAAAGATATTCCATGCAAATGGAAATCAGAAGAAAGCTGGAGTAGCAATTCTCATATCAGACAAAATAGACTTTAAAATAAACACTATTAAAAGAGATAAAGAAGGACACTACATAAATGATCAAGGGGTCAATCCAAGAAGAAGGTATAACAATTGTAAATATTTATGCATCCAACATAGGAGCACCTCAAAACATAAGGCAAAACCTAACAGCCATAAAAGGGGAAATCAACAGGAACTCAATCATATTAGGGGACTTTAACACCCCACTTTCACCAATGGCCAGATCATCCAAAATGAAAATAAATAAGGAGACACAAGTTTTAAATGATACATTAAACAAGATGGACTTAATTGATATTTATGGGACATTCCATCCAAAAACAACAGAATACACATTTTTCTCAAGTGCTCATGGAACATTCTCCAGGGTAGATCCTATCTTGGGTCACAAATCAAGCCTCAATAAATTTAAGAAAATTGAAATCGTATCAAGTATCTTTTCCGACCACAATGCTATGAGACTAAATATCAGTTACAGGAAAAGATCTGTAAAAAATACAAACACATGGAGGCTAAACAATACACTACTTAATAACGAAGTGATCACTTAAAGAAATCAAAGAGGAAATCAAAAAGTACCTAGAAATAAATGACAATTGAGACACAACGACCCAAAACCTATGGGATGCAGTAAAAGCAGTTCACAGAGGGAAGCTTATAGCAACACAATCCTACCTGAAGAAACAGGAAACATCTCAAATAAACAACCTGACCTTGCACCTAAAGCAATTACAGAAAGCAGAACAAAAAAACCCCAAAGTTAGCAGAAGGAAACAAATCATAAAGATCAGATCAGAAATAAATGAAAAAGAAGGGAAGGAAATGATAGCAAAGATCAGTAAAACTAAAAGCTGGTTCTTTGAGAAGATAAACAAAATTGATAAACCATTAGCCAGACTCATCAAGAAAAAAAGGGAGAAGACTCAAATCAATAGAATTAGAAATGAAAAAGGAGAAGTAACAATTGACACTGCAGAAATAAAGGATCATGAGAGATTACTGCACACAGCTCTATGCCAATAAAATGTACAACCTGGAAAAAATGGACAAATTCTTAGAAACGCACAACCTGCCTAGACTGAACCAGGAAGAAATAGAAAACATAAACAGACCAATCACAAGCACTAAAATTGAGACTGTGATTAAAAATCTTCCAACAAACAAAAACCCAGGGACCAGATGGCTTCACAGCCGAATTCTATCAAACATTTAGAGGAGAGCTAACACCTATCCTTCTCAAACTCTTCCAAAATATAGCAGAGGGAGGAACACTCCCAAACTCATTCTATGAGGCCACCATCACCCTGTTAGCAAAACGAGACAAAGATGTCCCAAAGAAAGAAAACTACAGGCCAATATCACTGATGAACATAGATGCAAAAATCCTCAACAAAATACTAGCAAACAGAATCCAACAGCACATTAAAAGGATCATACACCATGATAAAGTGGGGTTTATTCCAGGAATGCAAGGATTCTTCAATATTCGCAAATCAATCAACGTGATACAGCATATTAAAAAATTGAAGGAGAAAAACCATATGATCATCTCAATAGATACAGAGTTAGCTTTCGACAAAATTCAACCCCGATTTATGATAAAAACCCTGCAGAAAGTAGGCATAGAGGGAACTTTCCTCAACATAATAAAGGTTATATATGGCAAACCCACAGCCAACATCATCCTCAATGGTGAAAAACTGAAACCATTTCCACTAAGATCAGGAACAAGAGAAGGTTGCCGACTCTCACCACTCTTATTCAATATAGTTTTGGAAGTTTTAGCCACAGCAATCAGAGAAGAAAAGGAAATAAAAGGAATCCAAATCAGAAAAGAAGTAAAGCTGTCACTGTTTGCAGATGACTTGATACTCTACATAGGGAATCCTAAAGATGCTACCAGAAAACTACTAGAGCTAATCAGTGAATTTGGTAAAGTAGCAGGATACAAAATTAATGCACAGAAATATCTGGCATTCCTATACACTAATTATGAAAAATCTGAAAGTGAAATTAAGAAAACACTGCCATTTACCCCTGCAACAAAAAGAATAAAATATTTAGGAATAAACCTACATAAGGAGACAAAAGACCTGTATACAGAAAACTATAAGAGACTGATGAAAGAAATTAAAGATGATACAAATAGATGGAAAGATATACAATGTTCTTGGATTGGAAGAATCAACATTGTGAAAATGACTCTACTACCCAAAGCAATCTACAGTTTCAATGCAATCCCTATCAAACTACCACTTGCATTTTTCACAGAACTAGAACAAAAAATTTCACAGTTAGTATGGAAACACAAAAGATCCCGAAGAGCCAAAGCAATCTTGAGAATGAAAAATGGAGCTGGAGGAATCAGGGTCCCTGACTTCAGACTATACTACAGAACTACAGTAATCAAGACAGTATGGTACTGGAACAAAAACAGAAATATAGATCAATGGAACAGGATAGAAAGCCCAGAGATAAACCCACGCACATATGGTCATCTTATCTTTGATAAAGGATGCAAGAATATACAGTGGAGAAAAGACCGCCTCTTCAATAAGTGGTGCTGGGAAAACTGGACAGGTACATGTAAAAGTATGAGATTACAACAGTCCCTAACACCATACAAAAAATAAACTCAAAATGGATTAAAGACCTAAATGTAAGGCCAAAAACTATCAAACTCTTAGAGGAAAACATAGGCAGAACACCCTATGACATAAATTACAGCAATATCCCTTTTGATGCACCTCCTATACAAATAGAAATAAAAACAAAGTAAACAAATGGGATCTAATGAAACTTCAACACTTTTGCACAGCAAAGGAAACTATAAACAAGACCAAAAGACAACCCTCAGAATTGGAGAAAATATTTGCAAATGAAGCAGCTGACAAAGGATTAATCTCCAAAATTTACAAGCAGCTCATGCAGCTCAATAACAAAAAAACAAACCACCCAATCCAAAAATGGGCAAAAGACCTAAATAGACATTTCTCCAAAGAAGATATACAGATTGCCAAGAAACACATGAAAGAATGCTCAACAATCCTTAATCATTAGAGAAATGCAAATCAAAACTACAATGAGATGTTATCTCACACTGGTCAGAATGGCCATCATCAAAAAATCTAGAAACAATAAATGCTGGAGTGTAGAGAAAAGGGAACCGTCTTGCACTGTTGGTGGGAATGTAAATTGATACAGCCACTATGGAGAACAGTATGAAAGTTCCTTAAAAAACTACAACTAGAACTTCCATACGACTCAGCAATCCCAGTACTGGGCATATACCCTGAGAAAACCATAATTCAAAAAGGGTCATGTACCAAAATGTTCATTGCAGCTGTATTTACAATAGCCAGGACATGGAAGCAACCTAAGTGTCCATCATCGGATGAATGGATAAAGAAGATGTGGCACATACATACAATGGAATATTACTCAGTCTTAAAAAGAAACGAAATTGAGTTAATTGTAGTGAGGCGGATGGACCTAGAGTCTGTCATACAGAGTCAAGTAAGTCAGAAAGAGAAAAACAAATACCGTATGCTAATACATATATATGGAATCTAAGGGAAAAAAAAAAAACGGTCATGAAGAACCTAGGGGTAAGATGGGAATAAAGACACAGACATACTAGAGAATGGACTTGAGGATATGGATAGGGGGAAGTGTAAGCTGCGACAAAGTGAGAGAGTGGCATGGACATATATACAGTACCAAACATAAAATAGCTAGTGGGAAACAGCCGCATAGCACAGGGAGATCAGCTTGGTGCTTTGTGACCACCTAGAGGGGTGGGATAGGGAGTGTGGGAGGGAGGGAGATGCAAGAGGGAAGAGATTTTGGAATATATGTATATGTATTACTGATTCACTTTGTTATAAAGCAGAAACTAACACACCATTGTAAAGCAATTATACTCCAATAAATATGGTAAAAAAAAAAAAAAAGAAAAAGAAAAAGGCGCAAGACCTAAATAGACATTTCAGCAAAGAAGACATACAGATGGCGAAGGTGCACATGAAAAGATGCTCAACAGCACTAATTGTTAGAGAAATGCAAATCAAAACTACAATGAGGTATCACCTCACACTGGTCAGAATGGGCATCATCAGAAAATCTACAAACAGTAAATGCAGTAGAGGGTGTGGAGAAAAGGGAACCCTCTTGCACTGTTGGTTGGAATGTAAATTGATACAGCCACTATGGAGAACAGTATGGAGGTTCCTTAAAAAACTAAAATTAGAACTACCATATGGCCCAGCAATCCCACTACTGAGCATATACCCTGAGAAAACCATAATTCAGAAAGTCACATGCACCCCAAATTTAATTGCAACACTATTTACAATAACCAGGACATGCAAGCAACCTAAATGTCCATTGACAGAGGAATGGATAAAGAACATGTGGTACATATACACAGTGGAATATTACTCAGCTATAGAAAGGAACTAAATTGGGTCATTTATTGAGATGTGAATGGACCTAGAGTCTGTCATACAGAGTGAAGTAAGTCAGAAAGAGAAAAACAAATATCGTATATTAACGCACATGTGTGGAATCTAGGAAAATGGTGCAGATGAACCTATTTGCCGGGCAGGAATCTAGACGCAGACCTAGGGAACGGATGTGTGGACATGACAGCGGGGAAATGGGAGGGGTGAATTGTGAGATTGGGATTGACATACATACACTACCATGTGTCAAACAGATAGCTAGAGGGAACCTGCTGTATAGCACAGGGAGCTCAGCTCGGTGCTCTGTGATGAACTAGATGGTTGGGATGGGGGGTGGGAGGGGAGGTGCAAGAGGGAGGGGATATATGTATACTTATAGCTGATTCACTTCATTGTACAGCAGAAACTAACACAACATTTTAAAGCAACTATACCCCAATAAAAAAATAAGGAAAGAAAGAAATAAAACTGGGAGAAGAAAGTAAAAAAAAAAAAAGTCATTTGTCTCTTGACTAAATTGGTGAATAGGTGGCCTCCTAACTGTTCCCCCTGATTCCACTCTTGCCCTATTAAATAAAATCTATTCTCCAACAGCAGCCAGAGAAATATTTTTGAAGTGACAAAGCACCGACCATTTTTCTTTTCCCTAATATTTCTTGGAGACAACATTTGAGCTAAGTAAAGAAATTGTCTGAGGGAGGTGGTGGTCCACAGGGTTGGGAGATTAGTTACACACAGGAGAATTGAACAAATATGTATATTGGAGATAATGGGAGCCAGGTTTCTCACTGTCAGCAAAGGGAGTTACAGATATAAAAGGGAAAAGCAATAATGAACTGGGTGTGAATTGGAATTTGAGATGTTGGAGTGAACTCATGGTTTTTAATATATAAAGACAGATGTCAAAATAAATAGAGGAGAGGAGGGAGGGAGGGAAGGAGAGACAGGGAGAGAAGAGAGGGAGAAGAGAGAGAGAGAGAAGAACGTATGTATGTGTTTATTTCCTAACTTTAGGCACTGGGAAGTTCTAGGAGAAACAACACCCCAATAACAATGAGCATGCTTATATTTAGTTCTTGGTTTCTAAATATTATTCTCTACTAAAAGAAAACAGGAATTCTTAGAGGCTTCTACCAAAAGAAATCAGGAACCCTGATTCTAGCTTTGGGGCAGAGATAATACAAGATGTGCCTGGAACATTTCATTGTGCCATAAAATAGGGAAGCTCTCAAATATAAATGGGGACATGCAAGAGGACAAAGAAGCCAGCTTGGAGGTGCTCCCAGTAGCCATAGCTGGTGAAATTTTAGCATCAAAATAAGTAGTGAAAATATCGTTATAATACGTTGAAAGAATAAGGATCTATGAGTCTATACTAATATAGGTAAATAAATAAATGAAGGAAGGAAGGAGAAGAGAAAGCTTTTCCTTACAATACAGTGCCAACTAGTACATGTAGAAGGAATGAAGGAATTGGAAAACTACCATTTAGCAACCAAAATAGTAATAGTTGATTCAAGTAAGAGTTAACAATGGATGCTAAAACTAGCAAGTGCAAATTTGCTGAAGAGCAGGATATTTGCATATTGTCAAAGTATATCCCTATGAAATACTTAGTTACAACATGAAAGTTGTGACTTTATAGATGGACACCACCTTGATCAAATGACTAAAGCCAACATATTTAGTAATGGGGCAAATCAAAATTGGGTACCTCCTGATAGGATGCAGTAAGAAGAACTTAGCATCAGTTCTATGATATTCTTGCCAAAAGTACATAACCTGGACCTAATCCTGAAGAAATATTAGACAAACCCATTTTGAGTGACATTCTATTGAATAGCTGGCATGTAATCTTTAAAAATAACGATGTTATGAAGGTCCAGAAAGGTCTGAGGAACTGTTCTAGATTGAAGGAGACTGGGGAGACAAGACAACTAGGGCCAGTACATGGTCCTGGATTGAATCCGTTTGTTATAGATTGGCAGAATTTGAAAAGGGTCTGTGGATTGTAATATTGTATCAATGTTAATGTCTTGATTTACATGGTTGTGCTTTGGTTATGAACTGTGGTTATGTAGGAGAGTGTTCTTGTATTGTGGAAATATTTCAAGGGCAATGGGACATCATGTCTGCAACCTGTTCTCAAATGTTTCAGAGTAAAAACAAGTTCAATTATAGCATGCCAGTTTCCTGCCTTAAATCCTTCAGTGTTTTTCTGTTTTACTAAGAATAAAATGCATATCATTAGCCATGATCCTTATGATCTTCCCAACTTCCTCTCTGGTCTTATCTCCTGGATACCAACCTAAAGCATTTGCATCCAAAGTCCTTTGCGTGTGCTGTTCCCACTCCCTGGTATCCTTCTCCTTCGACTTCACTTGGTTAGCTCCTCCAGTTCTCAGATAAAATGTCACTTCTTCAAGGAGGACTTCTTTAACCACTCCACCAAAAATGCTCACTCTCAGTCATCATCATATCAGCCTGTTCATTTTCTACATTGGAAATCAATTTGCTTTTTATTTGGTTACCTGTTTATTGTTTACCTTTCCTATTAGAATGGAAGCTCCAAGAGGAGAGACCATATCTGTCTCGTTTGCTGCTAAATCTCCAGGGCCTAGGATATTGTTAAGACTGATAGGCTCTGAATAAGTATTTGTTCCATGAATGAATTTTGTTCTACCCTGAATTTTAATCATTAGAGAGTCAGACTACTGAAAAATTCATGCCAAAATATTTCTATGTCAAGTATCCCATTATGTGTGACTTAATTAGTTTGGGGAAACTACAGTATACCCAAACATATTTCATTCATTATTTTATTGCTCCTCTCTGCTAAGACAAGTTCTTATCTGAGGACCTCAGTGCTTATTATGAAATGATAGGTAATGCAAATAAAGGTCTTGGTTTCACTGTGGGGAACCTTCACTGGACCTTCAAAGGAGAGGCACCTTACTACTAGTGACCCTTTCTGTCTCTTATGCAACCCTAACCTCCACTCTGAAATTAGACTAAGAGTTTTACTATCAATAGTAAGAAGAGCCTTTCGTTTAAATAATTATTTTTCAATTTAGTATCATTACAGAAAATCTTTTATTAATGCTAAGAATAGCATATAAGATAATATAGAATATTCTGTTAAACAAGATGATATCTAATTCACAACTCTGGAGAGAGTTTTGACCTTCATTAAGATGCAGTATCCTTTAGCGAGAGTGGGTGCTGTGAATTTTTAGGCCACCAACAATGGGACTAGGGACTCACTGGGATTGATTAGTTTCCAGCTCTTCTTTTGGTTTAAACTATTTCTGAGTTGAAATTGAAAGTCTATTGCATTATAGTTTTTGTTTTTTTTTTTTTTGCGGTACGCGGGCGTCTCACTGCTGTGGCCTCTCCTGTTGCGGAGCACAGGCTCTGGGCGCGCAGGCTCAGCGGCCATGGCTCACAGGCGCAGCCGCTCCGCGGCATGTGGGATCTTCCTGGACCGAGGCACGAACCCGTGTCCCCTGCATCAGCAGGCGGACTCTCAACCACTGCGCCACCAGGGAAGCCCTGCATTATAGTTTTAATCATGGTTTCTTTCTTTTTTTTTTCCTGTATTTTATGATGCTTTGACATCTTAGAACCCTGCTCATCCTGGAAAGACTGCTCTTCCCAGGGCTAGCTAACTTCTAGAGAGAGCAAGCAGCTTGCCTATGGGCACACCTTTCATATATAAACCAACCAATCCAAAGCTCAAATCCCCAACCACCTATTTTATCTAACTTTCACACACCAAGCCAACATTTGTCTTGCCCTAAATCACCCAGGGCCAGGCACCAGACAACTAGAGACCACCGTGTATATCCCAGAGCCCACCATAATTATTCAAACTATCCAATCCTAATTATTCAATCCTTGCTCAAATTTACTTACCCGGCATCACCCATACCTTTCCCTGGAAACCACAACAAAGGCTCTGGCGAAAGCTTTCCTCTCACTCCTGCTGCCTCCTGACTGACCCTAGTGCTGGTGCGTTCCCATGTGGCCCTGTATGGTGTAGCACATCCCCCCTCCCCTTGGGAATTGTAAGTGATCAACTCTTAAGAAAGCAGTTGTCTCCTTGTCTGTCATCTTACTATTCCTGAGTATAATGAACCCCAGGTATATTCTAAAGCAATTGTACAGCACAGAAGAAAATGTACTTTTCATCCCATCTTTAGAATTCCCAAGGACATCATCTGGTCTTATTTTTTGACGCCTTTAGCAGCAGGCAAAAACTTTCTCTCTCATTCT
This sequence comes from Aethalodelphis obliquidens, assembly GCF_003676395.1. Classification (NCBI taxonomy): domain Eukaryota; kingdom Metazoa; phylum Chordata; class Mammalia; order Artiodactyla; family Delphinidae; genus Aethalodelphis; species Aethalodelphis obliquidens. Next base: position 24,636,481 of record NW_020837968.1, read on the forward strand.
TTTTAGTTCTTTTTTTCCCTCTTTTTGTGCAAATTTGTGTGTAGCAGTGAACTGTGGCTGCAAGTAGGATTTGGTTGTATTGTACCCTCTAGAGGAATGCATATTCTTCAGTTCACATACACCTGGAGTTCAACAGAGAAGGCAGGCGTTGCACACAAGCCAGCATTTGACTTGTATCACAAGGTCATAGTATGTAATTTGTGTTGGAAATAAAGCAAAGCCATGGATGTACAGAATACATCTCCTTCCCCAAAGCAGCAGGAACATAGGCCCTGGGATGAATATGATGATAGAAAGTGGATTATCACAAAGGTTTTGAATGGAAAATGTTATGGAATAGCGGATAGCAGAAGGGGAGAAACGAGTTGATCTAAAAGATTTCCCAGGGCATGCTCCTCAAGGTATTTTGAATAAGGTAGTGATAAGTTTGAAGAAGAACTAACTTACTTCAGTCATGGGAGCTAAAAATTAAAATTGTTCAACAGTTACCTGAGCTTTAATAAGCAGTTTAGAACTTGGATGAAGAAATGCATAGGCTGGTATGGGGCTCTAGGGTGGTAGGACAAAGCAAAGAGAAATTTTCAGGAAGGGTATTTGGGATGGAGGAGATTTTTTTGGAGCCCTTGAAATGTTTTCTGAGGATATTGCTGCTTGGTTGTGGTTTGGTGAGCTCTATGTTGGGTTTGCATTCAATTTCTGCCACTTACCAGATGCTGGTCCCTGGGCAAATTACTCATCTCTTGTTTCCTACTTTGTAAGAATGACCGCGGCTAAGCAGTATTGTTGAAAGGATTAAGCCTTTCCACTGAAATATTCCAAAGGCAGAAAAGAGCACATATTTCTCTCAGAGCTTGAGGGCGTACCCATATAAGTGAGAAGTTTCTTAGTAGTCTCATTGTGCATCATATTTGAATCAGTGAAGACCTTGAAAAAATGTTAGCTCTCTTTCATCTTTTGTCTAGAAATGTCATCCCATCAGTTTGCTATAGCACCCCAAAAGCCCTAGTGTTCTTAAGGGTCCTCATGAAAACCACAGGTGACAAATTAAGTGTGTTGTGTAGATTTATTAACATCCATTAATATATTAGTGTGGTTTTATTTGTGTTTGTTGGGAATTGATGAAAAGGTGGATCTGCCAAAAGGTAAATTTGGTGACAGAATAAAAGCAGATGTTGGAGACTGTAAACAGGACAGAAGTAAAGGGTCTCACCTTTAAGCATGACCTTTTGCCTAAATATATGGGGTGGTAGGACAGTGGAAAGTGGGTGGGGACATATACCTCCCTGAACTTACTATAGGGAGAAATAATATAACTGTTGAAAAGTAGACCTGTCAGAAAAAGAAATAGGAGCTACAAAAAGTATGAAACATAAGACGTGCCCCTGTATAATTTAAGACATTGTAAAATACACACAAAAATTTTTATAAAAGTAGAAAACAAAAACAACAAAAGGAAGATAGCTTAACTATAACTCAACTGTGATATTTTAGCAATGGATGATTGTGCTCCCCCCACCCTGGCAAACACAGATGGTTTTGTTTGTACAATTCTTGGACAGTAGGGAACAAGCTGATATTTATTTGAGTGGGAGCTGAAACCAGGTACATTCAGACAGGAATAGACTGAGGGCTAAAGGGTAGGCAGTCAAGTGCCCTGGTGGGTTCCAGTGTATTCTGGCATGGGGACCATCTGAAGGGTGGCTGCAAGAACACAGATTTCGCCTGGGAACTCCACCCTGTGCACATAAGTGACCTCATGAACACTATATACAAAGTGCCCCCCCCCAAAAAAGTGCCTGGTATTCTTACCAGGAGCAGAAGCCTTTTTATCACATATCTCCCACTGCTGGACTAATGGATTTAGCTAGTTATCTCCTAGGCAGGAGAAACAAGGAGTGCCATCTAAAATTGGCAAGTATTGACTTCCTGGAATGTGGAAGAAAGGTTCTGAAGTGTGGAAGACCCAAGAGTGAAATGAGAGTGAGTCAGGGGCCAAGATGAAGGCTTTGAACTATTTAGAGAGAGTCCTAGGTAGAGAGGAAAAGCTAATAAAGCCCAAACTTAGCAGGTGTTGGTCGTTGGGTTTTTCTTTTTTTTAATATTTTTTATCGTGGTAAAATATACATAACATAAAGTTTACTATTTTAACCATTTTAAGTGTATGATTCAGTGGTATTAAGTATATTCACATTGTCGTGCAACCATCACCACCATCCGTCTATAGAGCCCTTTTAATCTTGCAAAACTAAAACTCTGTACCCATTAAACAATAGTTCCCCACTCCTCTCTCCCTCTAGCCCCTGGCGACCACTGTTCTACTTTCTACTTTCTGTAAGAATTTGATTACTCTAGGTATAAGTGGAATCATACAGTATTTATTCTTTTGTATTGGACTTATTTCACTTAGCATAATGTTTTCAACATTCATCCGTTGTTGTGACATGTATCAGAATTTCTATCCTTTTTAAGGCTGAGTAATATTTCATTGTATGTATACATCCAAATGAACAGATGTATCTGTAGAAACATTTTGTTTATCCATTCATCCGTTGATTTGAATTGTTTTCACCTTTTGGCTATTATGAATGATGCTGCTAAGAACATGGGTATATAAATCTCTGTTGGAGTCCCTGCTTTCCATTCTTTTCCATTTAGAAGTGGAATGACTGGATCATATGGTATTTCTATTATTAATTTTTTGAGGAACTGCTATGCCATTTTCCACAGGGCCTGTAACCATTTTACATTCTCACCAGCAATTCTCAAGGGTTCCAGTTACTCCACATCCTCACAAACACTGGTTTTTGTTTTTCTTTGTTTGTTTTGGATACTAGCCATCCTAATGTGTATGAAGTGGTATCTCATTGTGATTTTGATGTGCATTTCCCTATAGCGATGTTGAGTGCCATTTGTATATCTTCTTTAGAGAAATGCCTATTCAAGCCCTTTGCCCACATCTTGAGTTGTTTATTTTTTGTTGCTTTTCAGTTATTTATCTATTTGTTTATTTACCTCTTTTCTCCAGGTTATCAAGCCTCCTATGTGAGGTTGTCCTGGGACAACCTTGTCCTGGGGTCAAGTCCCTAATGTAGAATATGAGATTCCATTGCTTAGAATGAATAGCAGGGCAGCCATTCTCAGATGCTTTTGTGCGAAGAAGCTGTGTTTACTGTAAATAATTAAACTCTCCTTTGTGAGGCAAGCAGGTGATTTGTTGATGTCCTTGCAGTGCAAGGAACACTACTTAGACCTTTTAGAAAACTGGACAGCACAGCTTCTAGGGCTTGGATCCATCACCCATGACCATTCTCTGCCCAGAAACAGGCCTAAACAAACCTCTAGCCTGATTCCACTGCCTGCAGACTCTGAGGGAAAAGCCAGGATGCACTTTGTAGAGTCAGGCAGCTCAGGGACCTTGACCCAGAGAGAGAAGATCAGGAAAGGAGAGAGCAGGGAATGACAGACTTGTATACAAAATGGCTTTGTAAACTGTAAAGCCATATGTAGATAGATGCTGGTTATTGCTGTCCATGTATATGGAACCTTGGTGAAGAAGTAGAACCCACAGCAGCCTCTCTGATAAATGGAGAGATTGATGGAGCATTGCTCCAAGGAAGAAAAAAAGAACATGAAAACCATGCTTACTCTTTTTCTCTTCCCAGTTCCATGATCTTCTTTCTTTAATTAATTTTTATTGGAGTATAGTTGCTTTACAATGTTGTGTTAGTTTCTGCTGTACAGCAAAGTGAGTCAGCTATACGTATACATATACCCCCTCTTTTTTAGATTTCCTTCCCATTTAGCTCACCACAGAGCACTGAGTAGAGTTCCCTGTGCTATACAGTATGTTCTCATATGATCTTCTAATAATTTATTTTGTGGCTTAGGAGTTTGTAAGGTGGTTTGTTTAGCTTTTGAGGGAGTGATAAATATGTTGTGGTAGGAAGGCATGAAGGATTGAAGAGCAATTGCTATTAATGGCTAAGCCAAAGGAAGATTTATATATACCCTGACAGCAACTCAGCTCAGCTTCCTTTCAGCCTGAGACCACAGTCCATGACACTGTCCTTGAAGAAAGTGATTGTTCCATGGCTCAATGTGGTGCTTTGTTCAGATATTGTTACATTCTACCTGGCTTCACAAAACAGTGTTCTTACGGATTATCCTGCTAGGTGTATGGAAGTAGCTGTATAGCTTGTGATGGGCTTTTTCCTCAGTCTTTGAAAAAGAAGGTTGATAAATAAATTAATGGTGTGGAGAAAGGGGTATGTTGGCATATGTAAAACCAGTAGACAACATTTTTCCTACAGTGCTGTTAATTAGACAAGATTTGAATTCTGTTAAATATCTGTTAAAATATATACTAAAATATTTACCTCTGCCCTTCTCTCTCTGTACTATAAAATTGCATTTCCTTATCCATTGCCTCAGGATATTATTATTTGTACTTTTTTCTAGACTCCTTGTAATCAGGGAGGAAGGAGAGTGATGTCTGTGGGAAAACCCTGCACAAGCTCAGGAGTGGATTGGGAGATGGGAGCAGAGGACCAAGAGGAGACTGGGATGTGCACTGGCAGTTTTGAAAGAGAGCAGGAACAGTGGCAGAGGTGGAAAGCAGTGAAGGGATAAGGGAGAGAAGGAAGTCCAAAAAAGAGAGGCTAAAGAGGGAGACTAAGGGATTGGGAGGGGAGGGGCAGGAAAGGAGGCAAAGGGAGTTAGGAAGAAGTAAGAGAGAAAAGGGCCATCTGGGTAGACATTAGTCGTGGCGATTCAAGATATGCTTCTCTTCACTGGATGTCTTCCCATGTCAATAAGAACTTTCAAAAACTAGTGCTGACTCATTAAGTAGGGAGACTTTGGTAGCTAGAAGTGTCCAAGCAGAGAAGGATGGTGTTGTTGGCCAGTGAGATCCCTGCACTGGCAAGTTGGATTAAAAGGCTTTAAGTGCCGTCCCACTCCAGCTCCAAGCTTCCTGAACGCAGCCTTTTATAACTGTGGGGTGTGTGTGTGTGTGTGTGTGTGTGTGTGTGTGTGTGTGTGTGTTCCTTTTTCAAATAAGAGGAAACTGAACACTGGGGATAAAAGATAAAGTTTGCTTTTTTGCTCACTTCACTATTATACCCAAAGTCAATCCTGGCTTTTCTTTGCTTTTTAAATTAGTTTAAAATAAAGATTGTTGAGTTTTGTCAGCAGTTTTTTTTGCCCCCAGTTGGATGAAATATCAACCTTTACGGTGATCAGGAAACAAATAATTTATATAAGAAACATAAAACAATCTTAGCCAACTGACATCAGAAAAAAATCTCCAATCACAGTAAGTTGAAAGGACTTGGACTTACTTTGATATATTGAAAGATTCAGAGCTTTTTCTCAGCTTGTTAAAAGCAGAGTATAGAATACAGGGCTTTGGAGGAATAAGACCTCCGCTTTTCAAAGAGCAGTTGTCAATTTGTTGTCACTTTTCGTTTAACTTTATCTATAATGGAAGTGGGAGCACAGAGGACATGAAAGTGTAACATTTTAGCCATTAAATATTGACTGCTTCCAGTCGACTTTGACAGAGCATTCTTGTTCCTTCGCTAATATTCACAGTAACTCATTTCTTTTTGTGGTGAGTATAGAGGAAATCCCTATAATTCTGTATTCCAAAAATTAGATGTGCATAGAAGGAAGGGTGGGTGACACCAGAATTGGCCTGCTCAGATGGAACTCTTCCATGAAATGGGTCACAGTTACACCCCTCCCCCCAACCCTGTAGTGGTATAGACCAATGGTATAGACCATTGGCAGGTATCACATTGGATTATACTTCGTTGTCCATCCTCCACAGTCCAGACCCATGGACTGCAAGTATGAGGGCCTTAAGGACAGAGTTAATTTAGCACTTTTCTATGTACGGGAAAATGCAACTTTTACGTTGAAAATTTCTCTTGAGGTGACACTCTCTTCAATTCTATGAAGGCTGAGAGAGCTGAGGAATTGCAGAAGAAGATTTGAAGTTAGCAGAGGATTAGTTCATGACCTTTAAGGAAAGATGTCTCCATAACACAGAAGTGCAAAGTGAAGCAGCAGGTGCTGATGTAGAAGCTCCAAGAAGTTACCAGTAGATCTAGCCAAGATAATTAATGAAGGTGGCTACATGAAACAACAGATTTTCAGTGTAGACAAAACAGCCTTCTATTGGAAGAAGATGCCAACTAGGACTTTCACAGCTAGAAAGAGTCAATGCCTGACTTCAAAGGTTCAAAGGATAGGCTGACTCTCTTGTTAGGGGCAGCCAGTGACTTTAAGTTGAAGCCAGTGCTTATTTATCATTTCAAAAATCCTAGGGCCCGTAAGAATTACATTAAATTTACTCTGCCTGTGCTCTGTAAATGGAACAACAGGGTCTGGATGACAGCACACCTGTTTACAACATGGTTTACTGAATATTCTTAGCCTACTTTGAGGGGTTCAAGACTTCAGTGGAGGAAGTAACTGCAGGTGTGGTGGAAATAACACGAAAACTAGAATTGGAAGTAGAGCCTGAAGATATGTCTAAATTACTGCAGTGACCAAACTTGAAGAGATGAGGAGTTGCTTCATGTGAACGAGCAAAGAAAGTGGTTTCTTGAGGTGGAATCTACTCCTGGTGACGAGGCTGTGAAGACTGTAGAAATGACAACAGAGTATTGAGAATATTACATAAACTTAGTTGATTAAGCCACAGCAGGGTTTGAGAGGATTGACTCCAATTTTGAAAGAAGTTGTACTATAGGTAAAAGGCTATCAAACAGCATTGCCATTGCATGCTACAGAGAAATCTTTCATGAAAGGAAGAATCAATTGATATGACAAACTTCACTGTTATCTTATTTTAAGAAACTGCTGCAGCTACCCCATCCTTCAGCAACCACCACCCTGATCTGCCAGCAGCCGTCAACTTCAAGGCAACACCCTCCACCAGCAAAAATATTGACTCACTGAAGGCTCAGATGATGGTTAGCATTTTTAGCAATGAAATATTTTTAATTAAGATGTATACATTTTTTTAGACATAATGCTGTTGTACACTTAATAGACTTCACTATAGTGTAAACGTAACTTTCATAAATACTGGGAAACCAAAAAATTTGGGACTCACTTTATTGTGATATTCACTTTATTGCAGTGGGCTGGAACCAAACCTACAATATCTCTGAGGTATGCCTGTACAGTGTCTGTCATTCCAAAGTTCCTGCCAGTTTCTTCTATTACCTCTATACTTAGAGCTCTCCTTTATAGCAGTTTGTGTTTTCCTTTGTGTGTCTTGGGCTTTGATTTCCTTGATGAATCTAATTTACAGTAAATCTTCAAATTTTTTGTCCATAGATGGTAACTTTTAGTTGTCAAACACTATTATAGAATTATCATTATCATTATTATAAGAGTTCTGTTCTTCATTTCTAAGAATTTTGTATAATATTGGGAGTAGGTTCTTGTGCTCCATTAAAATGTTGATTCAAACTTGAATTTTTGTTCTCTGTCCTGATATTTTAGAAAAGATGTCCTCTCTACTACATTGTTATCCTCTTTGATAGCTATTTTTGATCTCATAGTATTTAATTTTTTGCATGTTCGATTTTACAAATAAATGTGCTTCTGTGATGGGAATCCATGGGAAGGTGTATAAATAATAAATAAATATACAGCATTATAAAAAAAATCACCATTTTGATTTTTTAGCCCTTACCATTTTTTCCCTTTATTATTTATTCATCACTTATTCAGCAAATATTTATTGACCATGTCTGCCAGGCACTATGGATCTAGGCAAGATTCTAGAACTCAAAGAGCTCAATTTAGTGAAAGAGACCAAAAGGTAGAAAACTAATGCATGATCAGATAATGAATTTACATGTCCTTGAAAGGGAAATAAGCCTTTAGGTTGCTGTCGAAATAATTTTTATTACTGGTCTGGTTAAATAGTGAAATTTCCTAAAAGAGGGACACCCTTAATACCACTGGGACAATTCTAGTAGGCATAAAAAAAAAGCAGACTGTGTAGCTGAAGATTCATCTTTCAATTCAAGGCATGCTGAGGTGGATAGAGGACTTTTGCAGTAGTTGTAAGGATTTTGAAGAAGAAAACTGTTCCCTGTTGAGGTTAAGGCCATTGCAGATCCCTGCACTCCTTTTGCACAGAGTAGACATTAAATAAATATCTGCAAAATGACTGCAGTACCTTGGTTTGCTAGGTAGTGCATCATTAAACAATAGGGCAAAAAAATTGTTTTTTCTTAAATATTTTGTTCTTGTATCAGGGTAACACTGACCTCATAGAATGTGTTGGAAGATTCTCCCTCTCTTCCATTTCCTGGAAGATTTCTAATAGAATTAATATTATTTATTTTGCAAATGATGCCACCTAAACCTGGAGTTTCCTCTGTGGGAAGGTTTTAAACCAAAATTTCATTTTCTATAATTGATATAAGGGTCTATTCAGTTTACCTGTTTCTTCTTCAGTGAGGTTTAGTAATTTTATTTTGCAAAAGTTCATTTTATCTACACTGGTTAATTTCAATTTGTTCCTAATATTCCCTTAATATGCTTTTATTTTCTGTGACTTTATAGAGGTATCTTTAATTCGTGTCTTCATTCTTTTTACATATATGTATAGCTAAAAGTTTTCAATTTTATTGATCTTCCAGAAAAAACAGACTTTGATTTCATTGATTTTTTTTCGTGATTTTCTATTTTCTCTTTAATTGAATTCTGCTCTTTATTATTTGCATTTCTCTATTTTGAGTTTAACCTGCTCTTTTTTCTTTCTACATTCTTAAGGTAGAAACAGATTATTTAAGACCTTACTTATTTTCTAAAATATGTATTTAGTGCTATATATTTCCCTGCTGCATTTCCTTTGGCTGCGTCTCACACGTTTTAATGTACTGTATTTTTATTTTCATTCAGTTAAAATTGTTTTCTAATTCTCTTTTTGCGTTCTTTTTTTTTGGGGGGGGGGAGCAGCTACAGCAGTGTTTATTTATTTATGTAACATCTTTATTGGAGTGTAATTGTTTTACTTCGTTGTGTTAGTTGCTGCTGTATAACAAAGTGAATCAGCTATACGTATACATATATCCCCCCTCCTGCGTCTGCCTCCCACCCTCCCTATCCCACTCCTCTAGGTGGTCACAAAGCAATGAGCTGATCTCTCTGTGCTATGCAACTGCTTCCCACTAGCTATCTGTTTTACATTTGGTAGTGTATATATGTCCATGCCACTCTCTCACTTCGTCCCAGCTTAACATTCCCCCTCACTGTCTCCTCAAATCCATTCTCTACATCTGCATCTTTATTCCTGTCCTGCCCCTAGGTTCTTCAGAACCATTTTCTTCTTTATCTAGATTCCATATATATGCGTTAGCATACAGTATTTGTTTTCTCTTTCTGACTTACTTCACTCTGTACGACAGACTCTACGTCCATCCACCTCAATACAAATACCTCAATTTTGTTTCTTTTTATGGCTGAATAATATTCCATTGTATATATGTGCCACATCTTCTTTATCAGTTCATCTATTGATGGACATTTAGGTTGCTTCCATGTCCTGGCTATTGTAAATAGTGCTGCAATGAGCATTGTGGTACATGACTCTTTGAATTATGTTTTTTTCAGGGTATATGCCCAGTAGTGGCTTTGCTGGGTCATATGGTAGTTCTATTTTTAGTTTTTTAAGGAACCTCCATACTGTTCTCCATACTGGCTATATCAATTTACATTCCTACCAATAGTGCAAGAGGGTTCCCTTTTCTCCACACCCTCTCCAGCATTTATTGTTTGTAGATTTTTTGATGATGGCCATTCTGACTAGTGTGAGGTGATACCTCATTGTAGTTTGATTTGCATTTCTCTAGTGATTAGTGATGTTGAGCATGCTTTCTTATGTTTGTTGGTAATCTGTATATCTTCTTTGGAGAAATGTCTATTTAGGTCTTCTGCCCATTTGTGGATTGGGTTGTTTTTTTGGTTTTGAACTGCATGAGCTGCTTATATATTTTGGAGATTAATCCCTGTCAGTTGCTTCGTTTGCAAATATGCTCTCCCATTCTGAGGGTTATCTTTTCATCTTGTTTACAGTTTCCTTTGCTATGCAAAAGATTTTAAGTTTCCTTAGGTCGCATTTGTTTACTTTTGTTTTTATTTCCCTTTCTCTAGGAGGAGGGTCAAAAAGGATCTTGCTGTGATTTATGTCATAGAGTGTTCTGCCTATGTTTTCCTCTAACAGTTTTATGGTGTCTGGCCTTAGATTTAGGTCTTTAATCCATTTTGAGTTTATTTTTGTGTATGGTGTTAGGGAGTGTTCTAATTTCATTCCTTTACTTGTATCTGTCCAGTTTGCCCAACACCACTTATGAAAGGGGCTGTCTTTTCTCTTTTGTATATCCTTGCCTCCTTTATCAAAGGTAAGGTGACCATATGTACGTGGGTTTATCTCTGGGCTTTCTATCCTGTTCTGTTGATCTATATTTCTGTTTTTGTGCCAGTACCATACTGTCTTGATTACTGTAGCTTTGTATTATAGTCTGAAGTCAGGAAGCCTGATTCCTCCAGCTCTGTTTTTCTTTCTCAAGATTGCTTTGTCTTTCGGGGTCTGTTGTGTTTCCATACAAATTGTAAAATTTTTTGTTCTACTTCTGTGAAAAATCCTATTGGTAGTTTGATAGGGATTGTGTTGAATCTGTAGGTTGGTTTGGGTGGTATAGTCATTTTCACAATGTTGATTGTTCCAATCTAAGAACATGGTATATCTCTCCATCTGTTTGTATTATCTTTAATTTCTTTCATCAGTGTCTTATAGTTTTCTGTATACAGGTCTTTTGTCTCCTTAGGTAGGTTTATTCCTAGGTATTTTATTCTTTTTTGTTACAGTTGTAAATGGGAATGTTTCCTTATTTTCTCTTTCAGATTTTTCATCATTAGTGTATAGGAATGCAAGAGATTTCTGTGCATTAATTTTGTATCCTGCAACTTTACCAAATTCATTGATTAGATCTAGTAGTTTTCTGGTAGCATCTTTAGAATTCTCCATGTATAGTATCATGTCATCTACAAACAGTGACAGTTTTACTTCTTCTTTTCCGATTTGGATTCCTTTTATTTCTTTTCTGTTTCTCATTGCTGTGGCTAAAACTTCCAAAACTATGTTGAATAATAGTGGTAAGAGTAGGCAACCTTGTCTCGTTCCTGATCTTAGTGGAAATGATTTCAGTTTTTCATCATTGAGAACAATGTTGGCTGTGGGTTTGTCATATATGGCCTTTATTATGTTCAGGTAAGTTCCCTCTATGCCCACATTCTGGAGAATTTTTATCATACATGCGTCGTGAATTTTGTTGAAAGCTTATTCTGCATCTATTGAGTTGATCATCTGGTTTTTATCCTTCAGTTTGTTAATATGATGTATCACATTGATTGATTTGCATGCCTTGAAGAATCCTTGCATTCCTGGGATAGACCCCACTTGATCATGGTGTATGATCCTTTTAATGTGCTGCTGGATTGTGTTTGCTATTATTTTGTTGAGGATTTTTGCATCTATGTTCACCAGTGATATTGGCCTGTAGTTTTCTTTCTTTGTGACATGTTTGTCTGGCTTTGGTATCAGGGTGATGGTGGCCTCATTGAATGAGTTTAGGAGTGTTCCTCCCTCTGCTATATTTTGGAAGAGTTTGAGAAGGATAGGTGTTAGCTCTTCTCTAAATGTTTGACAGAATTTGCCTGTGAATCCATCTGGTCCTGGGCTTTTGTTTGTTGGAAGATTTTTAATAACAGTTCCAATTTCATTGCTTGTGATTGGTCTGTTTATATTTTCTCTTTCCTCCTGGTTCAGTCTTGAAAGGTTTCAATTTTCTAAGAATTTGTCCGTTTCTTCCAGGTTGTTCATTTTATTCTCATATAGTAGCTTGTAGTAGTCTCTCATGATCATTTGTATTTCTGCAGTGTTAGTTGTTACTTCTCCTTTTTGATTTATAATTCTATTGATTTGAGTCTTCTCCCTTTTTCTCTTGATGAGTCTGGCTAATGGTTTATCAATTTTGTTTATCTTCTCAAAGAACCAGCTTTTAGTTTTATTGATCTTTGCTATTGTTTCCTTCATTTCTTTTTCGTTCATTTCTGATCTGATCTTTATGATTTCTTTCCTTCTGCTAACTGTGGGGCTCTTTTGGTTCTTCTTTCTTTGATGGCTTTAGCTGTAAGGTTAGGTTGTTTATTTGAGATTTTCTTGTTTCTTGAGGTAGGATTGTATGGCTATAAACTTCCCTCAGAGCTGCTTTTGCTGCATCCCATAGGTTTTGGACTGTTGTGTTTCATTGTCATTTGTTTCTAGGTATTTTTTATTTCCTCTTTGATTTCTTCAGTGATCTCTTGGGAATTTAGTAGCGAATTGTTTAGGCTCCATGTGTTTGTATTTTTTACAGATTTTTTTCCTGTAATTGATATCTAGTCTCATAGCGTTGTGGTTGGAAAAGATACTTGTTATCATTTCAATTTTCTTAAATATACCATGGCTTGATTTGTGACCCAAGATATGATCTATCCTGGAGAATCTTCCATGAGCACTTGAGAAGAAAGTGTATTCTGTTATTTTTGACTGGAATGTCCTATAAATATCAATTAAGTCCATCTTGTTTAATGTATCATTTAAAGGTTGTGTTTCCTTATTTATTTTCATTTTGGATGATCTGTCCATTGGTGAAAGTGGGGTGTTAAAGTCCCATACTATGATTGTGTTCCTGTCGATTTCCCCTTTTAATGGTTGTTAGCATTTGCATTATGTGTTGAGGTGCTTTATGTTGGGTGCATAAATATTCACAATTCTTATATCTTCTTGGATTTATCCCTTGATCATTATGTAGTGGCCTTCTTTGTCTCTTGAAAAAGTCTTTATTTTAAAGTCTGTTTTGTCTTATATGAGAATTGCTACTCCATCTTACTTTTGATTTCCATTTGCATGGAATTTCTTTTTCCATCCCTCACTTTCTGTCTGTATGTGTCCCTAGGTCTGAAATGGGTCTCTTGTAGACAGCATATATATGGGTCCTGTTTTTGTATCCATTCAGGCAGTCTGTGTCTTTTGGTTGGAGCATTTAATCCATTTACATTTAAGGTAGTTATCGATATGTGTGTTCCTATTACCATTTTCTTAATTGTTTTGATTTTGTTATTGTAGGTCTTTTCCTTCTCTTGTGTTTCCTGCATAAGAAGTTCCTTTAACATTTGTTGTAAAGCTGGTTTGGTGGTGCTGAATTCTCTTAGTTTTGCTCGTCTGCAAAGGTTTTAATTTCTCCATCAAATCTGAATGAGATCCTTGCTGGGTAATCTTGGTTGTAGGTTTTTTCCTTTCATCACTTTAAATATGTCCTGCCACTCCCTTGTGGCTTGCAGTGTTTCTGCTGAAAGATCAGCTGTTAACCTTATGGAGATTCCCTTGTATGTTATTTGTTGCTTTTCCCTTGCTGCTTTTAATATGTTTTCTTTGTATTTAATTTTTGATAGTTTGATTAATATATGTCTTAGCATATTTCTCCTTGGATTTATTCTGTATGGGACTCTCTGTGCTTCTTGGACTTAAATTACTTTTTCCTTTCGCATATTAGGGAAGTTTTCCACTATAATGTCTGCAAATATTTTCTCAGTCCCTTTCTTTTTCTCTTCTTCTTCTGGGACCCCTGTAATTTGAATGGTGGTGTGTTTAATGTTGTCCCAGAAGTCTCTGAGGCTGTCCTCAATTCTTTTCATTCTTTTTTCTTTTTTCTGCTCTGTGGTAGTTATTTCCACTATTTTATCTTCCAGGTCACTTACCTGTTCTTCTGCCTCAGTTATTCTGCTATTGATTCCTTCTTGAGAATTTTTAATTTCATGTATAGTGTTGTTCATCGTTTTTTGTTTGCTCCTTATTTCTTCTAAGCCCTTGTTAAACATTTCTTGTATTTTCTCCATTCTATTTCCATGATTTTGGATCATCTTTACTATCATTACTCTGAATTCTTTTTCAGGTAGACTGCCTATTTCCTATTCATTTGTTTGGTCTAGTGGGTTTTTACCTTGCTCCTTCATCTGCTGTGTGTTTTTCTTTCTTCTCATTTTGCTTAACTTACTGTGTTTGGGGTCTCCTTTTCACAGGCTGCAGTTCATAGTTCCCCTTGTTTTTGGTGTCTGCCCCCAGTGGGTATTGTTGGTTCAGTGGGTTGTGTAGACTTCCTGGTAGGGGGGACTAGTGCCTGTGTTCTGGTGGATAAGGCTGGATCTTTTCTTTCTGGTGGGCAGGATCGCATCCGTTTGTGTGTTTTGAGGTTTCTGTGAACTTAGTATGATTTTAGGCAGCCTCTCTGCTGATGCGTTGGGTTTTGTCCTTGCTAGTTGTTTGGCTTGGTTTGTCCATCATTGGCGCTTGCTGGTTGTTGAGTGGGGCTGGGTCTTAGCATTGAGGTGGAGATCTCTGGTAGAGCTCTCAGTGTTTGATATTACGTGGGGCCAGGAGGTCTCTGGTGGACCAGTGCCCTAAATTCGGCTCTCCCTCTCAGAGGCTCAGGCCTTTTACCCAGCCGGAGCACCAAGACCCTGTCAGCCACACAGCTCAGAAAAACAGGGAGAAAAGAAAGAACGAAAGAGAAGAAAATAGAATAAAGTTATTAAAATAAAAAATTTAAGAAATATATTATTAAAATTTAAAAGTAATGAAGAAAAGAAGAGAGCTACCAAATCAATAAGCAAATCCACCCATGATAACAAGTAGAAAAAATAAACTGAGATAACCATATAAATAAGAAACTAGTCAGTCGCATACAGCAAACCCCAAGTCTACAGTTGCTCCCAAAGTCCACCACCTCAGTTTTGGGATGTTGTCTATTCAGGTGTTCCACAGATGCAGGGTACATCAAGTTTATTGTGGGGATTTAATCCACTGCTTCTGAGGCTGCATGGAGAAATTTCCCTTTCTCTTCTTTGCTCGTACAGCTCCTGGGGTTCAGCTTTGGATTTGGCCCTGCCTCTCCATGTAGGTCACCCTCTGGTGTCTGTTCTTCACCCAGATAGGATGGGGTTAAAGGAGCAGCTGATTCGGGGGCTCTGGCTCACTCAGGTTGGTGGGAGGGAGGGGTACGGAAAGCGGGGCAAGCCTGTGGTGTCAGAGGATGGCATGATGTTGCAACAACCTGAGGCATGCCGTGTGTTCTCCCAGGGAAGTTGTCCCTGGATTACGGGACCCTGGCAGTGGCAGGCTGCACAGGCTCCTAGGAGGGAAGGTGTGGATAGTGACCTGTGCTTGCACACAGGCTGCTTGGTGGCTGCAGCAGCAGCTTTAGCGTTTCATGCCAGTCTCTGGTGTCAGCGCTGATAGCCGCAGCTTACACCTGTCTCTCGAGCTTGTCTCTTGAGTTGTCTTACAGCTCACTGGTATTCTGTTCATTTTTCTTCTACTGTTTTTTCACAGTGTTTTCATAGAGTTTACTAAACTCTTCTTATGTTGTGTCTAATCTGCTATTAATCCCATCCAATGTATTTCTCAATTCTAGAATTTTGTTTTGTTTTATTTTAGTTTCTCTTTTTAGAATATAACAGTGGCTAATATGGTCACATTTTCACCCTGGCTAAAAGAGTCTATAGATGCATGGGTAATCCACTCAAATACAAATTTTAAAGTAGTAAACACATTTTGTCCAGTGGCTAGTTAGGCAGATTATGAAAGTTATCCAATGTCATATGGTTTTTCTTGGGCAATATATTTGTGCTAACCCAGTTTTCTCTTTTGAAAAACTATATGGTAGTAAGCTGTATACCATAGTAGTTAAAAGAGCATGGTCTGGAATTAAAATACCTAGATCTCAATTCTGGCTCTCCAAGTAACCTCAGTACTTTAATTTTTTATCATTGAATTGTGAACATAAATGAGATAATATGTTTAGCTGTTCAGTTAGTTCCTCATACATAGTAAATTTTAAAGAAATGACTGGATTTTTTCTCATATACTTTAATATAATTCAGTGAGCAAAAACTGATTTAGAAAATTAATTGATATTTGGATATGGCTTGTTGTGCCTGAGTTTTGTCATATTTCCAAGCATATATTATAAAATATAGATTATAAACTTTGAGTTTATTACTAGTGGATGAAATGTGCATTTTCATCTTATCATGAAATATTATCTTTAAAATACTTTTATATTTTTAATTGACATATAATATTATATTATTTTCAGGTATACAACATAATGATGCAGTATTTGTATATATTACAAAATGATCAAGGTAAATCTGCTTAGTACCTGACACCATACATAGTTACAAATTTTTCTTTCTTGTGATGAGGACTTTTAAGATCTACTCTCTTAGCAATTTAAAAATATGCAGTACAGTATTATTAACTGTAGTCACCATGCTGTACATTACATCCCCATGGCTTACTTATTTTGTAACTGGATGTTTGTACCTTCTGACCTCCGTCACCCATTTTGCCCACGCTCTGCTCCCCAACTCTGAAAACCACCAGTCTATTCTGTGTATCTATGAGCTTGGTTTTGTTTTGTTTCGGATTCTACATATAAGTACAATTATATAGTATTTGTCTTTCTCTGTCTGACTTATTTCACTTAACATAATGTGCTCCAGGTCCATTCATGTTGTCAGAAATGGCAAAACTTCATTCTTTCTATGGCTGAAATATATGTATATTTTCTTTATCCCTTCATCTTTTGATGGACCCTTAGGTTGTAAATAATGCTGCAATGAATATGGGGGTTGCATATGTCTTTTTGAGTTAGTGTTTTCATTTTCTTCAGATAAATGCCCAGAAGTGGAACTGCTGGATCGTATGGCGGCTTTTTTTTTTTAATTTTTTGAGAAATCTCCATACTGTTTTCATAGTGGCTGTACCAATTTACATTCCCATCAACAGTGCCCAAGGGTTCCCTTTTTTTCACATCCTTAGCAACACTTGCTATATCCTGTCTTTCTGATAATTGCCATTTTAACAGGTGTGAAGTGATATCCCATTATGGTTTTGACTTGCATTTCCCTGATGATTAGTGATGCTGAGCATCTTTTCATTTATCTATTGGCCATCTGTATGCCTTCTTTAAGAACATGTCTTTTCAGATCTTATGCTCATTTTTTTAATCAAATTGCTTTTTCTTTTGTGTTGTATAAGTTCTTACATATATTTTGGAGATTAACCCCTTATCAGGTATATGATTTGCAAGTATTTTCTCCTATGCAGTAGATTGCCTTTTTATTTTGTTGATGGTTTTCTTTCCTGTTCAGAAGCTTAGTTTGATGCAGTCCCACTTGTTTATTTTTGCTTTTGTTGTCTTTGTTTTTGGTGTCAGATCCAAAAATCATTACCAAGACTGATGACAAGGAGCTTACCACCTATGTTTCCTTCTAAGGATTTCGTCGTTTCAGGTCTTATGTTCAACTCTTTAACCCATTTTGAGTTAATATTTGTGTATGGTGTAAGGTAGTAGTCCAGTTTCATTCTTTTACATATGGCTGCCCAATTTTCCCAAACTATTTATTGAAGAGACTGTCCTATCCCCCTTGTGTATTCTTGGCTCCTTTGTTGTGTATTAATTGACCATATACATGTGGATTTATTTCTGGACTCTGTGTACTGGTCCATTGAGCTATGTGTCTGTTTTTATGTCAGTAGATACTGTTTTGATTAATACAGCTTTGTAATATAGTTTGAAATCAGGGAGCATGATGCTTCCATCTTTGTTCTTCTTTCTCAAGGTTATTTTGACTATTCAGGGTCTTTTGTGTTTCCTTACATATTTTAGGATTGTTTGTTCTGTTTCTGTGAAAAATGCCATTGCAATTTTGATAGAGATTGCATTCAATCTGTAGATTGCTTTGGGTGGTATGGACATTTTAAACAATATTCACTCTTCCATTCCATGAGCAGAGAATATCTTTCCATTTTTTTGTGTCTTCCTCGATTCCTTTCATTAATGTCTTATACAGTATACCTCATTTTATTGTGCTTTACTTTGTTGTGCTTTGCAGATATTGTGTTTTTTACATATTAAAGATTTGTGACAAGTTGGTCAGTGCTGTTTTTCCAACAGCATATACTTATTTCTTGCCTTTTGTCACATTTTGGTAATTCTTGCAACATTTCAAACTTTATATTGCTATTTATTTGTTATGGTGATCTGTGATCTTTGATGTTACTATTGCAAAAAGATTATGACTCACTAATCAATCACCTTACTGGAGAGCTCAGATGATGATTAGAAATTTTAGCAATAAAGCATTTTAGTTAAGGTATGTACTTTTTTAGATATTATGCTATTGTACACTCAGTAGGATACAATTATCTGTAAGCATAACTTTAATATGCACTGGGAAACCAAAAAAAATTGTGTAATTTGCTTTATTGTGATATTCACTTTATTGCAGTGGTCTGGAACTGAACCCACAATATCTCTGAGGTATGCCTCTGGTTTTCAGTTTACAGATTTATCATCTCCTTGATTAATATTATTCCTAGGTATTTTATTCTTTTTGATGCAATAGTAAATGTGATTGTTTTCTTAATTTCTCTATTTAATAGTTTGTTATTAGTGTATAGAAACACAATAGGTTTTTGTATATTGGTTTTGTATCCTGCAACTTTACTGAATTTGCTTATTAAGTCTAACAGGTTTTTTTTGGTGGAATCTTCAGAGTTTCTATATCTAATATCTTGCCATCTGCAAATAGTGAGAGTTTCAATTTTTCCTTTCTAATTTGTATGCCTCTATTTTTTTTTCCTCACCTAAGTGCCCTGACTAGGACTTTCAATACTATGTTGAATAAAATTGGTTAGAATTGGCATCATTATTTTGTTCCTGATATTAGAGAAAAAGCTTTCAGCTTTTCACCATTGAGTATGTTAGCTGTGGGCTTGTCATGTATGGCCTTTATTATGTTGAGGTATGTTCCTTCTGTATCCACTTTGTTGAGAGTTTTTATTATAAATTGATGTTGAATTTTGTCATGTGATGTTTTTGCATCTATTGAGATGATCATATGATTTTTTTCTTCATTTTGTCAATGTGGCATATCACATTGACTTGCAGATGTTGAACCATCCTTGCATCCCTAGAATGAGTTCCATTTAATTATGGTGTATGATCTTTTAATGTATTGTTTTGTTTTTAAACTTTTAATTTTATATTGGAGAATAGTTGATTAACAATGTTGTGATAGTTTCAGGTGCACAGCAAAGCAACTCATCCATAGATAAACATGTATCCATTCTCCCCCAAACTCCCCTCCCATCCAGGCTGCACATAACATTGATCAGAGTGCTATACAGTAGGTCCTTGTTTATCCATTTTAAATATAACATTGTGCTATACAGTAGGTCCTTGTTGGTTATCCATTTTAAATATAGCAGTGTGTACATTAATGTATTGTTGAATTTTGTTTGCTGATGTTTTGTTGAGGATTTTTGAATCTACATTCATCAGGGATATTGGCCTATAATTTTCTTTTCTTGTGGTATCCTTGTCTGGTTCTCGTATTAGAGTAATGCTGGCCTTGTAAAATGAGTTTGGAAGTATTCCTTCCTCTTCTGTTTTTTGGTTTGAGAAGGATTCATATTCTTCTTTGAATATTTGGCATGATTTACCAGTGAAGCTTTCTGGTCCTGGACTTTTGTTTGTTGGGTGGTTTTTGATTAGTAATCAATCGCCTTACTAGTAATTAGTCTATTCACATTTTCTGTTTTTCATTATTCAGTGTTACAAGTTTCCATTGCTTCTAGTTTGTCCAATTTGTTGGTGTATAATTGTTCATGTTGGTCTTACGATCCTTTGTTTTTCTATGGTGTTAGTTGTAATGTCTCCTCTTTAGTTTCTGATTTTATTTGAACTTTCTCTCTTTTTTTTCCCTCAGTGAGTATAGCTAAAGGTTTCTCAATTTTGTTTATCTTTTCAAAGAACCAACTCTTATTTTCATTGATTTTTCTATTATCCTTTTAATCTCTATTTCATTTATCAATATTTCTGCTTTGACCTTTGTTATTTCTTTCCTTCTACTAACTTTAAGTTCGTTTGTTCTTTTTCTAGTTTCTCAAGGTGTAAAGTTAGGTTGTGTATTTTTGTTTCTTGAGTTAAGTATTTATTGCCATGAACTTCCCTCTTACAAGTGCTTTTGCTGCATTCCATAATCTTTGGTATGTTGTATTTCCATTTTCATTTATCTCAAGGTATTTTTTAATTTCTCTTTTGCTTTCTCCATTGATCCATTGTTTTTCCATTCACTAGTGTGTTTTTTAATCTCCAGATATTTTTGAATTTTCCATTTTTCTTGTTAGTGATTTTTAATTTCATACCATCATGCTCAGAAAAGATGTGTGATATGATTTCCATCTTCTTAAATTTATTAGGACTTGTTTTTTGGTGTAACATATGATCTATCCTGGAGAATGTTTCATGTGCACTTGAGATTTTTCCACTCTTTTTGTTGGGAACACCAGGTCTTCCTGGACCCATGCTGGGTTAGGGATTGTTCCACCTGCTCCTTTCAAGTGATTCTTTTCTGGTCTTCAGGTAGTTTCCTTATACACAAGGAGACCCTGAAGATTTCCACAACTCCTTCTATGTGAAGATCTCCTCTCATTAGTACTCTGTCCTGTGGACTCTAGCTGATTTGGCCTTTCTAAAATCCCAACTTTGTCTCCTCAACTTAGAGAGATTGAGTGTTTCCAGTCTTCCCCTTTTTGTGCCATGGTGTGGAAGCTCATTCAGTATGTTCTGATACTCAGTTGGGCACTCTGAGTTGGTGATATACTTTGGGAAGTTATTGGTATATATAGCCAGTGCAGACCTGGAAGTAAAATACCTCAGGAAGGGGTTACAGAGGGAAAAGAGAAAATCCTAAGCTAGAACCCTAAGGAGCAACAAAATATATGTGGAGAGTTAAGTGATAATTCTTCTAAAGTGATTTTCAAAGCAAAGCCCTTAAGTACTTAGAGCTTAGAGTTTCTGATACTGTTCCAAAGTATGGCCATTACTTAGGAGTTGATAAGTCATTAGCTAAGATTACTTTGGATCTTCTGAGTATCCTGTTTTCTGGGCACATATCTAGGCACTCAGGATAGGAACACATCTAGAATCATAGGAAAGTCCTACAGACTCAGGAATGCCTTGTGTCCACAGCTTAGAGTCAAATGTCCAATCTTCATTTCTACACTAATGGACCACCATGAGAATTTGTGAACCAAAAACTAACAATAATAATAAGATAACCATAGCTAAGGAGAAAATGAAGTCAAGAAAAGAAAAAAAAAGAAAAATTTGGATCTAGAAAACAGATCTAGAGACTTGAGGTTTTGAGACCTAAATTAAATCCCTGGACTGTCTCCAACCAACTGGTTGGGTCACCTTGGACAGTTCGGTAACTAAACGTCTTTGACTTAGTTTGCACATCTTTCACATGGAGAATAATTGTACCGGAACTTCCAGCTTTGTGGGCATTAAAATCTACATACATAAAAGTGGTTACTTTTAAAACTTTGCCATGATCTTGTTCCAAAAAAACTAGTCATGGTAAATGAATGAAAAATAATATGAATAATTTTAATTTATGGTTAATTTTTGCTTATTTACATTTTGCCTCTAGGTAAAAATTCATTTTAAGAGCTTGTCAAATGGTATATAAGCCCCAAGTTGGAAACATAATACTTCTAATTTTAAAATTTAATATTCTTTTCTCATTTAGAGGTTATACACCTCTTTTCTGTATTGAGATAAAATGTATTTGATAAGGATATGGTATTCAAATATTTTCAAAGTTAGCATAATTAGATTTATTTCTTAACCAAGCAAATAAGTCTTTTCAAAATAGCTTCAGTGTAAAGTACAGTGAAAAGAACTGATTGTCACTAATAATAGCATTTCAAATATTGTTTTCTTTTAATAGGTTGAGTCATCAGTGAAGTTTAGGTTGTAATCATGTTTATGGGTTCTCTTTAAAACTTTGCTTCCCTTGATTCAATTCAATACAAACAAAAAAGTGTGTTTCAAATCAATTCCTGAATGATCTGAAATGATCTGTTAAGGATTTGAAAATGAATAAATCTCTTAGTAACCTGGAGTTTGGTCTCATTTACAAGACTCCTATGCTGTCATTTGAACAGAATCTTTCACTTTTGATGAGTTGGAAAATAAATGAGACTAAAGAAATTAGTGGTATGATCTCTTACTGTTATAGTACATTGTTTCAAGGAGACGTCTGAAAATGAATATCAGAGTCTGAATTTCTCTTATTTGACAAACTAAAATGAAAATAATAAATGAAAATAAAATGAAAATAGTTCAATTGTTCATTTTAATAAAAGTTGATAATATAGAATTGAATCAATAGAAGTGAATAGAAATTTGTGAGGGTTATTACATCAAAGTACTTCAATAGCACACATATTAACTAGAATTCTTATTTACCGTTTTATCATAAAAATCAGAATAGAGGGAAAGGAATCAATGTTGTTATAGAGGAAGCATTTAGTATTAACTTCAGTAGGATTCATTCATTGAGCACCCACTATGTATCTGACATGGTATATTCATGCTGCTCTCTCTAGGATTCTTTCTGAGAAAATATTTAATTATATTGTCCTAGGTTAGAGGCTTTTCTGGACTGGATTAATGTGAATATCATTACATTATTTCAAATCTCTCTAAAAGCTTTTTGTTTGTTTCTATTTATAATTTATATAGAGAAATGGATAAAATGGGGAAAATGTTTAATCTTTTTTTTTCTGTTGTAAAATGAGTGGCTTTGAAGGAAAGTTTTGTGAGTAAGGGAGACAGTGATTTTTCATGCAATGAAATACTGTACAACAATTTAAAACTATGCTTTAAAAGAATATTTAATATATTAAAACATGATTACGTGCAAAAAGTAGAATGTAAAGCTATATATAGCATGCTATAAATATTATCAGATTGTTATATAGGTAGATGTAGTATAGGAAAGAACCAGAAGAAAATGTTAATGGCAATTATGTCTGAGTGGGAATCTGGGTGATTTATTTTCTTTTTCATACTATATACTTTCTCAAAATAGTTAATAGCAGACATTTTCTGATCGTACAAGTAATGAGTATCATTAAATAAATAAAAAGTAAAGGGCAGAAGACAGTTTATTCCAAAATTTAAAAATTTTTTGTTTAAATAATTGTTTAAGCCCCTATAAAGAAAATAAATCACAAGATTAACATTTAGATTAATAGAGTGTATTTATCATTATCCCTTTAATGTTTGAAAATAAACTACTACAGGCAGGTGAATTTGAAGGATGAACATGTATTAAGTAGCGTTTAGTAGAGATGACACTTTGATACGTCCAAGTGTGGCACCTGAACCAGGAGCATCAACATATCCTGGGAACTTGTTATAAATGCACACTTTTGGGCCCCACCCCAGACCAGGTGATTTAGATGCATGCTTAAGTTTGAGAAATGCTGCTTTAGAGTTTTGGATTCTGAGACTGATATAGAACAATTTCTGAATTTTATCCTAGAAAACTTCCATCTCACATTTCTTTTCTCTCTTTTTGTCTTATTTCTTCCTCTCGTTCTCTGTCTCTGTCTCTCAGCCTTTCTCTTACACATAATTGCATTTTTTGTTGTATGTTTTTTGTTTATTCATATTTTTACCTTGTTTCCCCAAAATATTTGAGACAGCTTACAGAGGTGCATATACTACAATATACTAACAACAGCAAACACTCATTTAGTGCTATTTTTCAGGTACTGTTCTAAGTACTTTACATAAAGTATCTCATTTAATTTAATTTTTAGTAACAGCCCCATAAAGGTAGTTGTTGTTATTATTATGATGCCCATTTTACAGACAAGGAATCTAAAGCATAAAGACCAAATAACTTGCCCAAATGCATACAACCAGTAAGTGGCAGAGTCCAGGCAATCTTTTTCCAAAGTCTGAGCCTTCAGCTAGTTTACTGTGCTGCTTCTTAAAGATAAAATTAGTGAAGAATTGGGGATGAATGCCAAGTAAACCTATTCTGCAGAGTTTTACAGAGTTGGTAAGCATGGCCCATGAATTGCCTCTAGCTCCCACAAAGAGTGAAAAAGAATGAGCTATAAGATTTACAGTCACCAAAATGTGGAAATAAACCCATTTTCAGGAAGGTCACTGAGAGAAATACCTCTAGTTGCTCTCCATCCTGAGAAATATTCATTGTGATTTAAATTTCATTCATTCACTCTGTATTTGTTTATACAATAACTATCTCTTGAGCACCTTCTGTTTGTTAGGCTCTTTGCTCGTTGCATGTGGATGGAAAGAATAAAACAATCCATGCCTTAGAGAAACCCAGAGCCTAGGGTTAAAGAACAATGGTGTATCTTCCTTGGGCTTTCCCCCACTTCCTCTCTGAGTGTGCCCGTCGGAGAAGAGCATAATGACAGGCAAGAATGGACTTGGAATAGGTTCTACTATGAGAGAAGACCTGAGGGAGGATGAGAAAACACTAAAAGGAAACAACCATTTGATCTGTAGTGCCTGGTCACAGACATTATTTCCTGACTACGTCTTTCTCTGTAATCTGTAACCTGAGGCTGCCCCTGGACAAACTGGACTTTAGGAGGTTCCTTGATTCTTTGGAGACTATGTGGCTACAGGGATGAAGGGCAAGAAGGTGGTAGGAGGAGACAAAGCCAGCTGGTTTTAACAAAGCTCTGAAATGTGTGTGTGTATGTGTGTGTGTGTGTGTGTGTGCGCATGCGCACATGTGCACGCGTGTCTGTGTATGTATGTATCCTATCGCTAAGAAAATACTTCTGGCTGCCTGGTCAAAGGTCACCCTTACCCCTTCTGAAAATAGTTCCTAGAAGCTGCACAAAGACTTAAAAATTCTTCTTTCTCCTCTCCTCCCCATCCAGATTTACCTAATAAATTGAAAGCAGGCAAAATTATTTGTCCCAGTGGTCATGGCTTTGCCTAGTTAACATGGCCTTATCTTACGCCACCTTTGACCGTGAACCCCTGGAGATAGGGATGTCTTGAATTCCAACACTTGGGCCTAAAGATAAGGATGTGATTTTCTTTGACCACCTGGAACTTGAGCTTGTGTTTCTAAGTGAAAACCATATCAAGAGTGTGAATGTTGGTTAAGATTTTATTCAGTGTTTTGAAATGAATGATGTTGCCTAATGACCCATGATGCTGGGATCTGATAGATTTAATTTTCTGATCAAAGTGCAGAATTCATACTGACCACAAGGGCATCTTTCCTGAAGTCATCATGCCATAAATATCTTAGAGCAAGATGAGATGGGAAAAGCAAGAAGATACAGAGTTTGAATGCAGTTTGCATAGAGTTTGGAAAATGGTGGTAATAACAGGGGACAGAGAATAATTATTGAGCCACCCTGTGTTTCATGTTTAATTTGCAATAATGAGTCTTGTAGTGATCTGTTCTGGACTACTTTTGATTAGAAAGAAGAGCAAATTCGTTTGGAAATCTTGATGCAGCATCTAAATTATTTAATAGATTCTAACATATTTGGCAGGGATTTGAAAGCTATGTTGAGGAATAAGCATAAAGGTCTTAGGCATTTCACCCAGAGAGCGGCCCTTCTCTGGCAGTGACAAAACTAATTATTCCCCAAAGGGTTTTGCCTGGAACTTTGAAAAGCTGCCGCATCTTGAGTTTCCTAAGCAAAAGGTGCTTTACTTACTTTTCTTTTTCTTCTTTCTCTCTTGCAGTCCCAGCAGAAGTGCATCGTCATCTTTGCACTGGTGTGCTGCTTTGCCATTCTCGTTGCATTGATATTTTCAGCCGTGGACATCATGGGAGAGGATGAGGATGGGCTCTCAGAAAAAAATTGTCAAAATAAATGTCGGTAAGAGGTAACAAACAAAAATTTAAAAATTCTCTTTTAGGGAGTGGGTGAGAAAGTTAAAGAGGGTCCTCGAGAGTGGAGAGAAAAATATCATAAACACACATGGTCACCCAACTTCCCACTGGGTTAAACTGAGACATGACTCACTGTCCACTGATGCTCTTACTTTTATTTAGACCAAGGGAATAAAAATGAGTAATGATTTAATTCACTTTACAGTTTGGGCATATTCTGTACAAAGGAGTGGTTGACAAAATGAAATTTTGTAACAATCTGCATCCTGGACACCACTGTGTATGAGGTTTTGATTTGTTCCATAATGAGCTTGGCAAAAATGAAGGCCCCAATGGACAAAGGACACCATGCTAGTTGTTATTTCAATTAGAAATTAAACACACATCTCAGGAAAAATTCCCACTTAAAATTAGGGATTAAATAAATAAGCATGTCTATGAGAAGACACAGGTCTCCTCAATCTGTCCCAATTTAGCACAAAATTTATTTTTAATCCAGAAATTACAACAACTTTACCATTATATTTCTGTATTTTTTCTCTTCAAGTACATTAAATAACATTTCCCTAGGGTCACTTCTGACTGCACAGCAGTCACAGCATGGTTTTATCCACATAAATCTCCTCATCCAACTCTTCCCTGAGCCCTACTTTATTTTTTGAGGTTGGTAGGAGAATGTAGAAAAGTACCAAGAGGGGGCAGAGAAGTAAGAGGCTTATTTTTATGTACATGTTGCTGTAAAGCCGAAGTGAGGCCATAAAATTACAATGGTTATTATAACTTAGAGCTTATAATGAATTTTAAATGTTATTTTTCCCTTTGGAAAGCATTAGTCAAAGTGCCCCTCTTTTCTAGCTTCAAAGATCAACCACAGCCTCCTAATGTATATGTGAGTTTTTATCCTGGATATTTTGCCTTGAGGGTTCAATGTCTGACAGAAAAAAAAAATCTGGAAAAGACAATTGAAATTTTGGGGGTTTTAACCCATGATACATTATAGTTTAATTACCAGGCAACAGTATTATACAGAACAAAGGATACAAGAGAGAAATCAGTATACATTTTAGATTTTTTCCTTCATGTTAGATAGGTGTTCCTAAATATGTTTGTTTCCCAGACTGAATTTGGGAGAAAAATTATATTGGGATTATAAGGAAAGCAGTAGAAAAACAGCAGGTCGTCATCATCTTCCTCCTGATCACTCCATCTTCATCAATACCTTGTGCTAATCCTGTTACATGACAAATATAAACATTCTGTGGGTAAGGGTCCAGTGACTCATACTTCCTCAGTGGAATGCCTCTACCCCTCTCTCTCACGTCACCTGTAATGAAGACTGCTGAGTACTTTACATGGCAAACCCCAGAACCTAGAAAGTAATTTTGTAAAGGTCAAACTATGATGACTTCCTAAAGACAAAATACCCAGGGCCTTTTAGCAAACATTGCCAGATATTGGTAGTTTTCAACAAAAAAGTTGGAGGCCTTCGAATTATGCCTCTTTTCATTTGGGAGAAGCTATAATTTAATCTAATTTTGATTTTTTAACTCATACAACTGGAATATCAGTCTGGTTATTTCTTCTATCTCAGTCAATAACTAAATCCGGCTGACCCAACATTGTTTCTCCCTCCATCTAGAACATATTCTCCCAATTACCCGCTATGCTCCTGCTTCCTTTCCCCTGAGTAGTTGGAATCACTACCCTGATTACTTTGTTGCACCCCTACATGCAACTGTCTTTTCCAGAACTTGCAGCCCCTCCAGATCTTCCTCTCTTCTACAGTCTCTTCCCCTATGTCTTGCATTTCTGTTCTCCTACATTCTCAGCCTTGTAATAGGCACTTTTGTATATCTGCCCGGGTGGCGTCTGGCTTCCTCCTAACATCCTGAGAAGCTTTTGCTTTTTCTCCTCTATCCAAAGCACAGGGTGGAGGCAGGGCAACTGCAATTCCTTACACCCCAATCCAGTCCCAGTCTCCAGTGGGACAGTCCATTGCCCCACCATCTTCCCTCAGTCATTCTCATTTTAATTTGATGAACTTTTCTTACATCAGCCACTGTCTCCTTATCACCATAGGCAACGTTACCTTCTACCAGGACTCTCTCTCTCCTTCTTTTGTGTCTGGCTAATAGATCTTCCAGCGACCAGTCCCATCCCTTGCCACTGTCCTTAGTAACTGTAAAATTTACTTCCAGTACCCTAACCTTACTGTTTTTAACCACCTCAGGTCAATAAATTTAATGTCCACTTTGCCTTTGCACCTGCTAGCAAACTACTGCACCTCCCAGGTAGCCTAATGTAGTGAAAGACCATGGACTTTGAAATTTGAAAGATCTGGATTCAAATCTATATTCTACCACTTACTGACTCTGTAAACTTGGGCAAGATATTAACATAATTATGTCATTCATCACCTTTTTGCAGAACAACAAAGGACTGAACAAGGAGTTACACCATAGTTCATGAGACAAACATAGTGATTTTCTGTGGTCAGAAGTGCAGTGGGAAAGTCAGAGGAGGTTTGGGGGAGTGGCCTGACAGAGTGGAAAGAGGAAACCTGTCCTTGGTCGCCACTTCACTCCTGATAAGTTATGAAAACTATTTTAGTTTTATTTCCCTTAAAAGTGGTGGATTAAAAAAAAAATCTCTCTCACAGGGTTTTATGAGGCTTCAGTAAGTTGTATAAACCCATAACCAAGCTGCAGGAAGCTCATAACAAGCAATATATAAATGTCAGCCCTCTCCCTGTCCGTTCCTAAGAGTGCAGAATCCCCCTTCTCTATTCACAGCTAGCTTCCTATTCCCCCCACTTTGGCACTTATCCTGAATCTACTCTTTATCTTGATTTTAGTTAGTCTTTGGTTCTGTGGAGGTAAACAAAGAGGACAAACATATGAGAATGAGCGAAGTAAACATGAAAACAGATGCTATTTATTCAGAGCTTGCTATGGCGAGTCAGTTCGCCTCAGTCATTTGTGCTTTAGCAGAGACTCAGAGGCAGGCAGAGGAGGGGGCAAGCTTCATAGTGGTGTGGCCTAACTGGAGGCTGTTGGCCTGGGGGAGCTGGAGGTGGGCTAACTAGATGCAGGCATCCTGCATGATGGGTTAGGGGTACATACTTGGCTTTCTCTGGTTGGTCCTAAATTGGAAGTAGGGACAAAAGTTAGGGAGGCTACCAGTTATTAAGTTATGGCCATTTTGGTTTCAGAAGTTATTGTTTAGCCTCCTGGATTATTACTAGAGATAGCAGTCCTACTTCTTACAAGTCTGCCTTATAGCAGGCTGGGCTGGTTATTAGAGACAAGAAGTTGGTTTCCTGGGCAGGTTGCTGCAGGTTGTGACTCAGAGTTCTACTGTATATATATATATATATATATATATACACACACACACATACACACACAAATATATATATGGACTGGCCATTACTGATTTGCATATTCAGTCTCCCGCTTCCCTAAACCTCCTCCTATACTATCAGCCCCTTCTGTTTTAATTTTCTTTTTATCCATTTGCTAGACCATGACCAATGTGTCTGTGATACTTCCTGAAGCATGATGTAGTCTTACTTGCCTCCTTGGATCTTGTGTCTCAACCATGCTGCCAGTTCTTAAACTGGTTGACTCCTAGTTCCACCCATCCTTGCCCACAGGGCAGCCTCAACCATTGCTCCAACCTCCCAGCAGCCTGCAGAGAGTGAGTTCCATGTTCTTCAGTCCTAGGTTCCTCCAGGCAAGAATGCCCCCAGTAAAATAAGTGACGTCATTTGGAGATGCACCCACTGAGTACGCTGGAGCTAACATAGACCAGAAGGCAAAACTGCCAATCTGCAGAAGCTCTAGCATGCCAGTCTCAACTTACTCCTTCTGTACAAAGTTGCAGTCCTCCTCTCATGACCTTTTCCCGTCATAACCTTTCTAGACTCTATCTACCCTCAAGGTGGCACTGAGGAGGTCACATGGTGCTCAGCTTCCAATTAACATTTACTTCACTCACAGAGTTTTCTCTTTATGTTCTTCTCCTTGCTGAGCAAATGCTGCTTGCTCGGTGCAACCTTTGCTGAGATCTAGCTACCTTGTAATTAAGCTCCTTCTGTGTTTGTACCTCTCCTCACTCGTGAAAGTTGAAAGAGTACAAGACATTCTGCAGTCTGTTCGTGGCTTCACACTGTTTTGACAGCCTCTTTCCAAGGTCTCCTCATCCAGTGTACTCTTTTCTAAATATATTACTTTAATTCATTTTGTCTCTACTAACTAGCCTAGATACCTTTCTGTCCTCTGAAAGAGTCCCACTCCAAATCATACTGCCCACTCAGTGTTTTCCCAACTTTTATATGTCTTTCTAAAAAAATGTATCTCCTTATAAATAATGTCCTATTTGTGATTTATTTTTTCCTGACTTCTTATTTTATTTCTCTTCCTCTTTTTATTACTTAGCTTCGATAATACTCTAATAGTAGAATAATGATACCCTTGATTATAGTTTTCCATACAAATCAATAAAATAACTGCTCTAAACTTATCTTCCAAAGTGCATTTCAACCAACCTCAGTTGTTATGCCCAGAAGCAAGATCTTTTGACCTCAGTAAGTGACTTGGACCTATTTCTCTGTCTCTCTGTACTGAATTTATGTGTACTTTCCATCATTTCCCAGTGTGTTTTTAATTGCTGATCCGGTCTTTATAAATATAAACCTCCACGTCACTTGATTACCTGAAGGAGTAAAAGGCAAAATTTCTAGTTTTCACTAAGAAATTATATTTCATTGGCCTCTGGGGCAACACTGGAGAGTCAAGAATGGCTTCAACTGCCAGTTTAGATTGTATACATCCTGTGTTTTGGCTATTTTATGATTCACTAGTGCCCCTAATTATTATTTTACACCATTCCTGCAAGAGGTAACCATGCACTGTGAAGTTGCCCACGTGTCACATCCTCAGGGACCAGTAGAGATGCTGGAGCTTACCTCCCACTGCTGCTCCCACACAGAACACCTGCTCACCTTGGGACATTCACCCATTCAGATGACAGGCCTCCATTTTTCATTTTACAGCTACAGCTGTCTCTCCTCTCCTGGAGAAATCCTACGTCAGTTGTTTTGGATTGTTACTGGCCCACTTATTAGAGAGATCATTAGACACTTACTAGAAAAGGGACTTTTCTTTACCACACCTCCTGGATAAATTCACACAGAACGAGTTTGCACCCTGCTTCTCTTCCATCTCAGGCCCAATTCCCATAACATGGTAACTAACTTCTGTAAACCCTCATTAAACAAGCTGAGTAAACATAAAATTTTGGGTGGGCTGTCATTGACTTCTAAACGTATTGATGGACGCTTGCCACCTATTCTATCCAGATAATTACAGCAGCCCTTGCTCCTGGACTTCCTCCCACTTGCCTGTCATCCTTCTAAATCAGTTCTGTGTCTGGGTGACTACTGCCCTGGTTGGGCCCACTCTTGCCCAGAAATCTGCCTATCCATTTTAGCCTGTGCCCATTTGGTCTGAAGCATGAAGGGGATGGACCAACTCGGTCTATGTATATAATCCCCACTATTCTGAACCCAGTAATTTCCTTTCACCCTAATGTGAATGGACTTGGGTCTGTTTAAAATGTAACACGTGTAATATTTTAGGCTGGGTAATTAATGTATAAGTTACCACAGTGGTTCTCTAATAAGGGGTGGCCTAGACCACCAAGGTTTGGCTACAGAAAGTATAGTAAGGGCCGTAATAGGGCATCCCTTCACACACACACTTTATGTATATTTTCTAAATTTTACAATTTCTCTATTACAAAGCTGGCTTCTCTATTTTATGTTTTTCACATCTTCTGAATTTCTTCCTCTGATCCATTATTTACTTACTTAAAATAATACACTATATCCATAGCTATATCTATATTTCTATTAATAACTCAGTTGCAGCTCCAGTATAGGACATATATCATTTGTATCATCAATATACAACATTTCCAGAAGATAGTATTGTGAGACCTCTTTAGGCACTGACAATCACCTCCTAGTATTTTGTACTTTCTCATTTAGTGTCATGACCTTAGAGCTATCTTAACAGATACAACTTGTTCCAACAGACTTTAATCATTGTTTTCCCTTTTAATGCCCCAATTTTTATTCTTGGCTAGTAGGAGCTGTCTTTTGTACATGTGCAATGTCTTTTGGACATTATTCCAGATATCTCTGAGAGCAGCCTTGCATTCTGGCAGCAAGAAGCTGTTTAGTCCCATTTTGAATTTTCTGGCTCTGGGACATGGTACTGTCTACTCTCTAATGAGCCATGGTTCCTTTCATGGAGGATTCTATTAAATGTCAAAACCCAAGCTCTAAGGGTGTCATTAGATTGTCCCCCAAGGGTATTGGTGATAGATAACAATGACACTAGAGGAAAAGCTTTTTAAATTGCTTTTGTGACTGAGCAATATTCCTTCACCCTCTTTACTTTCCTTCCTTTCATATTATAGGAATAAGAACATGGACTGTAGGAGCCAAATTTCCTGGGTTTGAATTTGGCTGTATTACTTAGGAGAATTGCAATTTTGGGCAAGTTCCTCAGTTTTACTATACCACATTTTCTTCAGCTATATAATGAAGACAGTTATTATGTCCTACTTGAAAGGTTTCTGTAAGGACTAAATATGTTAATACAAGTACCTTTCATATCTGTCATATGATAAATGCACAATAAATGTTGACTGTTCTTTTTTAAATTTTAGGTTTTTTTGGAGTATAGTTGATTTACAACGTTGTGCTAGTTTCAGGTGTACAGCAAAGTGAATCTGTTATACATATACATATATCCACTCCTTTTTAGATTCTTTTCCCATATAGGCCATAACAGAGTATTTTTTTTTGACTGTTCTTTTTATTAAGGGACATAAGTTCATTGCAGGTGTTTGCAGTCCCCTTTTAAGTTCCATTTAACTTTGCTCCAAAATAAGGAAGTTTTTCATCCATTTTTTATCCTCTCCTTAAACTACAAGTTTTTTCCTTTATTTATATTCACTTTGATCTACCATGGTTTATATTGACAAGCCCAACTGTGTTTCTAAGTCAGTATTGCTCCCAAATTTAGAAGACTTGGTTTTTGGCTTCATATTTGACATCTGAGCACTTTTCTGACTGTCTAAAGAGAAAGAGAAAAGTTTGTCTACACCCCCACCCCCAAGGAAACATGAAAGAATTTAAAAGCCTAGAGCACCTGGTACTACAAATAGATTCCTAATGTACTAAACAAACAGTAATGATGAAATGTGGAGTAAAAGCAAAAACTGGCTCTAGAACTTTTATTTTACATTCTCTCCTAGTTTCTCTGTTTTAGCTCACAGTGAACCTATTTCCTTTATAACTTTCTTGATGTGTTTTTTTCCTTTTTTAATGCCAATATCCATTTATTACAGAATATTCTAGAATCTCTAGAAAGAGAGGAGATAGCACTTACGTTTAATCCACTATATTAAACAAAAAAGAGCCAATTTACCCATTTTTTTAATTGAAGTATAATTGATTTACAATATTATATTCATTTTGAGTATACAACATAACGATTAAATATTTTTATAGATTATACTCCATTTAAGGTTATTATAAAATATTGGCTATATTCCCTATGTTGTACAATATATCCTTGTAGCTTATTTACGTTATACATATTAGTTTGTACCTCTTAATGCCTTAACCCTATCTTGCCCCTCCCCACTTCCCTTTCCCCACCGGTAACCACTAGTTTTCTATATCTGTGAGTCTGTTTCTGTTTTGTTACATTCATTAGTTTTAATTTTTAGATGCCACATCCACGTGATAACATACAGTATTTGTCTATCTCCATCTGACTTATTTCACTAAGCATAATACCCTCCAGGTCTGTCCATGTTGTTGCAAATGGCAAAACCCCATTCTTTTTTATGACTGAGTTATATATATAATGGGATAATGGGATATATATATATATATATATATATATCTCACATCCTCTTTATCCATTCATCTGTTGATGGTTACTTAGGTTGCTTCTGTATCTTGGCTATTTTGAATAATGCTGCTGTGAACACTGGGGTACATGTATGTTTTTGAATTAGTGGTTTTGTTTTCTTTGGATATATACACAGGAGTGGAATTGCTGGGTTACATGGTAGTTCTGTTTTAGAGAAACCTCCATACTGTTTTCCATAGTGGCCGCATCAATTTACATCATTCCCACCAACAGTGTACAAGGGTTCCCTTTACTTCACATCCTCGCCAATGTTTTTTGGGGGGGTTTTTTTGGCTGCATTGGGTTTTGTTGCTGCGTGCGGGCTTTTCTAGTTGTGGTGAGCAGGGGCTACTCTTCGCTGAGGTGTGCAGGCTTCTCATTGCGGGGGCTTCTCTTGTTGCAGAGCACGGGCTCTAGGCGTGCGGGCTTCAGTAGTTGTGGCTCTCAGGCTCTAGAGCACAGGCTCAGTAGTTGTGGTGCACAGGCTTAGTTGCTCCGTGGCATGTGGGATCTTCCCGGACTCAGGGCTCGAACCCGTGTCCCCTGCATTGGCAGGAGGATTCTTAACCACTGTGCCACCAGGGAAGCCCGCCAATGTTTGTTATTTGTGTTCTTTTTGATGATAACTGTTCTGACAGGTGTGAGGTGTCTCGTGGTTTTGATTTGCATTTCTCTAGTGACTAGTGATGTTGAGCATCTTTTTATGTGCCTGTTGGCCATCTGCATGTCCTTTTGGAAAAATATCTGTTCAGGACTTCTGCCCATTTTTTAATTGGGTTATTTTTTTTTGATGTTGAGTTGTATGAGCTGTTTATATATTTCAGATATTAACCCCTTATTGTTCATATCACATTCAAATATTTTCTTCCATTCAGTAGGTAATCTTTTTGTTTTGTCAGTGGTTTCCTTTGCTGTGCAAAAGCTTTGAAGTGTAATAAGGTCTCATTTGTTTATTTTTGCTTTTGTTTCCTTTGCTTTAGGAGACAGATCCAAAAAAATATTGCATCTATTTATGTCAAAGTGTGTTCTGCTTTATGCTTTCTTCTAGGAGCTTTATGGTTTCTTCTAGGAGCTTTATGGTATCTGGTCTTACATTTAGGTCTCCAATCTATTTTGAGTTTATTTTTGTATATTGTATAAGAAAATGTTTTCATTTCACTCTTTTACATGTAGCTGTCCAGTTTTCCCAGCACCACCCACTGAAGAGAATGTCTTTTCCTCGTTGTTTATTCTTGCCTCCTTTGTCATAGATTAATTGACCACAATTGTGTGGGTTTATTTCTGGGCTCTCTATTCTGTTCCATTGATCTATGTGCCTGTTTTTGTTCCAGTGCCATACTGTTCTGATTACTGTAGCTTTGTAGTATAGTCTGAACTCTGGGGGCTTTACACCTCTAGTTTTGTACTTTTTTCTCGAAATTACTTTGGCTATTCAGGGAATTTTTTGATTCCATATAAATTTGAGGGTTATTTGTTCTAGTTCTATGAAAAATGCCATGGTTATTTTGATAGGGATTGCATTAAGTCTGTAGATTGCTCTGAGCATTTTACCCATTTCTTATTGGCTCCCCCTTGTCTTTCCCCAGTTCTAAACTCCTTTCACTCACTTACAGCCCTAACCTTACTTCTCCTGAATCTCTGTTTAGAGATTACTTTAATTGAGAAATGGCATCCACCTCTGTAAAACTCCTTCAGCTTTCTTGCCAATGCAGAATTCCCAAGTGTCTTCACTCATCCTTCCCTCCTCCCATTTTTATTCAGAGGAAGAGATTTCTCTTGCCTTTTTCAAAGCTAACCATCTCTGTCTATGCCAATAATCTTGTGGAAATAAATTAAGACCAACCAAATTCAGAGCTTACTATAGTAAGGGAGTCAGTCACCATCAGTTGCATTTGGTAGAGGCTCAAAGTCAAGCAGAGGAGGGGGAAAGCTTTACAGTGGAAAAAGGAAGGCTTCAGGTGTGCCCTTATTGGAAGCTGTTGGCCTGGGGATGCTGGAGGTGAGCTAACTTTGTTAGAAGTGAGGCATCCTATGTGATGGACTAAGGGAGCATATTTATCTCTCTCTGGTTGATTCTAAGTTGGAAGCATGGACAAAAATTAGGGAAGCTATCAGTTATTAATCAAGTCCTGGTCGTTTTGGTGGCAGAAGTTATTGTTTGGCTTTGTGGATTGTCACTAGAGATAGTAGTCTCACTTTCTATATGTCTGACCTGTACAGGCTGGATTCCTGGGCTAGTTATCATAGATAAGAGGTTGGTTTTTTGGTCAGCTTGCTGCACTTTGTGGGTCTGAATTCTGTTTTTATATATGATCTGTCTTTTGTCCATTCATATATTCAATTTCTCGTACCCTTTTCATTGCCCACTTACAGAGACAGGCAATATTCAAATCTTGTTCTTTCTCATTTCCTACTCTCAGCTTTGGCAGAGAGTCATTCCTATGATTTCACCTCTACCTCTCGTCAAGTGATTACAAAATCCCTAGCTCAGGCCATGATTCCTCTCTTGTCATCTTCTCTCCTGTGCACCAACTAGTCTAGCTCTTTCTACCCACACAGTGTTAATGTAGAGCACTTAGAACCTTGCTTGATATCAGTTAGGCACTCACTACATGCTGTTTTCTTTCTGTTTTGAGCCTTTACTCATTGTAAGGATATTTGCATTTTCCCAGGGACCTGGGCTGAGGTACCCCACCTGCATCTCACTCCTTTGCCCCCTTTCCACAAATTCAAGGCCATTTCATCTCTTTAATGGCAGATTTGGCCTTCTGCTGGTGCTATCAGCATTTCTATTTTTATGTTGTCCCATCAAAGATCAAAAACTCCCTGAGAACAAGGGTCACAATCTGTTTTTCTCTCTTTGTGTCTTATAGTGTTTCACACATCAGGACTGAGCAGCTACTCTTTTTTAATGGGCAATAATTTCCATGTAAAAACAATGTTGTTTTTAATACTGTTATAATACTATTTAGTATTATTTAACAATACACTGTTCATTGAGATAATATGTACCATCTTGATAAATTTATTATGCCCCCATGGTGTAATTCATTTTGCGAGAATAACTGGGGATCATGAGAGAAGAAACTGAAGGTTATAGATTATATACTTAAAGATATGGAAGTGGGGTAGAAAAAGAAACCCGCTGAAGGATTCCTAAAATAGAGTAATCTAACACATACGTTTTCTAACTAGCGTTGAATAAATAATGTTAAATAATAATTGGGAATGGAAGATAAATGCTGAATTCTAAATGAAAGAAAAATCTTCAAAAATTTAAATATAGATATTTTTATGCTTCTGAACTCTTTCATTTGAAATGTCACTTATTAATGTAAGGTCGGATCTTAACAAACGGCACCACGAAACAGAGGAAAGCTTCAAGTGAGCTTTATTAGGGAGCGTTCCCGGGCGAGGTTCACTGGTCCGAGAGAAAGGGGCCAGAGAAGTCGTACCTGGGCGAGGGTTGGGCAAGATTTTATAGGGGACGAACGGAAAGGGGTGTGGTGAATCTGGGAGGGCACAGGGTATTCCTTATTTGGTGGTCTTTTCGGGTATCCTGGGGGACCGTTAGTCCCGCCCCTCGAAAGGCGGGAAGGCTGGGCCGGGTGCAAAGTCCCCAGGTCAGTTCCTGGAACTGGGTGGTCCGGAAAGTCCCCGGTCAGTTTCTGGAACTGGGTGGTCTGGAGAGTTTCGGTCTGATGCAACCTGTGAATCTGATTGTGTTCCCCTGCCTCGGGCCAGTTGGCCTTACAATTAACATCTTAATTTCACCACTGAGTGAAGTAAAATTCAAATTTCCTGAATTATGAGAGATTTGATTAGCCCAGTGCCCAGGAAGTATTGTTTATATTCCCATAGTTAAAATCTAAAAGATTATTTTTTAAATAATGTTTTATCTTTAGCATTTAATGTTTAAAGGAGGAAATTCAAGAGAGTGTGATACTTCCTGATGGTCTATAATTACCACTTGGGAAGCAGCAGAAGCTAATTATTTCAGAGTTTTAATTTTAATGAAACTTAATATATGATTAACGATGTTGACATTTCCTGTTGCCAGGTTTTTTTTGCAAAAACATTATTTGAATGTGGTATATATTTTTTAAAAAGTTCATTGAACCCTTCCAGGCACAGCCATATCTGAGCATCATGAATGGCGTTGGGCACAGAAAGCACAGCTGTCTTTTTCTTTTCCACAGATAGCCTGTTTCAGGGCCTTTGCAGGAAGGACATCTCACAATAATAGTGAAGAGCCCAGCCCTTAACCTGAGGCAAGGGGAACACTGACAAAGGGAGAGGGGAGATAAATAAAAAGAAAACCTAGCTGGATGTGCCTAATGGATATTTTTATATTTTGTTTATAGACCTGTAATTAGAAAAACTTTGTAATTGGAACTTTCAATTAAAGTAATTGCCATATTACAAAGAGTATATGGAGAAAAACAAAGTTTTAAAAGAAAAACCTGCTGAAGAATTCACTGGAACTCAGCTTCCAAAGTTGCAAAACTTTTGAAATTCAGAACAGCTTGAACATTTAGAAACCATCACTGAAGAATGGGGTCATATTACAGAGTAGGAACTTTGAACTGTGAATCTAAAAGAAAAGGCTGCTACAAGCAAAGAGTCTGCAATTAAACCTCACCTGCATGCTCTAAGCTAGTTTTCAGATGTTATTCACACTCATGTAGCAGTGTGTTTGGACCACTAAAATTAGGTTCAAAAGACCCGGGGTCAGTCCCGGGGTTTCTGCCCCTTCAAGGAAAGAAGGTCCCTAAGTGAAGCCTTAGTATTCTCATTTATAAATTGATGACGACTCTTCTTCCAGGCTGTTGTGACATGAAAGTCAGTTAATATATATGTAGAAAATGGCAAGCCGCTTTACCAAGTGAAACATTATATCGTTCACTTATTTTTTGAGTCACATTCACAAAGACAGATAGTACCCAGTGCCAGAAATATCTTTTTTTGGTATAAACCACATCTGGTGAGGCTTTGACTTTTATAAAAATAAAATAAAATAGAAATTGTAGTTTGCCAAAGCCATACAAGCCATTGAGACGTTTCAGAGCCCTGGTAGCAAAGGTCGAGGTGCAGTTGTGTGTGTGATGCCCAAGAGTGTGCGCAGCCTTAGCATCCAAGAAACCTGAGTATGCATCTCCATTTGGCCACCCACTATGCCATCTTGGTCACTTAACCTGCCTGTGTCATCTGCAAAGTGATAGTGATGATAATAGTACATATACCATAGAGTTTTATAAAAAGTAAATGAATTAAAATGTGCGACTTGGTTGACTAACAGGGAGAGACCTCTACAGTAGGTTGAAGATCTCTTCCCTCAAGATTAATCTACAAAACTCATCATCTTAGATTTACCTCAGTCAACTTTGCTTGTTTTATTGCTCCCATATCTCCAAGTTATTCCATTAGATTCTTGCCTTTTTAAGCAACTGTTTATGCAATTGAAAAACTAATACATACAGATGACAAAAATATACAAATGCAGAGTCTTAAAATGAAACATAATCTCCCTCTTATTGCAGACCCTGGATCTCCTTGCTCAGGGGCAAACACTGCTGCCATGTTTTTGTATATCTTTCCAGAATTATGATTTTATATACGCCTATGTGTGTATATGTATATATTCATATATATATATTTATGAGTGTTGTATATATCTGTATAACTCTCCCTTTTTCTCACAAATGGGAGCATATAGAGATGGTTTTGCATCTTGTTTTTGTGCTTTAAACAGTTTTTTTCTGGACCTCTTTACATATTAAGATGTATAGATCCATGGCTGCATAGCATTCATTATATGGGTATATAGTTAATGTAATCAGTTCTTTATTGATTTAATGGACATTTATGTTCTTTGGGGGTTTTGTTATTTTAATAAGCAGTGCCACAATGGATATGTATATATATTTAAGCATATGTAGGAGGATATCTTTAAATTCCTAGAAATGGAATTGTTAGGTCACAGGGTATATGCATTTTAAATTTGGATAGGTAGTACAAATTGTATTACAAAGGGTCTGTATCATTAAGATGTAAGATTACTTGTTTTATCCACTCTTTTTTTTTTGTTATCAAATGATTATATTTATTTCTTTTTTATTGGAGCATAATTGCTTTACAGTGTTGTGTGTTAGTTTCTGCCACAGAGTGAAGTGAATCAGCCATATGCATACACACATCCCCTCCCTCTTGGACCTCCCCCTCCCATCCCACCAACTAGGCCATCACAGAGCACCGGGCTGAGCTCCCTTTGCTATACAGCAGGTTCCCATTAGCTACCTATTTTACCCATGATAGTATATTTATGTCAAATCTAATCTCCCAGTTCATCCCACCCTGCCCTGCCAGCCTGTGTCCACACATCAGTACTCTATGTCTGCATTTCTATTCCTACCCTGCAAATAGGTTCATCTGTACCATTTTTCTAGATTCCACATATATGCATCAATATGTGACATTTGTTTATCTTTTCTGACTTACTTCACTCTGTATAACAGATTCTAGGTCCATCTACATCTCTACAAATGACCCAATTTCATTTCTTTTTATGACTGAGTAATACTCCATTATATATATATGTACCACATCTTCTTTATCCATTCATCTGTCAATGGACATTTATGTAGATTCCATGTCCTGGCTATTGTAAATGGTGCTGCAATGAACATTGGGGTACATGTCTTTTTTTTTTTGAATTTTTGAATTTTATTTTAATTTTTTATGCAGCAGGTTCTTATTAGTTATCCATTTTATACATATTTGTATATATATGTCAATCCCAATCTCCCAATTCATCACACCACCACGCCCCACTGCCACTTTCCGCCCTTGGTGTCCATACGTTTGTTCTCTACATCTTTGTCTCTATTTCTGCCCTGCAAACCAGTTCATCTGTACTATTTTTCTAGGTTCCACATATATGCATTAATATACAATATTTGTTTTTCTCTTTCTGACTTACTTCACTCTGTATGACAGTCTCTAGATCCATCCACGTCTCAACAAATGACTCAACTTCGTTCCTTTTTATGGCTGAGTAATATTCCATTGTATATATGTACCACATCTTCTTTATCTATTCGTCTGTCGATGGGCATTTAGGTTACTTCCATGACCTGGCTATTGTAAATAGTGCTGCAATGAACATTGGGGTGCATATGTTTTTTGAATTATGGTTTTCTCTGGGTATATGTCCAGCAGTGGGATTGCTGGATCATATGGTAATTCTATTTTTAGTTTCTTAAGGAAACTCCATATGTTCTCCATAGTGGCTGTATCAATTTACATTCCCACCAACAGTGCA
This sequence comes from Aethalodelphis obliquidens, assembly GCF_003676395.1. Lineage (NCBI taxonomy): Eukaryota > Metazoa > Chordata > Mammalia > Artiodactyla > Delphinidae > Aethalodelphis > Aethalodelphis obliquidens. Next base: position 24,677,695 of record NW_020837968.1, read on the forward strand.
AGAGGGTTCCCTTTTCTCCACACCCTCTCCAGCATTTGTTGTTTGTAGATTTTCTGATGATGCCCATTCTAACTGGTGTGAGGTGATGCCTGATTGTAGTTTTGATTTGCATTTCTCTAACAATTAGTGATGTTGAGCAGATTTTCATGAGCTTCTTGGCCACCTGTATGTCTTCTTTGGAGAAATGTCTATTTAGGTCTTCTGCCCATTTTTGGATTGGGTTGTTTGTTTTTTTAATATTGAGCTTCATGAGCTGTTTATATATTTTGGAGATTAATCCTTTGTCTTGATTCGTTTACAAATATTTTTTCCCATTCTGAGTGTTGTCTTTTCGTCTTGTTTGAAGTTTTCTTTGTTTTGCAAAAGCTTTTAAGTTTCATTAGGTCCCATTTGTTTATTTTTGTTTTTATTTCCATTACTATAGGAGGTGGATCATAAAAGATCTTGCTGTGATGTATGTCAACGAGTGTTCTTCCTATGCTTTCCTCGAAGACTTTTATAGTGTCCAGTCTTACATTTAGGTCTCTAATCCATTTTGAGTTTATTTTATTAGGGAGTGTTCTAATTTCATTCTTTTACATGTAGCTGTCGAGTTTTCCCAGCACCACTTATTGAACAGACTGTCTTTTCTCCATGTATATCCTTGCCTCCTTTGTTATAGATTGGTTGACCATATGTGCGTGGGTTTATCTCTGGGCTTTCTATCCTGTTCCATTGATCTATATTTCTGTTTTTGTGCCAGTACCATACTGTCTTGATTACTGTAGCTTTGTAGTGTAGTCTGAAGTTAGCGAGTCTGATTCCTCCAGCTCCGTTTTCTTCCCTCAAGACTTCTTTGGCTATTCAGGGTCTTTTGTGTCTCTGTACAAATTTTAAGATTTTTTGTTCTAGTTCTGTAAAAAATGCCATTGGTAATTTGATAGGGATTGCATTGAATCTGTAGATTGCTTTGGGTAGTATAATGATTTTCACAATATTGATTCTTCCACTCCAGGAACGTGGTATATCTCTCCATCTGTTTGTATCATCTTTAATTTCTTTCAGCAGTGTCTTATAATTTCCTGCATACAGGTCTCATGTCTCCCTAGGTAGATTTATTCCTAGGTATTTTATTCTTTTTGTTGCAGTGGTAAATGGGAGCATTTGCTTAATTTCTCTTTCAGATTTTTCATCATTAGTGTATAGGAATGCAAGAGATTTCTGTGCATTAATTTTGTATCCTGCAACTTTACCAAATTCCTTGATTAGCTGTCGTAGATTTCTGGTGGCATTTTTAGGATGCTCTATGTATAGTATCATGTCATCTGCAAACAGTGACAGTTTTACTTCTTCTTTTCCAATTTGGATTCCTTTTATTTCTATTTCTTCACTGATTGCTGTGGCTAGGACTTCCAAAAGTATGTTGAATAGTGGCAAGAGTGGACATCCTTGTCTTATCCCTGATCTTAGAGGAAATGCTTTCAGTTTTTCACCATTGAGAATGATGTTTGCTGTGTGTTTGTCATATATAGCCTTTATTATGTTGAGGTAGGTTCCCTCTATATGCCCACTTTCAGGAGAGTTTTTAATCATAAGTGGGTGTTGAATTTTGTCAAAAGATTTTTCTGCATCTATTGAGACGATCATGTGGTTTTTATTCTTCAATTTGTTAATATGGTGTATCACATTGATTAATTTGTGTATATTGAAGAATTCTTGAATCCCTGGGATAAATCCCATTTTATCATGGTGTATGATCCTTTTAAAGTGTTGTTGGAGTATGTTTGCTAGTATTTTGTTGAGGATTTTTGCATCTATATTCATCAGTGATATTAGCCTGTAATTTTCTCTTTTTGTAGTATCTTTGTCTGCTTTTGGTATCACGGTGATTGTGGTCTCATAGAATGAGTTTGGGAGTGTTCCTTCCTCTGCAATTTCTTGGAAGAGTTTGAGAAAGATGGGTGTTAGCTCTTCTCTAAATGTTTGATAGAATTCATCTGTGAAGCTATCTGGTCCTGGACTTTTGTTTGTTGGAAGACTTTTTTTTTTTTTTGCTGTATACGGGCCTCTCACTGTTGTGGCCTCTCCCGTTGCGGAGCACAGGCTCCAGACATGCAGGCTCAGCAGTCATGGCTCACGGGCCCAGCCGCTCTGCGGCATGTGGGATCTTCCCGGACCGGGGCACAAACCCGTGTCCCCTGCATTGGCAGGCGGATTCTCAACCACTGCCCACCAGGGAAGCCCTATTGGAAGATTTTTAATCACAGTTTCAATTTCATTACTTGTGATTGGTCTGTTCATATTTTCTATTTCTTACTGGTTCAGTCTTGGAAGGTTATACCTTTCTAAGAATTTGTCCATTTCTTCCAGGTTGTCCATTTTATTGGTATAGAGTTGCATGTAGTAGTCTCTTAGGATGCTTTGTATTTCTGTGGTGTCTGTTGTAACTTCTCCTTTTTCATTTCTAATTTTATTGATTTGAGTTCCTCCCTCTTTTTCTTGATGAGTCTGGGTGATGGTTTATCAATTTTTTTTATCTTCTCAAAGAACTATCTTTTAGTTTTATTGATCTTTGCTATTGTTTATTTTGTTTCTATTTTATTTATTTCTGACCTGATCTTTATGATTTCTTTCCTTCTGCTAACTTTTGGGGTTTTTTTTTGTTCTTTCTCTGATTGCTTTAGTTGTAAGGTTAGATTGCTTATTTGAGATTTTTCTTGTTTCTTGAGGTAGGCTTGTATTGCTATAAACTTCCCTCTTAGAACTGCTTTTGCTGCATCCCATAGGTTTTGGGTTGTTGCGTTTTCATTGTAATTTGTCTCTAGGTATTTTTTTATTTCCTCTTTGATTTCTTCAGTGATCTCTTGGTTATTTAGTTACGTATTGTTTAGCCTCCATGTGTTTGTGTTTATTACGTTTTTTCCCTGTAATTGATTTCTAATCTCATAGCACTGTGGTCAGAAAAGATGCTTGATATGATTTCAATTTTCTTAAATTTTCTGAGGCTTGATTTGTGACCCAAGGTGTGATCTATCCTGGAGAATGTTCTGCGTGCATTTGAGAAGAAAGTGTTATCTGCTGTTTTTGGATGGAATGTCCTATAAATATGAATTAAATCTATCTGGTCTATTGTGTCATTTAAAGGTTGTGTTTCCTTATTAATTTTCTGTTTGGATGATCTGTCCATTGGTGTAAGTGAGGTGTTAAAGTCCCCCACTATTACTGTGTTACTGTTGATTTCCTCTTTTATAGCTGTTAGCATTTGTCTAATGTATTGAGGTGCTCCTATGTTGGGTGCATATATATTTATAATTGTTATATCTTCTTCTTGGATTGATCCCTTGATCATTATGTAGTGTCTTCCTTGTCTCTTGTAACATTCTTTATTTTAAAGTCTATTTGATATGAGTATTGCTACTCCAGGTTTCTTTTGATTTACATTTGCATGGAATATCTTTTTCCATCCCCTCACTTTCAGTCTGTATGTATCCCTAGGTCTGAAGTGGGTGTCTTATAGACAGCATATATATAGGTCTTGTTTTGTGTCCATTCAGTGAGCCTGTGTCTTTGGGTTGGAGCATTTCATACATTCACGTTTAAGGTAATTATTGATATGTATGTTCCTTTTACCATTTTCTTAATAGTTTTGGGTTTGTTTTTGTAGGTCCTTTTTTTCTCTTGTGTCTCCCACTTAGAGAAGTTCCTTTAGCATGTGTTGTAGAGCTGGTTTGGTGGTGCTGAATTCTGTTAGGTTTTGCTTGTCTGTAAAGCTTGATTTCTCCGTCGAATGTGAATGAGATCCTTGCCGGGTAGAGTAATCTTGGTTGTAGGTTCTTCCCTTTCATCACTTTAAGTATATCATGCCACTCCCTTCTGGCTGTAGTGTTTCTGCTGAGAAATCAGCTGTTAACCTTATGGGAGTCCCCTTGTATGTTATTTGTCATTTTTCCCTTGTTGCTTTCAATAATTCTTCTTTGTCTTTAATTTTTGTCAGTTTGATTACTCTGTGTCTTGGCGTGCTTCTCCTTAGGTTTATCCTGCCTGGGGATCAGTGTGCTTCCTGGACTTGGGTGGCTGTTTCCTTTCTCATGTTAGGGAAGTTTTATAATCTCTTCAAATATTTTCTCCCTCTTCAAATGTTTTCTCTCTCTCTTCTCCTCCTGGGACCCCTATAATGCGAATGTTGTTATGTTTAATGTTTTCCCAGAGGTCTCTTAGGCTGTCTTCATTCCTTTTCATTCTTTTTTCTTTATTCTGTTCCGTGGCAGTGAATTCCACCATTCTGTCTTCCAGGTCACTTATCTGTTCTTCTGCTTCAGTTATTCTGCTACTGATTCCTTTTAGTGTATTTTTCATTTCAGTTATTGTATTGTTCATCTCTGTTTGTTCTTTAATTCTTCTAGGTGTTTGTTCTTTAATTCTTCTAGGTCTTTGTTAACCATTTTTTGCATCTGCTCGATCTTTGCCTCTATTCTTTTTCCAAGGTCCTGTATCATCTTCACTATCATTATTCTGAGTTCTTTTTCTGGAAGGTTGCCTATCTCCACTTCATTTCGTTGTTTTTCTGGGGTTTTCTCTTGTTCCTTCATCTGGTACATAGCCCTCTGCCTTTTCATCTTTTCTATCTTTTTGTGAACGTGGTTTTTATTCCACAGCCTGCAGGATTGTAGTTCTTCTTGCTTCTGCTGTCTGCCCTCTCGTGGATGAGGCTATCTAAGAGGCTTGTGCAAGTTTCCTGATGGGAGGGACTGGTGGTGGGTAGAGCTGGGTGTTCCTCTGGCGGGAGGAGCTCAGTAAAACTTTAATCTGCTTGTTTGCTGATGGGTGGGGCTGGGCTCCCTCCATGTTGGCTGTCTGGCCTGACGTGACCCAACACCAGAGCCCACCTGGCTCTTTGGTGGGACTAATGGCGGACTCTGGGAAGGCCCACGCCAAGGAGTTCCCCCAGAAACTTCCACTGCCAGTGTTCCTGTCCCCACAGTGGACCACAACCACCCCCTACCTCCGCAGGAGATCCTCCAACACAAGCAGGTAGGTCTGGTTCAGTCTCCTGTGGGGTAACTGCTCCTTCCCCTGGGTCCCAATATACACACTACTTTGTATGTGCCCTCCAAGAGTGGAGTCCCCATTTCCCGCAGTCCTGTCAAAGTCCTTCAATCAAACCTGCTAGGCTTCAAAGTCTGATTCTCTATGAATTCCTCCTCCCATTGCCGGACCCCCAGGTTGGGAAGCCTGACGTGGGGCTCAGAACCTTCACTCCAGTAGCTGGACTTCTGTGGTATAAGTGTTATCCAGTTTGTGAGTAACCCACCCAGCTGTTGTGGGATTTGATTTTATTGTGATTGCGCCCCTCTTACCATCTCATTATGACTTCTCCTTTGTCTTTGTATGTGGGGTACCTTTTTTGGTGAATTCCAGTGTCTTCCTGTCGATGATTGTTCAGCAGTTAGTTGTGATTCCGGTGCTCTCGCAGGAGGGAGTGAGCGCACGTCCTTCTACTCTGCCATCTTGAGCCAGTCTCCACATATGTCTTTTTAAATTATGGTTTATTCATTCTTTTTTTTATATATAAATTTATTTATTTATTTATTTTTGGCTGCATTCGGTCTTTGTTGCTGCACACAGGCTTTCTCTAGTTGTGGCGAGCGGGGGCTACTCTTCGTTGTGGTGCACAGGTTTCTCATTGTGGTGGCTTCTCTTGTTGCAGAGCACCGGCTCTAGGCATGCAGGCTTCAGTAGTTGTGGCATGTGGGCTCAGTAGTTGTGGCTCACGGCCTGTAGAGCGCAGGCTCAGTAGTTGTGGCACATGGGCTTGGTTGCTCTGCGGCATGTGGGATCTTCCCCAACCAGGACACACACCTGTGTATCCTGTATTGGCAGGCGGATTCTTAACCACTGCACCACCAGGGAAGCCCTGGTTTATCCATTCTTGCCAACATTGTGTATTACCAAATTCTTTATCTTTGCCAATCTGATCAAGTAAAAAGAGTGGTATTTATTATCTTTTTTAAAATTATGAGTTAGGTTGAAAATCTTTACCCATGTTTATGAACCATGTCTGTTTCTTATCCATGATTTGACTGTTCATGTTTTTTGTATAGCATAGTTAGGAAAAGTGTGGCTTGATAGAGGGCCCAGTAAAACATAGCAAAATATCTGATACCAATGCAGTAATCATCATAATAATAGTAATAGTAACAAAATAAATGACATCACATACAGAGCAGATATATTTTATCAGAGATTTGTAATCAGATTTTTGATCCTTTCTTTCTCATCAAATTAGAAATAACAAGTTGTAGGACATATTCTCAAATAACTATTGTGTTTTACTTTTATAGAACATTGAAAATTGATCATGTTTTTATCTATAAGATGAACTTTCACTGTGATCTCTTTACTTCAATAACCATGACATTTACTACATGAGATGAACCAGGCTTGTCCCTTGTTATAAGTGAAGTACTTTATTCTGAGCACTCTTTTAGAAATATTGCAGTCTGGGATATTAGATTATCTAGCTATTATGCAGATGCTTTCTTGTTTGTAGCATGCAGTTCTCAGTGATGGTATTTACTAGTAACTGAGGGTAGAGTCAGCTATTCTATTTTCATTTGATTGTCTCATTATCCTGGTAGTCAGTTCTTGTCACAGAAAGGACTTAGAACTACATTTACAGCTCGTAGTGGTCCGTGACTACTGTCACTATTTGTGACCCTCCACAAATGACTGGTTTTAGATATTATCTGGTTTTTTTATTGCAGTTATCACTTCTTATATACCAAAATATGCCAGCTACTATGTAAGGTATTTAATGTTATCTCACTGACTCTTACACTGAAGCAGATGTTATTATCCGTACTTTACAGGTGAAATGATAGGTTCAAAATCATTAAATAATCAACCCATCTAGTAAGGGGTCAAGCTGGGTTCAAATCCAGGTCTTGCTTACTCTTTTCTTATTCTTAGCTCCAAGGGCCAGGTTAGGGCTGCTATAGTAAGGGCTGCCCACCTAAGTGGGGAGCAGTGCCATGACATTCGCATACCTTGTCCAACCCCTCCACAGTATGGGTGAGCTTGTGTAGCTGTTTCCTCCAGTGCCCTACTTGCTATCAGCCTCTGCCTCCGTACTTTGCCCTTGTTTTATCCAATAACATGAGTATCTTCCATCACTAGACTTCAGCTGCTGATGCAGACCCACCTTTATTTTCTGCACAGGCTGGAATGGGGTGGCAATGTTAGATTAAGAGTTATGACAACAGACTAAGTATCTTGTTCCCTAGCAATGAGCCCCAGGATGACATGTAAATTCTGAATCACTACAGTCTCTCACAAAGCTTGCCCGCCTAATTCTGTGTCCCAGCCTGTAGCTCTGGGCTTCCCTCTCTGGATTTCCCTACTCCAGAACTATCCCCTAAGCAGGCCCTGGTCTTCTCCTGCCACCTTCCTCCCAGCAGACCCTGGTCCTGAGGTCTCAGCGTGCTTCCTCCAGGACCCATAGTAGGCTTCATATAGAGGATGGGTACTTTTGGGGAACATATTGCTGACTGCTGAAACCTCTCCATTAATTTCACTCCTGAAAAAAAATCTGCTTCTGAATTTTGCAAAGATTTAATGTATAAATCCTTGTACTGCATGTTTTTAACAAAATTCTGGCTTGGGTCAGGAATTATTTTTCTACACAATATAGAGACTGACTTTCCTGAGGACCTGAGGCAGTTCTGTACAAACTTCTGATATGCAGGAGATTCAAGTCCCCTGCCTGCCATCTCTTGACATCCCCTCCTTTACCAGTTTCCATGCTGTGATGTCAGTCTAAATGTCTTCCTGGGACCTAAAAGCAGCACACTTTCCTGGGCCTTAGGGTCTTCCTACCTTTCGCTTCCTTTCCTGGGTACAGCCTTCCTTCTTGTCTCCATTTCTTGGGTTTCACCTAAGGCCACCCCTCCCACAGGAAGTTTGCCCTGGCCACCTGGGTCTGCTAGGTTACATCCTGAGTGGACCTACAATGCCCAGAGCTGACTGCTCCTATATAATACTCATTATCTACTGATAAATACCAAATATTAATTTATCCAATCTCCACAGGAGGCTTATTTTACAAAATTAGCATCTCGAAGTCACTGAAAATCCCTATTAGCCAAGTGAACTATAAACATCAGTTTAACTTAGTCTGTAGTGTTGTGCTGAGCTCTTTTATATAAAAGCTTTTGTGAGTTTGTCTTTTTTTTTTGTATTGTTATATTTTAGAAAAGGGTTAGGAGCCATAGCTAAGAGAGGGACTCTTCCCCCAACTCCTCCTATACCCAGCCCCACCTAGTTTTAACATATTGGGAATATAGGACACAGTGCATTCTAGAGTTCCAAAAGTATTAACACCAAGTATCATGTATCTCTGTAAGTATTCTTAGATGAATGACTATTGACTTTGGACTTTGGTTCATGATAAAAAATTAATGAAAGTTGAGTCGAGGGCTGTTTTTAAAAATGTAAGACACTCCCAATTTATGTGTAAGTCAATCTAGCCTGAAAGTATGATATTAAAGGATGACTACATTGCTTCATGTCTATTGTGTCTCTTTTCAGATTCAGGCATTAATAATTATAGCCTCAGAGGTCTCAATTTTTATTCTCTCTTGGGAGTCAGGGGATATTAAAAGGTCCCCTTCAGAGAACACTCTCCTTTTTGGCAGTTCTATGACAGGTTAGTTAGGATGAGACTTCTCAAGTGTGTGCTTTATTATTTTTTTCTGATTGGTGTTTTTGGTCCTTACTACAAATCTGGTAAAGAAGGGAGCAGTGACATTTGTTCTTTGAATACATAGTCACCAAATTTTCATTCCATGTTTAACCCCAAGGATGTCATGGAGTGCCCACTTGAGATACCAAGTCTTAAATCACTGCACATTTATCTGTCTTTTCTTCTAGACTCTAAGCTTGTTGGAATGTGAACTCTGTCTTCTGAATATTTACATTTGTGGCAACTGGCACAGTGCTGGTACCTATCAAATGTCCAAGTTCTGAGGATGGAAGGAGAGAAGAAATGCAATACTGAGATAACATATTTGGCCCAGTGCCTTAAACATAGTTGGTGCTCACATAAGTGTTAATTCCTGGTAAAGTAGATAAATGGAAGAAAAAACAAGCAATATGGGAGAGCAAAAGGAGAACTAGACCAGAGAAAGAAAAGCTTTCAGCCTCCACTGAACTTGCTGAATAAACTTGAGAAAGTCACTTAATTCTTTCAGGTTTCTATTTTTCCATCTGTAAAATGGGAATATCATCTAACATGACTTCCAAAATCTTCTCTTCCTCTAGCAGTTATATGCGCCTATGAAATCTTTTGGCAAAGATTGATATAGTTGATCATATATTTCATTAACATGTATGAAAAATGCCCAAATATTGGGCTGGCCAAAAAGTTCACTCAGGTTTTTCCATAATATGTTATGGAAAAATCCAAACGAACTTTTTGGCCAACCCAGTATATCCACAGAATTTTTAAACTTTTAGGATTATCTGCCAAAGTTCAATTGATTATTATTTTTTTCAATTGGCCAAATATTTAATGGCCTACTTTGTGTAAGGACTGTGCTAACACTGAAGATACAAAGAGGAATTATCTGTTTTTAACACCAAGAATGTGGTGAGAGGTGGACAAGTTAAGAAATAAGTGCACTGGGGCATAAAAATGCTAACATGAGCGATGCCCTTCCCGTTAGGAAGTCACAGAAAGGAGCAGCTAACTATGGAGGAATGACAGAGCAAGTAACCGAGTTTAAACAATTCCAGGCTTTCCAAATAAGGGCCACAGCATGCACAGAGATTTGAAGATAAAACCTAAATGTCCATTGACAGATGAATGGATAAAGAAGATGTGATACATGTATACAGTAGAATATTACTCAGTCATTAAAAAGAATGAAATAATGCCATTTGCAGCAACATAGATGGACCTGTAGGTTATCATACTAAGCGAAGTACGTCAGACAAGTATCACATGATATCGCTTATATGCGGAATCAAAAAATGATACAAATGAACTTATTTACAAAACAGAAACAGATTCACAGACTTAGAGAATGAATTTATGGTTACTAAGGGGGGAGGGATAGATTGGGAGTTTGGGATTGACATGTACATACTGCTGTAGTTAAAATAGATAACTGACAAGGACTACTGTATAGCACAGGGAACGCTGCTCAATATTCGGTAATAACCTAAATGGGAAAAGAATTTGAAAAAGAATAGATACATGTATATGTATAACTGAATCACTTTGCTGTATACCTGAAACTAACACAACATTGTTAATCAACTGTGCTCCAATATAAAGTAAAATTTTTTTTAAAAAAATACATGACTTTGGGGCTTCCCTGGTGGCGCAGTGGTTGAGAGTCTGCCTGCCGATGCAGGGGACGCGGGTTCGTGCCCCGGTCCGGGAGGATCCCACATGCCGCGGAGCGTCTGGGCCCGTGGGCCATGGCCGCTGAGCCTGCGCGTCCGGAGCCTGTGCTCCGCAACGGGAGAGGCCACAACAGTGAGAGGCCCGCGTACCGCAAAAAAAAAAAAAAAAAAAAAAAACATGACTTTGTCACTGGAGCAAGCATTTGGTTCTGTATGACTGGAGTGCAGAATGAAAGTGAGGGAGAGGAGAGGATGAGACACATAAGACTGTGACCACCATGTGGAGGTCATATGCACCATGACTAGGAATTTGGACTTTATTATGAAACTAATTGGTATCCGTTTAATGTTAACAAGCAAATAGACATGACTACATTTGCATTCTGGGGGGAAAATGTTAATATGTCCAATGAGTAATCAATTTTTACTCAAAGCATGATCCTAGATGCCTGTTTTAGAGTCCCCCTGGGTGCTTGTTAAAATGCATGTTCCTAGGTTGGAATCTAATCCTGTAGAATCAATTTCTGTGGGTTTGACTTGGAAACCGACATTTAAAGAAAAATCCTCTGACAATATATGCAGCTTAAAGTGTAGGAACCACTGGCCACATAAATCGAGAGTAAATGGCAGGGAACTCAGAAGAACACAGATTTTGGAGTCAGATAAACCTTGAATCTCAGCTCCGTCACTTAGTGACGGCTCTTATCACAGCCAAGTTACTTAGCATCTCTGAGGCTGAGGTTTTTCCTTCTATAAATGGGTTTAAAAGTATCTACTTCACGGGCTTCCCTGGTGGCACAGTGGTTGAGAGTCTGCCTGCCGATACAGGGGACACGGGTTCGTGCCCCGGTCCGGGAAGATCCCACATGCCGCGGAGCGGCTGGGCCCGTGAGCCATGGCCACTGAGCCTGTGCGTCAGGAGCCTGTGCTCCGCAACGGGAGAGGCCACAACAGTGAGAGGCCCGTGTACCGCAAAAAAAAAAAAAAAAAAAAGTACCTACTTCATAGGGTTTCAGTCAAGAATAGCTGAGATAACATATGTCAAGCACTAACGTGTTTGGAGGCATATTGGAATCACCTGGAAAAGTTATTCAAACTCTGTGCTCCCTAAGATTCTGGCATGGATTATAAAGGATTCAAGAAACTCCCCAGATGATTTTGGTTAGTAACCAATAGGAATCTCACAGAATATATTAGCTCTCCTTTCCCTAAGGTGGTGACAGTGAAGGTATAAAAATGGGAAATTTTAAGAGATTTTTAGAAGAGACAATATCCAGGATTCAGAGGAATTGTCTAAGTGATTCTTAAGTTTTTAGTTTGAATGGCTGGTGGTGCCCAAACACAGCTGGAGAATGCAGTTCTGTTTTGAACATGGTGGTGTCTATGGGTCATCTAAGTGGAGATGTTTAGAAACCGGTGCTCACTAGTGGACAAAGGCCTCAGGAAAAAGCCTGGGGAGATGATAAAGAGCAGGCTATCGGTGGTGGCATGATCCCCCAGGGATGGGATGGAGGATAGAGATGGGCCTCATGGCTCACCTCCATGTCAACACTGAAGTTTTCAGAAAAATATCAAGTTAACAAAATTGAAAAGAAATGACAGTAGGAGGAGAAACAGGAGAGGGTTTCATTTTAGAAACAAACAAAAGAGAGACTGCCCCACAGTGAAATCAAGTAAAACTGAAAGTTTCTTTAAAGCAGGAAACTTGTCTTACCAATGCTGGGTGCTCAAGTCATGGTAGTTGGTCACCTGGTGCATTGATTCAATAGAAACATTGGTGTCTTTGGGTTTATACTTGTACCTGAAATACCCCATGAAGCGTCAGAGGCAGCAACTGGTTGTCTACTGCTCCTTGAGTGGGAAGAATACATCCAAGCATCTCTTGTTCTTGAGAACTATTTTATACAAAGAGTTGATATTGGTATCTGGAGAAGTCTGTGTCCTCTGGAGAATCAAAATGATTGTTTTTAGTACAAAAACAAGACCCACTCCTAATGATTTCCTCTTTAGTTAGTTATTAATGATGGAATAGTCACTTACATCTTTATTCCTTGATAAATTTTTACTGAGGGAAGGCATCCTTCTATGGAGTAGTAACATTTGGGGATAAAGGAATTTACATTAGGAAAGTTAAAATTCTGAGTATGTGAACTCCATATAGTGGTTTATAACAATTGTAGTACATGTTAAAACTCATCACTTTGCAATTCTAAGGATGATGTTCTTTTGCCTCCTATTAAATTTGAAATATGTAGCTTTAATGAGCATTTTCAATGAGTCAGCATATTGAAATTCCCTATCTTGAGTTTTATTATTCTGAGTTAATTCATTTAAAACTGTTAACAAATACTGAGAGATTGTTAGACATCGTGCTGTTCAAGTGCTAATACAAAGAATTACAACTCACTATATTTCAAGTTTGAAATAGTAGATACTAAAGAAGTCTAATTTATGTTGTCAGGAGATTATTTGATTCACTCACTTATTTACTCAAGAACTACTTATAAAGTAAATGAGCTATGTGCAGTCATATTTTTAAAAAAATTTGTCTCCAAAATATACAAACAGCTCATATAGCTCAATATCCAAAAAAAACAAACAACCTAAATAAAAAAATGGGCAGAAGACCTAAATGGCCACTTCTCCATGGAAGACATACAGATGGCCAAAAGGCAGATGGAAAGATGCTCAACAGCACTGATTATTAGAGAAATGCAAATCAAAACTACAATCAGGTATCACCTCACACTGGTCAGAATGGCCATCGTCAAAAAGTCCACAAACAATAAATGCTGGAGAGGATATGGAGAAGAGGAAACCCTCCGACACTGTTGGTGGGAATGTAAATTGGTACAGCCACTGTGGAAAACAATATGGAGATTTCTTAAAAAACTAAAAATAGAGCCACCATATAATCCAGCAATCCCACTCCTGGGCATGTACCCAGAGAAAACCATACTTCGTAAAGATATATGGACCCAATTCATTGGAGCAATATTTACAATAGCCAAGACATGGAAGCAACCTAAATGTCCATGACAGAGAAATGGGTAAAGATGTGGTACATATATACAATGGAATGGTACTCAGACATAAAAAAGAATGAAACAATGCCATTTGCAGCAACATGGGTACACCCAGAGATTATCATACTAAGTGAAGTAAGTCAGACAGAGAAAGACAAATATCATATGGTATTGCTTATATGTGGAATCTAAAAAAAATGATACAAATGAACTTATTTACAAGACAGAAAGAGACTCACAGACATAGAAAACAAACTTATGGTTACCGAAGGGGGTCGGGGGGAAGGATAAATTTAGGAGGTTGGAATTAACATATATATACTACTATATATGAAATAGATAACCAACAGGAACCTACTGTATAGCACAGGGAACTATACTCAATATTTTGAAATAACCTATATGGGAAAAGAATCTGAAAAGGAATATATATATATATAACTGAATCACTGTGCTATGCACCTGAAACTAACATGATATTGTAAGTCAACTGTATTTCAATAATAAAGAAACAGAAGTGTTGAAAACCTTTATTAATTAAAAAAAAAGTTGTATAAAAGATGAAAAGAGATATCTAATAATGAAAAGAGAATATAAGCAAATGTCACTTGTTTTAATTGTACAAAATTTTAAGCAGAGGATGAACTGTACTTTTTAGTTTTGTTATTTTTTTCCCCAAGCTAGAATAAGGTATGGGGAAGGATCTAACATTAATCTAACATTGGTGTATGTCAGGGAGTGTAAATAAACAGTATATTTCCCAATGGGATTAGGCTGAGAGAAGTCAAGGAACTTATCCACACACAAACAGGGGATGGCTACCCAGCAGGAATCCAGTCCCTGACCCTTAGGACTCCAGAACCACCCCATGATTCTAGCCCAGGGAAGACCAGTTTTGAGCTACCACAGTCTTATCCCTAGTTTGCAAATACTTAGCGGATGGTTTTGTCTTTCAGAAACCAGTAAAAGTCCTTTCCAGCAAACACTTTTGAAAAAGCAGGGCATGAACAATAAGAGTAATTTGATTTCTGATCAAAAATGTTTTATGACTATAATGACTTTTCTGGCTTACATTCGGCTCTTATGTCAAAAGAGTTCCCAGAAAGTTCTGAGAGTTTCAGAATGGGCAGGTAAGGGGTGCAGCTCCCCAAAGTGTAGGTGTGTGCATGTATTCTGCCTGTTGGTCTCTATATCACTCTGGTTATTCTGTTGCAGGAAGGGGGACCCCTTCCAGGGCCTGAGAGTGGGCTTTTGTCTGACACTCAGGAATGAATTGTCCAAGGAGACACGTGTGCGGACAAAGCAGGAGAGTTTATTGGGAAGGGGCGCCTGGGCAGAGAGCAGCAAGGTAAGGGAACCCAGGAGAACTGCTCTGCCACGTGCCTTGCAATCTCAGGTTTTATGGTGATGGGGTTAGTTTCCAGCTTGTCTCTGGCCCATCATTCTGACTCTGGGTCTTTCCTGGTGATGCACGCATTGCTCAGCCAAGATGGATTCCAGAGAGAAGGATTCTGGGAGGTTGGTAGGACATATGGACTGGAGACTCCTCTCTCCTTTCGACCTTTCCTGAATTATTCCGGTTGGTGGTAGCTTGTTAGTTCCGTGTTCCTTACCAGGACCTCCTGTTGTAAGATAACTCATGCAAGTGGTTACTATCGTGCCTGGCCAGGGCAGGTGGTTTCATTCAGTGGTTCCCCTAACAATTCCAGGGCACAAGAGCCTTGAGTCCTGGACTAAAGAAATGTGTAAATGATAGCAAAGGGTGGGGTTTGTGGAGAACCAGAGCCCGTGCTTGCTGGCGTGAAAGGATTCAAATGTGTCATTTTTTAAAAAACACCATTCAGTCCTCCTGTATGGAGTCAGACCCATAGACCATTACTTGGATTCATGCTTCCCGGTTAGAGCAAGTTGGTGTGTAAAGGAAGTTAATTCAGAACTTAGAGAGGGTTGGCAGATAATAAACTAGAGTTTGTGCTTGTTTTATGAAGGATTCAGGAGGACATCTTAGACGTGTAAGATGTTTTCCAGCTTTATGCTCAGTAAATGTTTTATTAGCACTACGGATGTACTCCACAAATTCACTTACAGTCAGCCCTCCATATCCAAAGGTTCTGCATCTGCAGATTTAACCAACCAAGGATTGAAATATTCAGAAAGGAAAAAAAATTCCAGAAAGTTTCAAAAATTGCAACTTGACTTTACAGCACAATGGCAACTATTTTTTAAAATTAATTCATTAATTGATTAATTTTTGGCTGCTTTGGGTCTTCGTGGCTGTGTGTGGGCTTTCTCTGGTTGCGGTGAGTGGGGGCTACTCTTTGCTGCGGTGCGCGGGCTTCTCATTGTGGTGGCTTCCCTTGTTGTGGAGCACGGGCTCTAGGTGCATGGGCTCTAGGTGCACAGGCTTCAGTAGTTGCGGCATGTGAGCTCAGTAGTTGTGGCATATGGGTTTAGTTGCTCCGCAGCATGTGGGATCTTCCTGGACCAGGGGTCGAACCTGTGTCCCCTGCATTGGCAGGCTGATTCTTAACCACTGCGCCACCAGGGAAGTCCCCACAATGGCAACTATTTACATAGTATTTACATTGTATTCACAGCTATTTATATAACATCTATAGTATATTAAGTGTTTATTTAAAATATATGGGCAGGCGTTTGTAGGTTATATGCAAGTACTACACCATTTTATATATGAGACTTGAGCATCCACAGATTTTGGTACCAGGAAGGTCCTGGAATGACTGTATTTGTTTTAAGCAAAGAGCCATTGAATCCTTTTTGCTTAGCATGCAGGTTAGCTTTTTAATGGAAATGTAGTACTGGATTTGATCATTGTAATGAAACCATCTTGCTTTTTACTCACCTGATCTGACGTTATCTAGATTTATTCCCACATCTTGGATTTGGACTGAGAGCTCTTTTTATATTTTAACTGGTTCTCATTGGCCTAATAGTAATGGTGAGGGCTGCTGCTTCAAATGCATCTACAATGAATTGCTTTGTTGAGAAGGAGAGAGTGACTTTGAAATTGGTCATGGTTGCTTCTCTCTTTCAGATTTTTCTTTTCATTTTATGCATGTGGTGAAGATAAAGATTTTAATGCTTGAGTGCAAAGATCTGACTCTGCAGGGGTGTACTTACTCTCTTTGTTGAAACATAATGGTTTCACAGTATCCTGCCTTGAGCACTGCATTTGTCAACTTAACTTCTTTTATCATCAAGTCCTCTGGCTTTTGTGCCTTCTCCTTACCTGCGTCATTATCTTCTGACCATCTGGGAAGCCTCTGATCCTATGTGCAGAGTCCATTTAAATATTTTAGGGCTAGAAGAGTGGAAACCTTGTAAAATGTAAATTTTTGTACTATTACACTGGGAGGAAAAATAAATGTTTTCATGTGCTTTCCTGCTGCGTTAGGATTTTAGAGTTAACAGACTTTGCATATAGAATTCTGAATGGGCACAGCAGCATCAACACGCCTAGAGGAATTCCAGGAAGGCTTATAGGCATTGTCAGCACAAGGGAGGGGAGGAAACAATCTGTGTGTTCCCTTCATCATCCAGCAACCCTGCTGGAGATCAGGAAGGCATGTTTATTCTCCCAGGGAGCAGAGTGCCCTGCTGGTGTGTGTTTGGCAACCCTAGGAATGGGTTTCTGTTTTAAAAGACATGCCATTAGCCTTGGGATGTCAGAACCCATGGATAAATTGAGGCAGGTGACTATCAGGTACCACCTTTGGAAACTACAAAAGAACACTAAGTTAAAGGGAGAGCAATGAAGATAACTGAAGATATAAGTCAACCAGCTTCACCTTTGCAAGCTGTATATATTTAATATTTTATATTTCAAGGAAATGAAAAGCCCTTCATTTTGTGAAGGTACCAGTGTCATTAACAGCCAACTAAGTTTTTTTCCTTCTCCCTTTTTTCAGTTTCCTCCTTTATCAACAGTTTTCTCTTTATTAAATGAAGAATAAAGCAATTATTTTTAGCACACAAAAAAAGATTTCTGTTAATCAAAATACTAATAACAGCAATTTACTATAGTATCAAATCTTTTACTTATTCAACAACTATTTATTGAGTACTTATTAACTGTCAGGGATGGTTAGGCATTGTTCAGTGGGACAGAGAGAGAGAGGGAAAAAGGGAGAGGCTTGCCCTAGTGGAGCTTAGATTCTAGAGGGAAGACAACAAGACAGATAGATAGACAGACAGACAGATAGATAGATAATTGTTAGAAACTGATGAAGGCTGTGGCAAGAAGAGAGCACAGCAGGATGAGAGCAGTAGAGAACAAGGAGAGGGAGGTGCTGGTGACAGCTTTCCTCAAGCAGCCCTCATGGAGTTGGTGAATGCTGGACAGAGACCTGAAGGAGATGGACACCTAGAGGAAAAGGATTCCAGGTGGAAGGAGAGGGTGGAAGCACACCTGGCATGTTTGAGAAATAGTAGCAAGATTGTGTGGCCAGAGTTGGGTGAACTAACACGTCCATTAAATGAGATCATTTATACTAAATGTGTAGCAGTCCCTGGCACATAATCAAAGCTCCAGAGCTGTGAAAACTCCACTCTGCCATCGGCCAGCTCTTACCCTTTTCCCACTCAGCATAAGTATAGACACTTTCTAAGATAATCCGTGTCCTCTGTTGATTTTCTAGGTGGTTTCCCAGGCTCTTTGTGACATTGGCATTTGTCATGACAGTGTCTGTGTTCTGTCACTTTACATTGCACAGGCGATCTCATCCATATTTTGACGAGAAGAGTGTCTTTCTGCCTGTTAACCACAGTGAGGTTTTATAGTGACAAAAGAGAGCCCCTAACTGTCTGATTATGGAATATTTTATCCTACTTCAAGTAGTGCAAATGAATCAGTTTGAGAATCTCTGATGAGAGAGAATTTTTCCTGCTGCCTTTTGTCAGCCTTTGAAGCAGTGGTTCGCAACTTAGCTGCACAGTAGAATCATCTGGAGAACTTAAATAAATAAACAACTGCTATCCAGTCCCCACCCCAAGCCAATTAAATCCCAGAGATTTTATTTTAAGCTCCCCAGGTGATTCTGATGGGCCACTAGGGACAGGAACTCCTATTCAAGGGACCTATAGGTTGGCGCCAAGTATATTTATTTTTGTCTTATGCTTTGGCTTTTACCTCTTTGTATTATCCTGCCTCCCAAGATCAGAAGACCTTGAAAACTTTCTACCCACGACTCTTCTCAGTCTTCTCATCCCAGCTTAATTTATGACTGGTTGCAAACTTCTGGTTCAGAGCCAGAGCTGGTTCGTGACCAAGCTTTCGTCTGTGTGTGGCATCTTTCTCAGATGCTCAGGTTGGGAGATAACTATTGAGATATCCGTATGAGGGGCTGCTGAGCGAGGAGTATGTCAGCACACTCATCCCTGAAGTCTTGGCCAGCTCTGCCTCACTGCCTCCACCACTTCCTTCACGTCAGTTAAGCATAATGCTTCCATTTTCATCAGCAGCTCTATGTATAAGTATAGATTTAGGATGTGCTTTAAAAATTGTCCACGAGTTACATATTGGAGCTTTATTTCAAGTGACATTGTTCAACATGAACCCCCAATTGACCCACTTAAAATAAAAAATTATCACCTACAGTGTAATACCATAAATAAAGGGTATATTAAATTTTTGGTACTTACATCTCAAACATATTCATACATATCAGTGTGTGTGCATATACATCTTTGTATATAGTATATATTTATAAAATATATATACATACACATATATATTATAGCAGGTATATACATATATACAGACTTACATATATGTATTTGTGTTAGTGTATATTTATAGAAATCATCTATAATCACCGCAAATATAAATTAGTCTGAAGGTCAGCTGACCTTTCTTGAGAAAGACTGTTTTTATCCTGGGATTGTGTTCTTTTTATTGGGGAGGAGGGATGTTAAAATGATGTTATATTGAACTTGTAGGATTATTTTCCTTGACAAAATAAAAAGTGGGCAATTCAGTATTACCCCAAGGTTATTTTTCTTTAATTTTACTGTGCATGATATTAAAACCTAGTAACTCCAAGTTAGGGCTGAAGCCTTCTGCATTCCAGGAGTTTTTCTCTGGAGCCCCTCTGGGGACTTCTTGGTTCAGAGTTTGAACCCTTCAGGGCCACCCAGGGGATTCAGCTCAGCAGAATAGACTCATTTGCTTCCACTCCCACCCCCAAGGATGTCCCAAGACTAGGTATGATTTTACTTTTTAATCTCTCCTAATTCTGTGCTGAAAAACATTACTTTTCTCTATCCTTCCCTTCCCTTTTTTCTTCTTAACGCCTGTTTTCCCCATTTTCGAACTAAAACCAACATTCCCACTGTTACCAAAAAAAAAAAAAAAAAAAAAGGATAAATTTCTTTTTCTTTACCAGTACATTTAACATTTCTCTATGGCAGGTACCCTACAATCCTACTTAGAGATTTGCAATGTACGAAAGTAGTTCCATATAAATCAAATGCAAAAATAAACAGCTTCCATAGCAAAGCATAAGGGCCATTTGGTCATGGAGCTGTCTTTGCCCCTCAGCACACTTGTTTGGGAACTGGCCCAAGAGTGTCCAGGTCTTGGCAGTGCTCACTGGCAGCATTTGGCAGGACAACAGAGGAATCTGAAAAATACCTTGCAAACCTCTCCTACCCGCAAAGTAACACTCAAGGCCCCAGCATTGTACAGAACACGCTCCTTGTGAGCCACCTCCCCTGACCTCTCCTTTATCTGGCAAAGGGTGGGTTTGGACCCAGCCTTTCTTTGCTCACACTTTTCTTTACATCCCCAGGACACATCCTTTTGTCCCAGATAGTGCCAATATTATTCCTTTTTAAGTTTTTCTTCTTCTTAGGTAAGCCACTTCTCAAGGATATTCCAATACCCACATCCCAAAGCCCCCTTTCTCAAGCTTCAGATAAAAGCACCAGGAAAAGCAAGCTTTTAAATATTTCCTTGACCCAGGTACCCTGGACCCCTTTCCCATTAACAATTTATTCAGAAGCACTGAGAAACAAGTGGAAAGTGATTTGTCATT
This sequence comes from Aethalodelphis obliquidens, assembly GCF_003676395.1. Lineage (NCBI taxonomy): Eukaryota > Metazoa > Chordata > Mammalia > Artiodactyla > Delphinidae > Aethalodelphis > Aethalodelphis obliquidens. The sequence continues at coordinate 24,698,162 of NW_020837968.1, forward strand.
GGTCCTCTATCAAAGGGGATGGCATAATAGTCAGGTGGTCAGGCCCTTGACTCTTATTCTCTCCGTGGTACATTTCCTTGGCTAGTATTCATGATGGCACTTTTCTCAGAAACATCTCATGATTGCCCCAGAATAGAGGAAAGAGTTTATTTTGAACGCGAAACATGGCCAAGTTTTTTGGGGTTTTTTTTTTTGATATGAGATTCTTAGCTGTGGACGTATTTTTTTAACTAACTTCTGACCTAGTTCATAATATAATCACCAGAATCAGAGCTAACCAAGAACATGGTTCTTGCTTCATAAGATTGAAAAATGAACAGGACATGAAGATTTTTACAGAAAATCAGTATATTCTGAGATGACATAGCTGACTTCACTTTGAGCTTTTTTTATAACTGTTAGAATAAGAGAAGCAGGAAGGAGGATGGACTTACATTTTTCTGGAGGAAAAAGTATTGGACAAATTGTTGAATATTTCCCAGTTATTAGTTCTTTATAAAAATAGTTTAAAGTTTGTAATGTTACCTCAATGTTAATAATAGTAGCATTTCTAACCAGAGATAAATATAAGTCATAGAATGAGGAAAACTAAAGTTGAGAAGAAGCTTAGAAGTCATCTCATCCAAGGTCTTCCCAGTACAGGAGACCCTTCTTCCCAACCTTAACTGAAAGCCATGAATGTCTTTTTGGCTGTCTAGAGTGATAGAGCACACTGTTTCCTGAGGCAGGCATCTCCACTGTTGGATGCCTCTATTATAAACTATATTGAAAACAAAATGGTATCTTTGGAATTTGCTGCCCAAAAATAAGGCATTGATTTTAAGTGTGCTTAAGTGCTTAAAATACAATAAGTCATTTAATGATCAAATAGTAACTGGTATTTATTACATGATCACTATATGCTAGACACTGTGTTAAACACTTTATATCTTATGTTATTTACTCCTTACATCAGTCCTAGGGGAGATGATTTTTTCCCCTTTTCACACATAAGGAAATAGGCATAGACATAGAGGAGGTAAGTAAGGTACCAAGATAACCCTGGTAGAAAGCGACTGTGACTTAGCCATTGGTTGTACTTCTCACCTCGAACCTATTAGGCAAGTGTTGAATTCCAATTTGCAAAGAAACTGAGGTTCCCTTGTCTAAGTAATTTTCCCAGGGTAAGTGGAATTTTAAAGCAGGTCCCTCTGATTCTAAAGCCTACACTTTATGCCAGAGTAATTCAACATGAAATTAGCAGAGAGAATCAAAGAGAATGAAAGTTAAATAATACATGCAAAAAATTGTCAGTGCAGCTGGAGTTGAGTACCTGAGCACCTCAGTGCCCATTAGAACTGCATTATTTCAAATTAGAAGCATGACTCCTAGAGCTACAAGGCATGTTGAAGACTCTCCGTATACTAGGTAAGTGAGTCAGTCTGAAGAGCAGAGCTGCATTTTCATCTGCATTTTCCCAATCTAGTATAGTTCTTGACCCACTGTAGGTACTCACTAAATGTTTGTTGACTCAACAAATACATCTACCAAGAAATTTACAATTTATTACACAACTACTTTTTTCCAATATTATTTGTTAAGTTCCATCTATTTCCAAAAGGAATTTAAGGTGCCATCCTTTCCAGTACAATTTGTATTTGAGTCATCTGGTTTCAACTAATTAGTTAAATTTGGGGGCCTGCCTTACAGTTTTTTGTTTTCTTCTGTAAGAAAACCATGGCAACATAGAGTCTAGACTATAGCTGCTGACTGTGAGCAGGGGAAAAGCACCATCCCTGGGATTTTCAGTCATGAAAATCCTCAAGTAGGTAACTAAATGCTTGACCAAATCACACCACTTCTCTACACCTTTAGATAGGTGATGGGAATGAAAACGTCTCTTAAAAGTTGTGGATAAGCATGATTTAGAAAACCTAAAACACGAGAATAAAAAGTCTGCTTCAGGTATTTAGTAACATCTACGTTTAATGGATAATGGATACAAAATAGCATTGTAGAAGATAGGCATAGATTAGGCAACTAATATTTGTAGGAATATTGGGGAGGTGGGGGTCATGTAAAGCACAACACTCTGCTACTCACCTTGAAGTCTCCCAGCAATGGAGATAAGGAGGATAAGAAATGTAGTCTGTGGTTATGCTATTTTTTTTATGACAATGATAGTGAGCCAAAATTTATTGAGCTTTTACTGTATGCAGAGTTTTGTGCTAAATATTTTAGTGCATCATCTCTTTTAATCATCTTAACAACCCTGTGGAGTAGTTTCTGTAAGGAACTGGGGCTTAAGGAATTATGTAATAAGGACACCAGCAAAGTGGCAGATTAGGGAACTCCAGGCCCTCCAGTTTCCATAGGAAGCTCCCATGGAAACATCAAATAAATAACTAGAGACTGGCTAAAATAATTTTATAGGAGCTCTCTAAATCAAGTTATTTACAGCAACCAAGTGAATGCCCAATCAAGAATTATCCACATTCAAAACAGTAGGGTGGGGGTCTTCCCTGGTGGCGCAGTGGTTGAGAGTCCGCCTGCGGATGCAGGGGACACAGGTTCATGCCCCAGTCTGGGAAGATCCCACATGCTGCGGAGCGGCTGAGCCCGTGAGCCATGGCCGCTGAGCCTGCGCATCCAGAGCCTGTGCTCCGCGACGGGAGAGGCCACAACAGTGAGAGGCCCGTGTACCGCAAAAAAAAAAAACAAAAAAACCAGTAGGGTGTTTTGTGGTATTTTTAAGTCACCCTTGCCCCACCCTGTCCCCAGTGTGGCATGGTGTAGTTTGGGGGAAGTGGTAGCCCAGTTTCCAGTTTCCTTTCACAAACTAGAGATAGCACAGTGGACTGAATTTGCAATGTTCTAAACTATCAGAGGGCTGCCTGAGGGATGGTCTCTGTTTTGCCTAACTAGAAGCTCAGCAAGCTAAAAGCAGTACCACTCAGATTTCAGGCTAAAGGAAGCCACAGGAAGCAGCATGCATGGCTCATGAGAACCACAAGCGGACTATAGACCCACAGGCACCTGGGCAAGAGATAATACAATAGAACAGCTAAGGCCCAAAGAAGAAGCAGGGATGAGACCCTTAGGGAAATTGAGACATTTAAAACCAGCCATTTATATAGGGGAATCAGAAAATAAAACCCAAAAAACAAAACAAAAAAATCATACACACAGGCCTAGGGATGATGTGTTCCAGAGAAGGCCTGAGAAAATATTGAATCTTCATACTGGACAGATTTGTGAATTTCTTGCCCTGCCTGGAGCCAGTCTGCAAAGACTGGGAGAGAGGTCTCATTCTTCGAATGTCCAGTTTTCAACAAAATATCCCAATGCATACAAAGAAACAGGAAAACATGATTCATTTAGATGATCAGATGAAACCATCCCTGAAGAAAAACAGTCATTAGACAAAGACATTAATAGAACTCTATAAAATAGGTTCAAAGAACTAATGGATATCAAAAAAATGATATATGAACAAATTGAGAATATCACCAAAAAGAGAAAAATTATAAAAGAGAATCAAACAAATTCTGGAGCTGAAAAATACAATAACTGAGTTGAAAAATTCACTAGAGGAGTTCAACAGCAGGCTTCATCAGGCAGAAGAAAGAATCAGTGAACTTAAAGACAGGTCATTTGAAATTATTAAGTCTGAGGAGCAAAAAGTAAAAAGAATGAAGAAAAGTGAACAGAACCTGAGAAACTTATAGGAAACCATCAAGTGGACCAATATGTGTATTATGGGCATCTCAGAAGGAGAAGAAAGAAAGACGGGGACAGAGAGATCATTTGAAGAAATAATGATTGAAAATGTCCTGAATTTGAGGAAAGATGTGGATATACAAATACAAGATGCTCAATGAACTCCAAGTAGGATAAACTCATAGACTCAAACCAAAACACATTATACTCAAACAGCTGAAAGCCAAAGACATATAATCTTGAAAGTAACAAGAGAAAAGTATCAGTGGATTTCTCAGTAGGCATTATGTAATTTGTCTGAAAATAAATGACTAACAGATGGTAGACTTGAACGGAGGTCCATCAGTATAAGGCTTGTTCTCTTAACCAGTGGTTCTCAAAGTGTGGTCTTGGGCCAGAAGTATCAGCATCACTCAGAAAAGGCCTGAGGAACAAAACAAATCTTCATAAACTGGTTAGAAATGAAAATTCTCTGCCTCAACCCAGACTTCCTAAATCAGAAACTGTGGGAGTAGGATGCAGCAATCTATCTTTTAATTAGGTCTCTAGATATTTGAACTTCTCTTAACCATTGTATTATAATGGATGTACTGGTTTTAAATGTTTGAAGGGGTTTTTTTCCCTCTCCTTTTTATAATGGAAGCATAGTTGTATATCTGCAATTTTGAAAACTAAAAAAAGGCTACATATGAACTTATTTACAAAACAGAAATAGAGTTAAAGATGTAGAAAATAAACGTGTGGTTATTGTGGGGTAAAGGGAGGGGGGAGGAGTAAATTGGAAGATTGGGATTGACACATACACACTACTATATATAAAATAGATAACTAATAAGGACCTATCATATAGCACAGGGAATTCTACTCAATACTCTGTAATGGTCTATATGGGGAAAGAATCTGAAAAAGAGTGGATATATGTATATATATTTATATTTTGTTATCCAAAATCTTGAGCTAATGAAGACATGATGCTGTGTGTCCCTGAGGGGGTAGGGGAGGGGACAGAGGAGTAACTCTGAGCAGCACTGAGGTAGAGAAGAGAAAGTCCCCATGCCTGCAGAGGGTGGAGAAGCCCGAGGGTCTTGCAAACAGCAGAAGACCCACCACCTGGTCCCAGACCTGCCTGGGAAGACAGCAAACTCCCAGGAGTCAAAGGTAGCATTCTGCACCCAGGGAGACTTGACCCTAGGCCCTGGGGCTCCATCTGTATGAGTTCCAGGAATAGAAGGGACATGAGGCTGTGCCAATGGATTCCAGTGGTAACCAGCACAGACAAACGCATTATCAGAGGGTCCTCCAGATCATCCAAGATTCGTATAGCCTTGGGCAGTCAGTGCTGAGGCTAATTCCTGCCAGCCCTCAGCCTGGCAGGTCAGTGAGGATTTGGGGTCTGATTTAATAACATAAATAGAATTTCTTTTAAATCTGAGTTTTGGGGCTGAGACTTGTACCCGTACACAAATGTGGCACTTGATCTTACAATGGGCCAGACAGATACTGCGATCCTGAACTACGTCCAGCCCACAAAGCTTACATTCAAAGAATTCCCTATGGTTCACATGGAACATCCTTTAGCTGCAACTGGCTCATTTTGGCAGGGATCAGAGGCCAAGTTGTGAAACTGCTCTGGAAGCAAGAAGTAGTGGCCTCTATCCAGTGTTATTTTGAATGTAACCCATGCCTCTCTGCCTGCACAAATAAGCATTTGCTCCTCAGTCAAAGAGAAGAACATACAAAATTAATATTCAAATATGTTCCCAAAAACAAACTCATCCACTGTGTAACAAACAGAAAACCCCACTCATACCAAGGGAAATTTAAGTTTGTTAAAATATATGTGTGTGTGTGTGTGTATATATATATAGGGAGAGAGAGAGACACACACACACAAACATAGATACCTAAAAGGTACAGACTGAAAACATGAAGTCCATGTAAAGCTTAACTCATCCCATGAAACCCTTTATATGACATCTACACACCCACTCCCTGGTCAGGAAATGGCATTTTCCATTAATTTTTGATAGAGAAATCACATTAAGCTTTCCAGAGGAAGAATCAAGGAGTTTATGAGATGTGGGCTCTTGGCTAAGCTACCATTTGCTCTTTTACCATTATCAGTTCATAGGGCAAAGTTAAGTTACATGGCTGATTCATTCCTGGTGAGAGATTAAAATGTCACTGAAAGGAAACTCCAGGGCTTCCCTGGTGGCTCAGTGGTTGAGAGTCCACCTGCAGATGCAGGGGACATGTGTTCGTGCCCCAGTCTGGGAGGATCCCACATGCCGCGGAGCAGCTGGGCCCGTGAGCCATGGCCACTGGGCCTGCACGTCCGGAGCCTGTGCTCCACAACAGGAGAGGCCACAACAGTGAGAGGCCCACATACCACAAAAGGAAAAAAAAAAAAAGGAAACTCCAGGTGCTAATGGTGCATGTGGTCTGGCCATGAAAGATTAAGCCAAATCTTCCTATGTTTCAAATATTTTAGCAACATGCAGCACCATGTGGAGCTGAATGAACTTCTAGTTTGTGTAGCTGATCTCTATCTGCCAAAAAGATGTTAGTGCTCAACTTAGAAAAAGGTGAAAATTAGGAAATGGGCAAAATCATAAACATTTGAAACTATTCCAATATGCACATGAATATCTATATATCTGTTGTGAAATAATAGAAATATATATATATTGGCCTCTGCCCCCCGTTTTTGACACAGGACTCCTGAAACCCTTGTAGGGTGATAGGATAGGTGACAGTAGCATTTTTTGTTCTAATTAGGTGACTCTTGGTGGGTGTCTGGAGGAGGGCTGGTCCCTAGAAAGACAAAGCCATGAGTAGAAGCTTAGAATTTTCACCCCTGCCCTCCATTATCCTGAGAAGGAATAAGGGCTGAAAATAGAGTTAATGATTGATCATGTCTATGTGATGAAGCCTCCAGTAAAAATCCCAGTGGTATGGTACGTTCACCAGGTGGGTAAACACATCCATGTACAGGGAGAGTGGCCCAACCCAACCCCACGTGGACAGAAGCTCCTGTACTTGGGACCCTCTCAGAACTCACTCTTTGTATCTTTTTATCTGGCTGTTCATCTGCATCCTTTATCACATCCTTTAATAAGCTGGTGAACGTAAGTAAGTGTTTCCCTGACTTCTGTGGGCTGCTTTAGCAAATAATACAATCCAAGGGGGAAGAGGTCATGGGAACCTCTGATATGTAGCCAAGTTGGACAAAAGTTGTGGGTAACCTGGGGACCTACTACTTGTTATTGGCATCTGAAATGAGGAACAGTCTTGTGGGACTGAGCCCTTAACCTGTGGGATCTGATGCCATATCCAGGTAGATAGTGTCAGAGTTGAGTTAAATTATAGAACACCAAGCTGATGTCGCACAGAATTGCTGCATGTGGGAAAACCCCATACATTTGATGACCTAAAGTGAAGTGTTCTGTATGAGTAGTAAAGGAGACACACAGGAGGGACTGTTTTCTTTCCTAATACATCCATACATTGAAAAATGGCAAAAAATGATGATGATGATGATGATGATAGTAAATGCTGCCATGTGTTAAGTACTTTGCAGACATTATCATACTACCTTGTTACACAGGTATTACTGCTCCTATTCTTTAAGATGAAGACAGTGAGGCTTGGGGAAATAGTGTAAGAGGCCCAAAGTCACATGTTAGGAGCAGAATCAGTTTTCAAATCTTGTTTCCTCTGGCACCAAAATCTGCCCCACTCAGCATGTACCCCTTGGAAGCCTCTCTCTTGTGTGTGCACATGACTGTGCAAAGACAACAGTGCAAACCCAGCCCTGGTGCTGACCGGGTAGGGATAGGAGTGAAGTACTATCACTAGGAAACATTTGCGAGCTGGGCTTCTCCTCCATCCTCCTTTAATAAATAAACAAATACATATTTATTACCACTACTAATAATTGTCTTTACTCCATTAATACACTGATGGATTTTTAATCCTGAAAGGACCACATTAATTAGCCAAATCTAGCTTCAGTTTTCTCCAGCAGCTGTTATCAGTCCTTTAAAAGAGTGTTCAATGCTCCAAGGGGTATAATTTCTCTACTTGAACTCTTGATGAGTTTAGATATATATTAAAACTTATGAGTTCTGTTATAAATTATGATAGTCATTAGGTATTATAGACACAAGAAAAATGAACATCAAAGTGCTTTCTATTAAGTTTCTTATAAATATGTAAATATTTTAAATAATGAGCAATAAACCTTTCACTAATATTCACATTATAATTAACTTTTTAATTAAAAAAGTAGCATCCTAGAAGCTATAAATTTGGGCTCCAGTCACCTTCTAATTTATATTTGCTCTCATTACAACTAGTTTATGAAAAACTACAATATTGAAATTCTGTAATCTTGGAAGTTTAATTCATAAGGTATAACTAGAATCTGCATAGGAGACATTAGTGTTTAGGAAAAGGAATGCTGAACTAGGGGTTACAAGAACTTGGTTCTAGGCAAGAGTCTGTCTTCTACTCAAATTGTTTCTTTGAAAACAACTTCACTCACCTATAAAATGATGAGGGGCCCAGAGATACAATGTAAGGTCCCTTCCAGAATTAAAATTCTAAATTATATATTTTAAAACTCAGAAAGCTATTTGAACTCATTAATCTTATTACAAGTTGTATTATATGTAATATCAGAAATAATTTGCTGATATAATGAAATCACAGTTAAATGTGAGCAATATATTTCCAGTTTAAAGTATGCAAATGAGGTAAAAAACATGAAATTCTAAACATCTTAATGTTTTCAAACTATTACTACTAGGAATCGCTTATGCAATTAGTCTTTTTTAAGTACTTAAAACCTTTTAACGTACTCCCTAATCTTTATCCAATAGGAAAATAATAATAGCCTAATCACTCAAGTTCAGAAAAATAAAAGAAAGTTTGACTTTCCCTGTAACTACCTAAAAAATTTTAGAGGGCCTGTTACCAAAATAGAGCTATCACTAGAGATATCTGCAAAGAATATGGGGTAGGTGTGGTTGGAAAAACGTGGCAGGACCCAGAGACCAGAGTCCACTCTGTATCCCATTGTCTCTGCATGGCACAGCAAACATTATTTACCAAACATTTGCTTTTCCATCTCCATGTGAAATACCTTACTCCATTTTGAAGTTCCAAACCCCAACATCCTCTTTTGTCCTTAACTGAAGATGGTATTTAAGGGGAGGATATCAGCCATTTTTGATGAGTTTTTCAGTTTTTCTGGGTCTCTCCCATGTATACATGTTATTAAACTTTCGTTTGATTTTCTCCTGTTAATCTGTCAATTTAATTCTTAGACCAATCAGAAGAACCTAAAAGGGTAGAGGATAAATTGCTTCCTCTCTGACACTGGTCAAGTTTAAGGATGAAAATGGAAATTTACAAGGCTTTTATTATTATTTAATATGGTATTTAAAAAAAATTCTTATAGTGTGGAAAAATGTTTTACCTGGAAAAGATCAAAGAGAACATCTTGCCATAATAAAAGGCAAAATGTACCATGCAAAATTTGAATCAGGATAATAACACTCAGTGGTTCTTTTAGTGTCCACACTTAAATGTCAGAGCTTACTTGGTTATAGGATTGATTTTTTTCTGCAAAAAGTCAATCTCAGCAGGGTCTCTAAACCAGAAGTATTCTTGTGTGGCTGGGGCATAAGGCAGCAGCAGTAATTGCAGCAGGATTTGTGAAGTATTAGAGACTCCATTGCAGCAAGATTTTCAGCCTAGTTTCATGTTCCCCAAACACACATACTGTGAGCATGTAGTCCATAATTTTGATACCTGTCTCGCAGTTTTTCTTCTGCAAGTGGTGCACAGACATATGTGATGCCTGTCTCTTGATATCTTTCCAGAGAGACGAATGAGATTCTTTCTCTTCTCTTCTAGCATACTTAATGGAACCAAATCCTCCTGAATTTATTGGGTTGTAACAGTACCTTTAAAAAAATGTGTCACATCTGTTTCTTAGCCCTATAACACAAACAATAATGACTGCTTCTCTAGGGAAGCAAAAAGTTTCCTTTTTTCAATTCATATGAATAAATGTGGTCAGAACACTTAGTTTCTATAAACCAAGACAAGAAGGGGCAGGTGGATAGCCTTTTCGTGTCAAATAATGAGTAATCTGCAGCTGAAATATAAGGATCAAGAAAATACTACGAATCCGTGCTCAGGATATAGCCCCCACTGATAGTTAGTGATGGAAGAGATTGTGAGATTTACTACTTCAATCCCTAGTTTAATAGGAAAGAAACCAAGGTAGAGAGAGATCTCATTGCTTTTCAAGGTAGCATGGCCAGCCATTGGCAGACCTGGGACTGGTTTGAACTCAGGCTTCCAGAACTGCTGCCCAGTGCTCTTTATTCACCAAACTGACACATAATCTTTATTTTAAACTCCTAGGTCCATGTTTGCTTACAGTGTATTTACTATAAACAAAGTAACCTCAGCTGAGTTGGAGGCAACCCCTGTAATTAAATACATTCATATCTTTACAGTGAAAATATAAATATTCACTCTAAGCAGTATAAAGACCTTTAGTAGCCAATTGCTAATTTAGGTAAGATTTTGCCACCACAAGTTATTAAGGAAATTTTATTTTGGTATTTAGAGTTTTTTTTTTAATTTTTAAACATTTTATTTCTTATTTATTTTTTAAAATTTTTATTTGGGTATAGTAGATTTACGATGTTTTGTTAGTTTCAGGTGTACAGCAAAGTGAAGCTGTTATACCAATATCAACTGGTGACAGTAGTCGATCCTGGGGCGGGAAGCTGGAAGACAGAATGACCAGGAGTGGAAGCAAGTCTTACTTACACTAGGGATCATCTATACTGTTTGAATTTTTAACCTATGCATGTAATGCTTTTTTGAAATATCTAGAAGTTTCCTTGAATCTTAAAAAAAAAAAAGGTTAATAAAGTCACTGTCATTTTTCACCAAGGCCCTAGACTATTGCAGTGGTCTTCTAATCAGTCTCCTACAGTGACTCTTATCCCCCAGCAGCCTTTTCCCCACAGAAGTCATTACAGAATTGTCTCATATCCTTTAGTATCTCAACAGAAGAAACTTAAGCCATATTTGGACTGTGAAAAGACACATTTAGAAAACCTATTTTAAACCTCTGGAAATGGCATGTGTTCTGCCAGATGATGCTGACTGCCCTTGGCAGACCTGAAATACAGCAGCCAAAATTGTCTTCTGTGCTGGGTGGTTACACTCTGCAACTAGCAGGGTCCCCTGCAGAGAAATGATGATTTAAGATTGTGACTTACGAGTGCTGTGCTCCAAAAGGGCCACTTAGTTGACACTTTCCCTACTTTTCAAAAACATTTTTTGGTTCTAGAAGAAGTGTCAGCTATATACAACTTTCCTAAACAAGAAGCTGCTGTGTCCCTCTGAGAACTCCTTCCCAGGTCTGCTGTCTTGCAAGGATTTAAGGAGTCTCATTTAGGCATAAGAGATTCACCCCAAACACAGGGTTGGGCTCTTCAGTGGCCACCAGGCAGCTTTTCCTGTAGTTAGTGTCTGTGGGGTACACGTCAATCTGCCATAGCCCATGGTGGGCAAAGAAGAATTTGCCAAATAATGGGATTTATTAATGTGCCCTCAAATTCTGAAAAATTCTGAAATTCAAGTTAGAGGAGGAAGGAATGGGGGAAATAATTGTATAAACACCACTGGCCTGAACAATGATAGAGCAAAGTTTAGCTGCTTTGTGCTTACCAGGTAAGATCTAGAATTAAGGACTTGAGCGATTTTCCTCTTTTCCTTGGCCCTGACTTTGAAAACTAGTACTAGAAATCATTGATGATAAGTCTTCACTATGCTTTAAATTAAAGAGACAAGTTGAATCTAAAAAGTGTTTGAGTCAAGAACTTATTTTAAAATAAAACCGGAGATAAATCCTGAATTTTACAGAGTTGGATCAATGTCCTGTATCTTTTACCAAGTAGTGTTTGGTAGTCCTAAGGCAAAATTTAAAATCATTAAAAATTTCCATTCAGTGTATTCCAATTTTAGAAAATAGTTTTTATCCGTTTTAGAGATATTTTTAACAAAGTTTGAAATAACAATGATTTTCTGGATAAGTTTGGGGTAATCAGAAAATGTAATTAGCTTCATTCCCTAGTTTGCTTCAAAATTGTAACTTCAGTTTCATACAATCTTCAATACCAGTTGTTAGTAGATGTCTAGAGTACTAACCTGAGAGATTTCAGTAGAGCAGATACATGGCTGGTGTGCTTTTCAGCACTTGGAATGGAGCTGATCAGAAATTTGACCCTCCATAAATATCAGTTGAGTGGGGCATGAGTAAATGAACCAGTGTCATTGGACAGACTATGTCCTAAAATTTGATTCAAACAGTATGATTGAAGTAGTGTATTTTTTAATTGAAATATAGGAGATTTACAATGATGTGTTAGTTTCAGGTGTACAAAAAGTGATTGAGTTATATGCACATATATATTCTTTTTCAGATTATTGTCCATTATAGGTTATTACAAGATATTGAATATAGTTCCCTGTGCTATACAGTAGTCCTTGTTGGTTTTCAACTTTATATATATAGTAGTGTGTATCTGTTAATCCTATACTCCTAACTGACCCCTCCCCACCCCTTTCCCCTTTGGTAACCATAAGTTTATTTTCTAAGTCTGTGGGTCTGTTTATGTCTTGTAAATAAGTTCATTTGTATTATTTTTTTAGATTCCACATGTAAATGATATATTTGTCTTTCTCTGTCTTACTTACTTAGTATGATAATCTCTGGGATCATCCATGTTGCTGCCAGTGGCATATTTCATTCCTTTTTATGGCTGAGTAGTATTCCATTGTAGATATATACCACATCTTCTTTATCCATTCATCTGTTGATAAGGTTGCTTCTATATCTTGGCTATTGTAAATAAATCTGCTATGAAGATTGGAGTACAAGTATCTTTTTGAATTCGAGTTTTTATTTTTTCCAGATAGATTCCCAGGAGTGGGATTGCTGGATCATAATGGTAGCTCTATTTTTAGGTTTTTAAGGAACCGCCATACTGTTCTCCATAGTGGCTATACCAATTTACATTCCCACAAACAGTGTAAGAGGGTTCCCTTTTCTCTACCCCCTCTCCAGCATTTATTATTTGTAGACTTTTAGATGATGGCCATTCTGACCAGTGTGAGGTGATACCTCACAGCGTTGATTTGCATTTCTCTAACAATTAGCAATGTTGAGCATCTTCTCACTTGCCTATTGGCCATCTGTATGTCTTCTTGGAGAGATGTCTGTTCAGGTCTTCTGCTCATTTTTTCATTGGGTTCACTGTTGCTTTGATATTGAGCTGTATGACCTGTTTGTATTTTTGAAATTAATCTCTTGTTGGTCACATCATTTGCAAATATTTCCTCCATAAATATCAGTTGAGTGGGGCATGAATAAATGAATCTGTATCATTGAACAGACTATGTCCTGAAATTTGATTCAAAAAATATGGTTGTGAACCCCCCTGCTACCCAGGTGAGTACCACAGCCCTCTGGCTTCTGCTTGCCTGGCCGAGATGTTGGGACTTGTCATTGCTGGGTAGCCCAAAAGGCAGACAGGAAAGAAGGGCTTTCTGATTTGCTGGTAGAGGGTTGAGTTTCTGAGTTCGCACAGGGCACTGGCTGGTTGTGCAGGCTTCAGTGTGACATGATTTAGGACCTGTTGCAGCCTGTTCCCACCCCACCCTCACTGGGACTGGGAGGTTCAGCCCAGGTGGGAGTGAGCTGCCCTCCACTGCCTGACACACAGGTGACTCCCCACCTCTGGCACTCTGCGCTTCCTGGGAGGCAAACCTTCAGTGCGGGCCCAGCTGTGTGTGGCTTGGGGCACTCCTAGCGCAGGTTACATCTTATATATAGGAGAGTTAGGACAAGAAACCTGAAGGGAAAAGAGCATCAAATCTCTTCAAGGCCAATCAGATTCCAAATATGATTCCCCAGAAATTTGGGACAGGAGCCTTTGGCCACCCTAAGTAGGAATGATATGAGTGTTCCAGGGAATGCTACAAGAGAAAAGGCCATGTGAAGACACAGTGAGAAGGCCACCATTTGCAAACCATAACCAACCCTACTGGCACCTTCACCTTAACTTTTGGCCTTCAGAATTCACCCTTTTTTAAAAAAAAAAAGATAGTGTTACCCCTGAGGGAGAGGAACACGAAGGCAGAGTAGAAGGATGTGAGCTCACCCCTCTCATGAAAACAACAAAATCACAACTAACTGCTGAACAACCATCAACAAAAACACTGCAAACTACCAAAAAAGATATTCTACATCCAAAGACAAAGAAGAGATGAGAAGGTAAGAGGGGCACAGTTGCAATAAAATCAAACCCCATACCTGCTGGGTGGATGAGCCATAAACTGGAAAATAATTATATCACAGAAGTTCTCCCACAGGAGTGAGAATTCTGAGCTCCATGTTAGGCTCCCCAGCCTGGGGGTCTGGCATCAGGAGGAGGAGCCCCCCAGCGCATTTGGCTTTGAAAGCCAGCAGAGTTTGATTGCAGCAACTCCACAGGACTGGGGGAGAGAGAAACTCCACTCTTGGAGGGTGCACACAAGGTGTTTTATGCACCAGGACCCAGGAAAGAAGCAGTGACTTAATAGGAGCCTGGGCCAGATCTACCTGCTAGTCTTGGAGGGTCTACTGGAGAGATGGAGGGGGGTGGCTGTGGCTCACTATGGGGACAGAGGCACTGGTGGCTGTGGTCCTGGGGAGTGCTTATTGGTGTGAGCCCTCCTGGAGGCTGCCATTTTCTGACCAAGACCTGACCCCACCCAACAGCCTGTAGACTCCAGTGCTAGGATGCCTCAGGCCAAACAACAAACCAGATGGGAACACAACCCCACCCATCAGGCAGCCTAAATCTTCCTGAGTCCACAGCAGCCCACTAAACACACCCCTTGGCATGGACCTGCCCACGAGAGAGACAAGTCCCAGCTCCACCCACCAGTGGGCAGGCACCAGTCCCTCCCAAGAGAGAGCCTGCACAAGCCTCTTAGACCAGCCTCATCCACCAGGGGGCAGACAGTGGCAGCAAGAGGAACTACAACCCTGCAGCCTGTGAAACGGAAACCAGAATCGCAGAGAGTTAGACAAAATGAGATGGCAGAGGAATGTATCCCAGAGGAAGGAATAAGATAAAACAACAGAAAAACAACTAAGTGAAGTGGAGATAGTCAATCTGCCTGAGACAGAATTCTGAGTAATGATTGTAAAGATGATCCAAGGACTCGGGAAAAGAATGGCTGCACAGAGCAAGAAGTTACAAGAATATTTTAGCAAAGAGATAGGAAATATAAAGAACAAACAAACACAGATGAATAATACAATAACTGAAATGAAAACTACATTAGAAGGAATCAATAGCAGAATAAATGAAGCAGAAGAATAGATAAGTGAGGTGAAAGATAGAATGGTGGAAATCACTTCTGCAGAACAGAATAACTAAAAATGAATGAAAAGAAATGAGAACAGTCTGAGAGACCTTCGGTACAACATTAAATGCACCAACTTTCACATTATACGGGTCCCAGAAGGAGAAGAGAGAGAGAAGGGGCCTGAGAAACTATTTGAAGAATTATAGACAAAAACTTCCCTAACACGAGAAAGGAAACAGTCACCGAAGTCCAGGAAGCACAGAGAGGCCCAGGCAAGATAAACCCAAGGAGGAACATGCTGAGACATATAGTAATCAAATTGACAAAAATTAAAGACAGAGAAAATATTAAAAGCAACGAGGGAAAAGCAACAAATAACAGACAAGGGAATTCCCATAAGGTTATCAGCAGGTTTTTCAGCAGAAACTCTACAGCCCAGAATGGGGTAATATAATGTATTTAAAATGATGAAAAGGAAAAACCTACAACAAAGAATACTCTACCCAGCAAGGCTCTTGTTCAGCTTCGATGGAGAAATCAAAAGCTTTACAGACAAGCAAAAGCTAAGAGAATTGAGCACCACCAAACCAGCTTTACAACAAATGCTAAGGGAACTTCTCTAGGTGGAAAAGAAAAAGCCACAACTAGAAACAAGAAAACTACAAATGGGCAACCTCACCAGTAAAGGCAAACATACAGTAAAAGTAGGAAATCATCCACATACAAATATGATCTCAAAACAAGCAATCTTGAGAAGAGGAGAGTACAAATATAGGATATTGGAAATGCATCTGAAATTAAAAGACCAGCAACTTTAAAAAATCTTTATTATATATAGATTGCTATATAAAAACCTCAGGGTAACTGCACACTGAAAATCTACAATGGATACAAACACAAAAAAGAAAAAAGAATGCAAGTACAACATAAACTTAGTCATCAAATCATAAAGGAAGAGATCAAAGGAAGAAGGGAAGAAAAAAGACCTACAAAAACAAATCCAAAAGAATTAACAAAATGGCAGTAAAAACATACATATTGTTAGTTACCTTAAACAAAAATGGATTAAATGCTCCAACCAAAAGACATAGACTGGCTGAATGAATACAAAAACAATACCCATATATATGCTGTCTAAAAGAGACCTACTTCAGATCTAGGGACATATATAGAGTGAAAGTGAGGAGATGGAAAAAGGTATTCCATGCAAATGGAAAGCAAAAGAAAGCTGGAGTAGCAATACTCATATCTTACAAAATAGACTTTAAAATAAAGACTGTTACAGGAGACAAGGAAGGACACTACTTAATGATCAAGAGATCAATCCAAGAATAAGATATAACAATTGTAAATATATATGCACCCAGCATAGGAGCACCTCAATATATAAAGCAAATACTAACAGCCATAAAAAGAAAAATCAACAGCTGACAATAATAGTAGGGGACTTTAACACCCCACTTTCATCAATGGACAGAACTTGCAGACAGAAAATCAGAAAGGAAACACAGGCCTTAAATAATACATTAGAAAAGGTGGATTTAATTGATATTGGTAGAGCATTCCATCCAAAACCAACAGAATGTACATTCTTTTCAAGTGCACATTGAACATTCTCCAGGTAAGTTTAAAAAAATTGAAATCATGTCAAGCATGCTTTCCAACAACAATGCTATGAGATTAGAACCAACTACAAGGAAAAAAAACACTGTAATAAACCACAAACACATGGAGGCTAAACAATATGCTACTAACCAACCTATGAATCACTAAAGAAATCAAAGAATAAATAAAAACATACCTACAGACAAATGAAAATGAAAGCACAATGATCCAAAACAAATGGAACACAGCAAAAGCAGTTATGAAAGGGAATTTGATAGCACTACAGTCTTACCTCAGGAAACAAGAAAGATATCAAATGAACAATCAAAACTTACACCTAAAGCAGCTAGAGGAAGAACAAACAAAACCCAAAGTTAGTAGAAGGAAAGAAATCATAAAGATCAGAGCAGAAATAAATGAAATAGAGATGAAGAAAAAAATAGAAAAGATAAATGAAACTGAAAGCTGGTTCTTTGAAAAGTTAACAAAATTGATAAATCTTTAGCCAGACTCATCAAGAAAAAAAAGGGAGAGGGCTCATATCAATAAAATTAGAAATGAAGAAGAAGAAGTTACAGTGGACACCACATAAATACAAAAGATCGCAAGAGACTACTATAAGCACCGCCAGTAAAATGGACAACCTGGAAGAAATGGACCAATTCTTACAGGGGTACAATCTCCCAAGACTGAACCAGAAAGAAATAGAAAATATGAACAAACCAATTACAAGAAATAAAATTGAATCTGTGATTAAAATACTCCCAACAAACAAAAGTCCAGACCAGATGGCTTCACAGGGAAATTCTATCAAACCGAAAAGAGTTAACACCTATCCTTCTGAAACTATTCTAAAAAATTACAGAGGAAGGAACACTCTCAAACTAATTCTATAAGGCCACCATCACCCTGATACCAAAACCAGTCAAAGATACCACAAAAAAAGAAAATTATAGGCCAATATCACTGATAAGCATAGATGCAAAAATCCTCAACAAAATACTAGAAAACCAAGTCCAACAATACATCAAAAGGATCATACACCATGATCAAGTGGGATTATATCTCAGGGATGCAAGGAGTTTTCAATTTCAGCAAATCAATCAGTGTGATACATCACATTAACAAAATGAAGAATAAAAACCATATGATCATCTCAATAGATGCAGAAAAAAAGCTTTTGACAAAATTCAAAACCCATTTATGATAAAGGCTCTTCAGAAAGAGGGCATAGAGGGAACATACATATATCAACATAATAAAGGCCATATATGACAAAGCTACAGCTAACATCATACTCAACTGTGGAAAACTCAAAGCATTTTCTCTGAGATCAGGAACAAGACAATGATATCCACTCTCACCACTTTTATTCAACATAGTTTTAGAAATCCTAGCCACAGCAATCACAGAAGAAAAAAAGGAATTCCAAATTTGAAAACAAGTAAAACTGTCACTGTTTGCAGATGACATGGTACTAGACATAGAAACTCCAAAAAATGCTACCAGAAACTATTAGAGCTCATCAGTGAATTTGGTAAAGTTTCAGGTTACAAAATCAATACGCAGAAATCTGTTGCATTTCTATACACTAACAGCGAAAGATTAGAGAGAGAAATCAAGGAAACAATCCCATTTAAAATCACATCAAAAAGAATAAAAAACCTAGGAATAGGGCTTCCCTGGTGGTGCAGTGGTTGACAGTCCACC
This sequence comes from Aethalodelphis obliquidens, assembly GCF_003676395.1. NCBI lineage: Eukaryota > Metazoa > Chordata > Mammalia > Artiodactyla > Delphinidae > Aethalodelphis > Aethalodelphis obliquidens. The sequence continues at coordinate 24,716,627 of NW_020837968.1, forward strand.
TGCCGATGCAGAGGACACGGGCTCATGTTCTGGTCAGGGAAGATCCCACATGCCACGGAGTGGCTAGGCTAGTGAGCCATGGCCACTGAGCCTGCAATCCGGAGACTGTGCTCCGCAATGGGAAGTGAGAGGCCCGCATACCGCAAAAAAAAAAAAAAAAAAAAACTAGGAATAAATCTACCTAAGGGCTCTACCCACCACCAGTCCCTCCCATCAGGAAACTTGCACAAGCCACTTAGATACCCTCATCCACCAGAGGGCAAAGAGCAGAAGCAAGATGAACTACAATCCTGCAGCCTGTGGAACAAAAACCACATTCACAGAAAGATACACAAGATGAAAAGGCAGAGGGCTATGTACCAGATGAAGGAACAAGATAAAACCCAAGAAAAACAACTAAGTGAAGTGGAGATAGGCAACCTTCCAGAAAAAGAATTCAGAATAATGAAAGTGAAGATGATCCAGGACCTCGGAAAAACAATGGAGGCAAAGATCGAGAACATGCAAGAAATGTTTAAAAAAGACCTAGAAGAATTAAAGAACAACCAAACAGAGATGAACAATACAATAAGTGAAATGATAAATAACTACAGGGAATCAATAGCAGAATAACTGAGACAGAAGAACGGATAAGTGACCTGGAAGACAGAATTGTGGAATTCACTGCTGCGGAACAGAATAAAGAAAAAAGAATGAAAAGAAGTGAAGACAGCCTAAGAGACCTCTGGGACAACATTAAATGCAACAACATTCGCATTATAGAGGTCCCAGAAGGAGAAGAGAGAAAGGACCCGAGAAAATATTTGAAGAGATTATAGTCAAAATCTTCCCTAAAATGGGAGAGGAAATAGCCACCCAAGTCCAGGAAGTGCAGAGAGTCCCATACAGTATAAACCCAAGGAGGAACACACTGAGACACATAGTAATCAAATTGGCAAAAAATAAAGACAAAGAAGAATTATTGAAAGCAACAAGGGAAAAATGACAAATAACATACAACGGAACTCCCATAAGGTTAACAGCTGATTTCTCAGCAGAAACTCTACAGGCCAGAAGGGAATGGCATGATATACTTAAAGTGATGAAAGGGAAGAGCCTAAAACCAAGATTACTCTACCCGGCAAGGATCTCATTCCGATTCGATAGAGAAATCAAAAGCTTTATAGACAAAGAAAAGCTAGGAAAATTCAGCACCACCAAACCAGCTCTACAACAAATGTTAAAGGAACTTCTCTAAGTGAGAAACACAAGAGAATAAAAGGACCTACAAAAACAAACACAAAACAACTGAAGAAAATGGTCATAGGAACATACACATTGATAATTACCTTAAACGGGATGGATTAAATTTTCCAACCAAAAGACACAGGCTTGCTGAATGGATACAAAAACAAGACCCATATATATGCTGTCTACAGGAGACCCACCTCAGACCTAGGGACACATAGAGACTGAAAGTGAGGGGATGGAAAAAGATATTCCATGCAAATGAGAATCAAAAGAAAGCTGGAGTACCATACTCATACCAGATAATATAGACTTTAAAATAAAAAATATTATAAGAGACAAGGAAGGACACTACATAATGATTAAGGGATCAATCCAAAAAGAATATATAACAATTATAAATATATATGTCCCCAACATAGGAACACCTCAATATATAAGTCACTGCTAACAGCTATAAAAGAGGATATCGACAGTAACACAATAACAGTGGGAGACTTTAACACCTCACTTACACCAATGGACAGATCATCCAAAATGAAAATAAATAAGGAAACACAGGCTTTAAATGACACAATAGACCAGATAGATTTAATTGATATTTAAAGGACATTCCATCCAAAAACAGCAGATTACACTTTCTTCTCCAGTGCGCATAGGACATTCTCCAGGATAGATCACATAATGAGTCACAAATCAAACCTCAGTAAATTTAAGAAAATTGAAATCATATCAAGCATCTTTTCTGGCCACAACGCTATGAGATTAGAAATTAATTACAGGGAAAAAAACATAAAAAACACATACACTGGAGGCTAAGATATATGTTACTAAATAACCAAGAGATCACTGAAGAAATCAAAGAGGAAAGTACCTAGAGACAAATGACAAACACGACGACCCAAAACCTATGGGATGCAGCAAAAGCAGTTCTAAGAGGGAAGTTTATAGCAATACAATCATACCTTAAGAAACATGAAAGATCTCAAATAAACAACCTAACTTTACACCTAAAACAATTACAGAAAGAAGAACAAAAACCTCAAAGTTAGCAGAAGGAAAGAAATCATAAAGATCAGGTCAGATATAAATGAAAAAAAATGAAGGAAATGATAGCAGAGATCAGTAAAACTAAAAGCTGGTTCTTTGAGAAGATAAACAAAATTGATAAACCATTAGCCAGACTCATCAAGAAAAAGAGGGAGAGGACTCAAGTCGTTAAAATTAGAAATGAAGAAGGAGAAGTTACAACAGACACCACAGAAATACAAAGCATCCTGAGAGACTACTGCAAGCAACTTTATGCCAATAAAATGGACAACCTGGAAGAAATGGACAAATTCTCAGAAAGGTATAACCTTCCAAGACTACCAGGAAGAAATAGAAAATATGAACAGACCAATCACAAGTAATGAAATTAAAACTCTGATTAAAAATCTTCCAACAAACAAAAGACCAGGACCAGATGGCTTCACAGATGAATTCTATGAAACATTTAGAGAAGAGCTAACACCCATCTTTCTCAAACTCTTCCAAAAAATTGCAGAGGAAGGAACACTCCCAAACTCATTCTATGAGGCCACCGTCACCCTGATACCAAAACCGGACAAAGATACTATGAAAAAAGAAAATTACAGACCAGTATCACTGATAAATATAGATGCAAAACTCCTCAACAAAATACTAGCAAACATACTCCAACAACACGTTAAAAGGATCATGCACCATGATGAAGTGGGGTTTATCCCAGGGATGCAAGGATTCTTCAATATATGCACGTCAATCAATGTGATCCACCATATTAACAACCTGAAGAATAAAAACCATATGATCATCTCAATAGATGCAGAGAAAGCTTTTGACAAAATTCAATACCGATTTATGACAAAAACTCTGGAGAAAGTGGGCATAGAGGGAACCTACCTGAAGATAATAAAGGCCATATACGACAAACCCACAGCAAACATCATTCTCAATGGTGAAAAACTGAAAGCATTTCCTCTAAGATCAGGAACAAGACAAGGATGTCCACTCTCACCACTGTTATTCAGCATAGTTTTGGAAGTCCTAGCCACAGCAGTCAGTGAAGAAAAAGAAATAAAAGGAATCCAAATAGGAAAAGAAGAAGTAAAACTGTCACTGTTTGCAGATGACATGGTACTATACATAGAGCATCCTAAAGATGCCACCAGAAATCTACGACAGCTAATCAAGGAATTTGGTAAAGTTGTAGGATACAAAATTAAGGCAGAGAAATCTCTTTCATTCCTATACACTAATGATGAAAAATCTAAAAGAGAAATTAAGGAAATACTCCCATGTACAATTGCAACGAAAAGAATAAAATACCTAGGAATAAACCTACCTAAGGAGACAAAAGACCTATATGCAGAAAACTATAAGACACTGATGAAGGAAATTAAAGATGATACAAACAGATGGAGAGATATACCATGTTCTTGGATTGGAAGAATCAATATTGTGAAAATGACTATACTACCCAAAGCAATCTACAGATTCAATGCAATCCCTATCAAATTACCAATGGCATTTTTTACAGAACTAGAACAAAATATCTTAAAATTTGTATGGAAACACAAAAGACCGCAAATAGCCAAAGCAGTCTTGAGGGAAAATAACGGAGCTGGAAGAATGAGAACACCCTGAGTGCAGACTATACTACAAAGCTATAGTAATCAAGACAATATGGTACTGGCACAAAAACAGAAATATAGATCAATGGAACAAGATACAAAGCCCAGAGATAAACCCACACACCTATGGTCAACTAATCTATGACAAAGGAGGCAAGGATATACAATGGAGAAAAGACAGTCTGTTCAATAAGTGGTGCTGGTATAACTGGACAGCTACAGGTAAAAGAATGAAATTAGAACACTACCTAACACCATACACAAAAATAAACTCAAAATGGATTCGAGACCTAAATGTAAGACCTGACACTATAAAACTCTTAGATGAAAACATAGGAAGAACACTGTTTGACAAAAATCACAGTAAGATCTTTTTTGATCCACCTCCTAGAGTAATAGAAATAAAAACAAAAACAAATGGGATCTAATGAAACTTCAAAGCTTTTGCACAGCAAAGGAAACCATAAACAAGACAAAAAGACAACCCTCAGAATGGGAGAAAATATTTGCAAACAAATCAAGGGACAGGGATTAATCTTCAAAATATATAAACAGCTCATGCAGCTCAATATTAAAGAAACAAACAACCCAATCCAAAAATGGGCAGAAGACCTAAATAGACATTCCTCCAAAGAAGACATACTGATGTCCAAGAAGCGCATGAAAGCTGCTCAACATCACTATTAGAAAAATGCAAATCAAAACTATAATGAGGCATCACCTCACACCAGTTAGAATGGGCATCATCAGAAAATCTATAAACAACAAATGCTGGAGAGGGTGTAGAGAAAAGGGAACCCTCTTGCACTGTTGGTGGGAATGTAAATTGATACAGCCACTATGGAGAACAGTATGGAGGTTCTTTAAAAAACTAAAATTAGAATTACCATATGACCCAGCAATCCCACTACTGGGCATATACCCAGAAAAAAACATAATTCAAAAAGACACATGCACCCCAGTGTTCATTGCAGCACTGTTTACAATAGCCAGGTTATGGAAGCAACCTAAATGCCCAAAGACAGATGAATGGATCAAGAAGATGTGGTACATATATACAATGGAATATTACTCAGCCATAAAAAGGAAAAAAATTGGGTCATTTGTTAAGACCTGGATGGATCTAGAGACTGTCTGTCATACAGAGTGAAGTAAGTCAGAAAGAGAAAACAAATATCGTGTATGTGGAACCTAGAAAAATGGAATAGATGAACCCGTTTCCAGGGCAGAAGTTGAGACACAGATGTAGAAAACAAATGTATGGACACCAAGGGGAGAAAGCTGCAGGGGGTTGGCGATGGTGGTGTGATGAATTGGGTGATTGGGATTGACATGTATACACTGATGTGTATAAAATTCATGACTAATAAGAACCTGCTGTATAAAAAAATAAAATAAAATTCAAAATTTTAAAAAAAGAATTCAACTTCAGGGAAGGGGGAGTTGTCAGTGGAGATAAAAAGTGTCAAACGTCAGGAGGTTAAAAAAAAAAAAAAAATCTACCTAAGGAGGAAAAAGTCCTGTACCTCTGAAAACTATCAGATGCTGATGAAAGAAATCAAAGATGACACAAGCAAATGGAAACCTATACCATGTTCTTAGATTGGAAGAATCAATATTTTGAAAATGTCTATACTATCCAAGGCAATGTACAGATTCAGTGCAATCCCTCTCCAATTACCAGTGGCATTGTTCACAGAACTAGAACAAAATAAAATATTATTAATTTTATTTTTAGCTGCATGGGGTTTTCGTTGTTGCGCATGGGCTTTCTCTAGTTGCATTGAGTGGGGACTACTCTTCATTGTGCTGCGCGGGCTTCTCATTGCGGTGGCTTCTCTCATTGTGGAGCGTGGGCTCTAGGCAGACGGCGTTAAGTAGTTGTGTCATGGGGGCTCAGTAGTTCCTGCTCATGGGCTCTGGAGCACAGGCTCAGTAGTTGTGGCACACGGGCTTATTTGCTCCATGGCATGTGGCATCTTCCCGGACCAGGGCTCGAATCTGTGTCCCCTGCATTGGCAGGCGAATTCTTAACTGCTGTACCACCAGGGAAGCCCCAATTTTTTAAAATTTGTATGGAGACACAAAAGACCCCAAATAGCCAAACCAATCTTGAGAAAGTAAAATGGAGGCGGAGGAATCATACTCCCTGACTTTGAACTGTACTACAGAACTACAATAATCAAAACAGTGTGGTACTGGCACAAAAACAGAAATATAGGTCAGTGAAACAGGATAAAAAGTTCAGAGATAAACCCACACATCTGTGGTCACCTAATCAATGACAAAGGAGGCAAGAATATGCAATGGAGAAAAGACAGTCTCTTCAATAAGTGGTGATGGGAAGACTGAACAGGTACATGTAAAAGAATGAAATTAGAACATTCTCTAACACCATACACAAAAATAAACTCAAAATGGATTAAAGGTCTAAATATAAGGCCAGATACTATAAAACTCTTAGAGGAAAACATAGACAGAACACTCTTTGACATAAAGCAACATCTTTTTTAACCCACCTCCTATAGTAATGAAGATAAAAACAAAAATAAACAAATGGGACCTAAGTAAGCTTAAAATCTTTTGCATAGCAATGGAAACCATTAAAAGTATTAAAAGGCAACCCTCAGGGGCTTCCCTGGTGGCGCAGTGGTTGAGAGTCTGCCTGCCGATGCGGGGGACAGGGGTTCGTGCCCCGGTCCGGGAAGATCCCACATGCCGCGGAGTGGCTGGGCCCCTGAGCCGTGGCCGCTGGGCCTGCCCATCCAGAGCCTGTGCTCCACAACGGGAGAGGTCACAGCGGTGAGAGGCCTGTGTACTGTAAAAAAAAAAAAAGAAAAAAAAAAGGCAACCCTCAGAATAGGAGAAAATATTTGCAAACAAAGCAACCAACAAGGGATTAACCTCCAAAACATACAAGGAGCTCATGCAGCTCAATAACAAACAAAACCCAAACAACCCAATCAAAAAATGTGCAGAAGATCTAAATAGACATTTCTCCAAAGAAGACATACAGCTGGCCAAAAAGCACGCGAAGAGATGCTCAACATCACTAATTACTAGAGAAATTCATATCAAATCTACACTGAGGTATCACCTCACACTGGTCAGAATGGCCATCATCAAAAAATCTATATGCTTCCCTGGTGGCACAGTGGTTGAGAGTCCGCCTGCCAATGCAGGGGACACGGGTTCATGCCCCGGTCCGGGAGGATCCCACATGCCTTGGAGTGGCTGGGCCCGTGAGCCATAGCCGCTGAGCCTGCGTGTCCTGAGCCTGTGCTCCGTAATGGGAGAGGCCATAACAGTGAGAGGCCCGCGTACCGCAAAAAAAAAAAAATCTACAAACCATAATTGCTGGAGAGGATGTAGAGAAAATGGAACCCTCCTACACTGTTCGTGGGAATGTAAATTGGTACAGCCACCATGGAGAACGGTATGGAAGTTCCTTAAAAAACTAAAAATATAGCTACCATATGATCTAGCCATCCCACTTCTGGGCATATATCCACAGAACATCATAATTCAAAAAGATGCATTCACCCCAGTGTTCATTGCATCATTATTTACAGTGGCCAGGACATGGAAGCAACCTAAATGTCCATCAACAGAGGAATTGATAAATAAGATGTGGTACATATATACAATGGAATATTACTCAGACATAAAAAAGAATGAAACAATGCCATTTGCAGCAGCATGGATGGACCTAGAGATTATCATACCAAGAGAAGTCAGACAGAGAAAGATAAATATCATATTTTGTTTATATGTGGAATCTAAAAAAATGATATAAATGAACCTATTTACAGAACAGAAACAGACTCACAGGCTTAGAAAACAAACTTATGGTTACCAAAGGGAAAAGTTGGGGGGGAGGGGTACATTAGGAGGTTGGGATTAACATATTTACAGTACTGTATTTAAAGTAGGTAACCAACAAGGGCCTACTGTATAGCACAGGGAACTCTGCTCAATATTCTGTAATATCCTAAATGGAAAAGAATTTGAAAAAGAATAGATATATGTATATGTGTAAGTGAATCATTTGCTGTACCCCTGAAATTAACACAATATTGTAAGTCAACTATACTCCCATATAAAATAAAATGTTTTTTAAATTATGGTTGAAGTTGATTTTGTTTTGTAAAATAACAAACAAGCAAACGGAAAAAAACAAAAACAAATGAAAAACTGATGGTAAGAGAATAAATCCTAACAGAAAGGGACTCTAGCATTTACTGTCATGGATATCCCCCAGGGTATTTATGCACCTGATTTATCAAAGATACATTGAGAATATGGGAAGAAAATTGCATTTTGTACCTCTGCCTATGTTTTTTGCTTTGAAAATTGGAAGTGACAGTGAAGCATAGTGGTTAAGAGGATATAGTCTTCAGTCATACTACCCAGGCTTCAGTCTGGGCTCCATCAGTCACTAGCACTTGGACACATTACTTAAACTCCTTTATGTCTCAGTTTCCTCATCCCTAAAATGGAAATAGTTATAGTACCTGCTTCTACGAATTCTTGTAAACATTGATTAACGTAGTCAGTGAATCTTCTTAACATAGTGCCTGACACAAAATAAGCACTCAATAAATATTGTTCAGTTAAAGTATTAATGGTACTAGTGTGATTACTATTTTGCCAGATGTCAGAGGGTAATAACCACCTTGAATGCAGATGTTTTTCCATTAGACCTTTTGCATTTTAGCCATTTGTTTTCAATCATCTGGCTTAGTGTGTTTTAGCTCTTTGAGGACAGTGTCATGGTCTTTTCATCCATGAACTCCTACTTCTTTGTTCACATTTTATATTGGTAAAATATCAAAAAGGTAGATGCATCGAGTTGTACCTTTTTCTTACTTCTTTTGTCTTCATCCTCTCATCCTCATCCTTCATTTCTCCTCTGATGGTTTCTTCCTTTCTAGGCCAGTATCAGGAAGTATTGAGGCAAGGACAAGTGTGTCTTTCTGTCACTGTAGATGTCCTTGCTGACATGGACAGAGTGGAGAGTAGAGTGAGGAGCACCTTTCCCTCTTCTCCAAAGTTCAGATCTCAATCCAAGCTGACCTTCCCTCTAGTGCAGCAGCTTCTGCTCTTCAGCATCACTCTACCTGTTCCCTCCATAGACCCAAAGTATGTGGAGAACCTTCTCAGATAAGACCAGGACCTAACCTAGTGTTGTGAAATGCACATGAGCTCAGACAAACCTGAATTTAAATCCCTGCTCTGTAGCACTCTGTCCATCTGGGTGACACCTAACCACTGGGAGCCTTGCTCTCTTTGCCTCCAAAATTGAGATCATGCCTATTTCACTGTGTTTCTTGGTGATGATGATGTGTATAATACCTGTGAAAGTACTTTTAAACTTTAATATACAAAGAAAGGATCCTAGCTACAATAATAATATTTCTACTGCTATACTGCCTCTCTCCATAAAGAAAAGCATAGTTGTCCTTCACTTAATACAATTATAGACCAGGAATTAATGAGGCTTTAGTCTGAACTTTCTAGATTTATACAAACAGGGATCTGCTGTTGTCAACTCAAACTTGCCATCCTGTTCTCTGCAGTTGTCTTTGAAAGTTGGTTTAGAAGTTACGTAGTTGAAACATCTGGTGACAAAAAATAAGAAAGTATTCAAAAACTGAAAAACATATCAAAAGGACACAGGAGACAACTTTTAGGGGCCTCCACTGGCAATGTATGCAACAATTTGGGCATCACAAAGTAGATGATAACATTTTGAAATAAAAAAAAGAATCCATACTGATAAAATAATATCTTTAAAAATGTAAAAAGTTATAAGGGGAGAAGAAAAAGATTTTCCTTACAAAATATTACCAATGAACACATATAAAAGAAATGATAGAAAATTATAAGTATAATAAAAATAGATTCAGTTAAGAATCATAAATAGATAGAAGCCAAATCAGTGAGTGAAATGTTAGGGAATATTCATGCCATCTGAAAATACGTCTGCACAAATCATTTGTTAATTATAGAGGGAAGGAAGGTCCTGCTCAATTGAAAAATCTGACATACCCCCTTAACCAAGTGACCAAACTTAACATCACCAGTAGTGGGACAACCCACTATCATGTGACACCTCATATGATGCACTTTGAAGGACACATCACCTATGTACTGTTCCTACCAAAAATACTTATCCTAAATCTAATTATGAGGCAACAACCAAGCAAATCAAATCCAGGAGTATTTAGCAAAGCAACTGACCTGGGCTCTTCTGAATTGTTGACATCTTGGTAAGCAAATAAAACAGGAATAGGCTGGGGAACTCTCCTAGATAAGACAACTAAGTGCAACAAGTAAACATTGATTGGATCTTGGATCCAAAAGAAAAATCAAAACTGAAAAAAGGCATGCAGGCATTCCAGAAATTTGCCCAAAGGTGAATTTTAATGAGTTCTGCCTACTTTTTTCCTTGCTTGAGAAAGAAGAGTATAACAAGGGCTGCTATCCATGGAAATGAGCTCTGCATGTATGCTAATTAGATCAGGCCTCTGCAGTGTAGTTAGCTGTTGCTTGTTAAAGGAAATAAAATGATAGGTCGTAGATATAAGTCATTTCAAGACTGATTTCTAAAGGCCTTTTTTAGCAGGGCATAGGAAACAAGCATTGTGTTACAAAAGGAGCAATTAAGATCTCCAGGTAAAATAAGAAAGGAGGAAAGTGAGGAGGTGAGCAGGTTTTCCCCAGAATTCGTTACCAAACATAGGTGTGGTCTCCAGACCTTTGGTGGTGTCTCTATTTTTAGTATAAATTCCTAATTTACTTTTCTGTTTAGTAAAAAACCAAATAATGATAAAATTGGTCTTCTTTGGCTTCCAGGGAATCTCACTCTTCCAATCTTTCCAGTACTTTCTTCTGTCTTCTTTACCTGCCCCACTTTCTCTACCAACCAGAAGTGATTAGATAGTTTCCATATTAGGCTTCAACCCAGTTCTCTTCTCTTGAAAATCTCTCTTGATAATCTTACCTCCTTTAAGGCTTCAATAATGGAAAAAAAATCTTATAGGAATGCGTGTGAAGTAGAAAAAAAAGGAATAGATATATTATCCATCTGATGAGTAACTTCTTAACTTTTTTGTGCCACAGGCCCTATTAGCAGCCTGATGAAGCCAGTGGACTCCTTCCTTGAATAATGTTTTAAACGCATAAATTGAAATACGTAGGATTGCAAAGAAAACCAGTAATTAAATAAAGTTATCAAAAATATAAAAAAACAAATTTGTGATATAGTAATGTATATTTTGCTCTACTTATTCATGAAGTAACAAGATCTGATGACTACCATAATTTCAAAGTAGTGATAAATACTTGGAGATATCAGCAATAGTTATCGTACCATGGTATGCAAATTCTTTGTTTTTCAGGCAAGGCTTTATTGGGTCCCTGCTGCAGCAGCGGGGAGCAAGAACAGGCAACAGCTTCCCTTGCTCACTCACTTGCTCGCTGTGGGGGACAAGCCTGTTCCTTATATGGGGTGAGGCTGGAGGTGTGTCCAGGCATCAGGCCAGAGGGGTGGCTTAGGTATTTTGCCCACCCCTCTGGTGGTGTTGAGTGTAGGGGGCATGCTCAGTACCCTGCTTTTGCTCCCAACACCCTGTTTTTGCTCTGCTCCAGGCTCTTCAGAAGTGGCAGTTGGGTTTTCTGGTCTCATTGTATCTTTTGTCCAGAATTTGCCCCAACTGCACATGAACACAGTTATTTTTAGTCCCATATAGTTTATTTGTATTTTGTTGCTCAAGGAGAGGTGTGTCCAGATACAAGCATTGCAGCACTGCAGCAAACGGTCCCAAGTCCCAGCCTGTCTCATTCCCCCTTAAGAGACTCTGCACCCTTATTCTTAAGGGGTCAAGGGCCAGAAGTCTTTTCTTCTGAAACTTCTTCCTGCTGGACAGGGGCTGCAGACCCTAGCTGACCCCAGAGGTGTAGAAGTCCCTCGCTGACTGTCCCAAGGACCTGTAGGGACCTGGGCCACTCTCTGCTGGAAAGGGTTGAATTCCTTGAGTCATCATGAGCCTTACTTTAAACTGTTGGAGCATAAAAGACACAAACTTAATCAAAAGCTTAAACAAACAAGGGCTAAAAAGGAGAAGAACAATAGCCATTAAAGTGCCAAGAAAGGGAAAGAACCAGGTTAACTTTGGGAGGGTTTCCTTAACTATTGACCAGACAGGGAGGGCAATGTTGCCCCTGCCAAGAAGCCATTCTGCTTGGATGTATATTTTGTTAATCTCAGAGTTAAAGTTTAATAATTTTCTCTATTCTTAGAATAGAAGGTCTGGACCTGTTGGTCCCAGGTCTCCTTGGACCAAAAAGTCTTAGTCACAGGTTTACAACAGTAGGGAAGACAATGGAGTACTAGACGAAATGTGGCATAGATCAGTATGACTGAAAAGGAAAGGTTTTAAGAAAATGACAGCCTCCTGCCAGAAAGTCTTTTATACCTTGTGGGATTCAAGAGAACAAACTAGAGAACCAGTTTTCAGTTCCCCTGCCCATATTTGATAGTGAGGATTGGTGGTTGATTGTCTGCTGAAGCCAAGTGGCTTGTCGTCAGATTTTCTCAGTGTTGGTTTCTACCTGGTATGGGCATCAGGGCTCTTTTCTTTGCCTCTCGATCTGCCCTGTTGTTCCCTTGGGTAATTTGAGAATTTTCCTTTTGGTGCCCACGGCTTAGGCCTAATGTAGCCTCTTTTCTATCTGGAGATAACTGTCTTCTTCCAGGATTTATAATATATCCCAGATATTTAACTTGCTGCTTTGAGATTTGTGCTTTTTTCTGGGAGATCCTCTAGCCCTAGGTCCCAAGGAAATTAAGGACTTTAATGGTATTCTGATCTGAGGTCTCCATGGTGGGGCTACATATTAGTATGTCATCTACATACTGTAGAATGGCCCCTTATTTTAGGTATATTTCCCTTAGTTCCTTTCCTAGGACCTGGAAGAACAAGTATGGGCTGTCCTGAAACCCCTGAGGCAATACTGTCCAGGTATATTGTTGCATTTGGCCCGAGTGGGGGTTCGTCCACTCGAAGGCAAACAGATACTGAGATGAGGGATGAACTCGGATGCAAAAGAAGGCATCCTTGTGTCAAGCACAGTAAACCATTTGGCATCTTCAGGAATCTGGACTAATATATTATAAGGATTGGTCACAAGTGGATGTACATTTACTGCTCTAAGGTCTTGCAACAGTATTCCCCATTTGGCTTAACAACTGGCAGAAGAGTGGCATTGCATGGATACTGACAGGCCATGTTTTAAGAAATGATCTATGGGCAGTTGCAAACCTTTCTTGCTTCCAACTTTATAGGGTACTGTCTCTTGTTAGGATAAGTGACTTCTGGCTTAAGGCTAGTTTTTACAGGTTGGGCATTTATAGCCTCCCAGGGATTCCTTTGTCCCAAGGAAATTAAGGAAGGTTAACTGCGTGTAGAATATGACTGGGAATAGGCCCTTGTTCTTCCAGCTGATTTGCCTTAGTCAGAATCAAGAAAAGGGGCTGCTCGGGTCCTCCTAATCGTAATATGACTCTGAAGGAGCCCAGAAAGTCTCTTCCCAGTAGTGGGTTAGGACACTCAAGGCACAGCTAAAAAGGCGTGTGAGATCAAATGCTGTTCAGATTGACAAGAGAGAGGCCAATGAAGAAACAGGTGTGAGGCTTTCCTTTGACACCAGTCACAGTACAGCTTTTGGAGAAAAGAGGCACAGCGTGAGAGATCAGGACAGAGTAAGTGGCCCCCCGTATCAATTAAAAAACTGGTTTTCTTACTGCCACGTCAAGGACCACCCAGGGCTCCTCGAAGGAGATAGACATCTCGCGAAGGGGAAGCTCCCAGAATGCCCAGGCCACCTCAGTCATCCGTGGCCATCTTAGGAGCAGGAGCCCCCCTTCCCCTTCAGGACTGGGGACAGTCCCACTTTCAATGACCTGTTTGTTTGCAGACTGGGCATGGACCAAGGGGTTCTTTTTGGCATTTTGGGGCCCACTGGCCAGTTGACTTGCATTTGAAGCGTTTCCCCTTGCTCGTTTTACCTCCAGGTGATTGGTTAAACTTCCTTGCCCCCCTTGGTTTGTCCTGAGGTTGCAAGGCATGGCTGACAGCTATGGCCATCAGTTTAACTTGAGTCCTGGCCTGAGTGTTTTCACATCGGGTTTTCTCTTCTTCTCAGCTGGATCTCAATTATCAAATACCCCAAAGGCCACCTCTAGGAGTTGGGGCATCAGGATTTGTGGGCCTAATTGTAACTTTCGGAGTTTCCACCTAATATCAGGGTCAGACTGGCAGATAAAATGTTGTCCCAGCCAGGATTGACCCTCAGGAATGGATGGATCAATGTTAGTAAATTTTCTAAATGGTGACAGAATCACAGGTTCTTTTAATATTCCTGTCATTTTTTGCCTATGTCCATAACTGAAAGGAATGTTAAATTTCAGTTAGAAATGAGGGAAAATAAAGATCAAGCTCATAGGTCCCCCTAAATTCTATCCATGGATCCAAGGTTAGGAATATCTGGTCTAAAGATTTCTAAAAGAAATCGGGAATCCTTATTGTATGCGTATCAGAAACCATGTAGGTGGTATGAAGAAAGGGGTGGTGCAGAGCCACCTACAACTGTACAATTACTCTATATCCTTTATTTTGTATGTTTGGTTTATCTGGGCTTCTTGATTCTTCTTTGTCTTTCTCAGCATGGCTTTTATATTGAAGTAAAATTGAAACTAGTTAGTTCTGTTTGTTAAATGATGTTCTATTTTTGTTTTGTTTGCTTGGATTCTTTTTTTGTTTGATTTTTAAACATATTCCTTAGTCATAGGGGAGGCTAAAACTGCTGATTATTTGGGATCATTTCTTCATACTATGTCTACCTTCTATCTACATAGATAATTGGACTTTAAGTGTGGATAGAATTAAAATATCCAACTTCAACTTCTGTCTGTTGCCTTCAAAGGTTTTGAAGTAGGTAAAAAAAATCCCCTCTCTCCACCTTTTTGACCCTCTCTCTCCTTGGTTTCCCAAACACTGCATTCTCCTGGACCTCTCTTGTCTTCCTGCTTCTCTTTTGGTCCCTTCTGAATCTCCTCATCCGTTTCACACTCTACCAACCAGAAAAATGTAGGCATTCCCCCCACATTAGGCTTTGGGCTCGTTTTCTCTTCTTTTTCCCCTTGATAATCTCTCTCAATGCTCACCCCTTTCCCGTGTTCCTCATCAGTTTTAATGGACCCTCTACCCTCTACTGATTGTCGTCTCCCTTCCAGTGGTATACATGTGTGCTGTCAGAGTTAGACCCCTAAAATGTACTTGGTTGCTCTCAAAAGCATCAAAATTAAGTCCAGACTTCTCTTTCTGGTCCACAACCTCTACAGTGTGGTCCCTACGACACTGCCAGTCTTCTCCACCATGGCAAGCCCCTGCCATAACTCTCTTACCTCACACTTCCCTTGGCCAACCAACTCTCAAGTATCCAAATACACCTAGAATATCTTTCTCTTCCAGCTGACCCATAAAAATTATATCTTTGAAGACTCATTTCAAGTCCCACTTTCTCCAGTTCCAGATGCTCCCAACCTAATTATTTTTTCCTCACTGCTCATGTTCCAGTGGTACTTTAGATGGTGCCTTATCCATCTAATTAATTCTTACTCTTGTTTTGCCATTTATTAGAGCCTACCTCCTATTTAAATCATTACGTATGAGACTGGCTCTTTCACTAGATTATAAATTCCAGAGGACTAGGGAGTTTTGTCATAGTCATTTCTGTGTTAGGTACAGTAAATGACTTGCTTGTCCTGTGCTCATAAGGTCTCAACAAGATTTAATTCATTTGTGGGTAGTGGTTGGATGATTGGACCCTAAAATTGTGAATGTCTCTAAGACATATACCCAACCCCATTTTGGCTATGATATTCATCAAATACACAAACATATTACTGACAGTATTGTTTTTGTTTCTAAAATTGGCTAAATGGAACAAGTCTCACTAAAATAAACAGTTAACAGTTTTAGTGAGAAGTTCTGGATTCTGTATTAGAAGCTGAGATTCATTCTATAGGTATTTCTTGAGCTCTAATTATGTATCCAGCACTAGGGATGCATAGCTTTGAATAAAAAGATCTGTTCTAGAAGGGCTTACACCCTTACCCTAACCCTATCTTCATAAGAGTTTGGAGTTTCCTGTCAAGAGTTGCAGGAGAATTTACATTTCTTAAACTGGAAAAAAAACCTGTTTATTCAGTGGTTTATTCACAGTGGTTAAAAATCCACCTGCCAATTCAGGGGACATGGGTTCGAGCCCTGATCCAGAAGATGCCGTGGAACAACTAAGCCCGTGCACCACAACTACTGGGCCTGTGCTCTGGAGCCCGTGAGCCACAATTACTGAGCCCATGTGCCACAACTACTGAAGCCCACGTGCCTAGAGTCTGTGCTCTGCAACAAGAGAAGCCACCACAGTGAGAAGCCTGCGCACCACAACAAAGAGTAGCCCCCTCTTGTCACAACTAGAGAAAGCCCACGTGCAGCAACAAACACCCAACATATCCAAGAATAAATAAATAAATAAATTTATAAAAAGAAAAGTCAGGGAATTCCCTGGTAGTCTAGTGGTTAGGACTCTGAGCTTTCACTGCTGAGGGCCCAGGTTCGTTCCCTCGTCAGGGAACTAAGATATTGAACTTCCATGCCAGTGACCTTTCAAGGATGCCCCATGGTATTCAGATTTTTAAAAATAATAATAAAATAAAATAAAAATAAATAAATAAATAAGATTTTAAAAATAAATTTAAAAAACTAAAATGTTATGTGTCACCTGGCTAACTCAGAAGTGAAAACCACACAGCCTTAGCTGCAGCACCAACGCAAGCCACAGTGTATATGTTGTCAACAAATAAGGAAGTATAAAAAGAAAAGACACATTTATTAGGATATTGCTGATTGTAGTTTATTTAGGGCTTGGTTATTACTATTATTTTATATATTCCCTATCTCGAACTTTAATAAAGCCCTGCAACAGGCCAGTTTTTATTTATTTATTTATTATTATTATTATTTTGTGTGTGTGGTACACGGGCCTCTCACTGTTGTGGCCTCTTCCCGTTGCGGAGCACAGGCTCCGGACGCACAGGCTCAGGGCCATGGCTCACGGGCCCAGCCGCTCCGCGGCATGTGGAATCTTCCCGGACCGGGGCACGAACCCGTGTCCCCTGGGCAGGCGGACTCTCAACCACTGTGCCACCAGGGAAGCCCAACAGGCCGGTTTTTAAATTTCCTTCTTAGTATCATTTTATGCCTTAGGCTGGGAAGTACTAACAGAGGTTTTAAGCAATAGTAATAGCATTTACTATTTTTATTTTCTAGTAGTAATAAAACATAATATTTTAGTTTCTAAACTAGTTCTAATATATGTCCAACATTGTACTAGAAACTGGAGATATTACTAGAGGAAGATGCTTGTGTAGGAAGCTCTGGACTTTTTCTCAAGGCTAGTTTGGCACTGGACATTAGGGACATATACCATGATTTTCTGAAATATGAGTGCTAACTGAGGAGAAATTGAACATAAACTCTCAGAACACAGTAGATTAGCATAGGGGAAATGTTAAATGCCTTTGTTGAAAAATGTAAATTATAAGGAACATATACATTCAGAAAGAGTAAAGAGTATTTTTCAGATGTCTCTGTATGCATGTGTAAAGATCTGTGGCTTCAAATTTGACTAGATTTTGTTTGTTTGTTTTTCAAAATCTTTTCTAAGAATTGCCCTGGTGGAAAATATTCCTGAAGGCCTTACCTATTCAGAAAATGCACCATTTCACTTATCACTTTTCCAAGGCTGGATGAATTTACTCAGCATGGCCAAAAAGTCTGTTGACATAGTATCTTCCCATTGGGATCTCAACCACAGTCATCCATCAGCATGTCAGGTAAGCTGCATCCTCTAATGTGTGTGACAATTTTACTTATGTGCATTTTATACTCAGTATTCTTGCTTCCACTCCTCAAGTTCAAGCTCATTTTTTCAGTCTATCTATACCCATAGTTCATGTCCAGTATTACATTTATATGTATGTGCCATTGTTAATCGTAGGTTGCTCAGCTTCTACTAGAATGCAGTGCTTTCAAGGGCAAAATCACATCTCATGTTTGCAAACAAGAGGCTCTCTATGCAGCACTGCTGTATCGGACAACTTCAGAGGTGTCTTGTGGTGTCCATTGATGGCACACCCCAGAATTCTGCTTTGCACAACCTGCATGTTTACAGTTTCAATTCCGTAACTGCTTGCTGAGACATTTAATTGGTTAATTGGTGTCCTAATTTGTCTTTGTGGCTCAGAGCCAACTTTTTTAATAGTGGAGTCACACTTCCCAGTATAGCTGTATATTCTTGACTCTGTCATATTTGAGTGAAGAGGAAAAAGAAATTTACTAGTTATAAGAACGGCCTTTAGAAAACTGACTAAATGATCTGAATGATTTCTGAATGAAATGTCCTGGAGATAAGAAAATGATCCTGGTAATCTTTTTTTTTTTTTAATTTTTGAATTTTATTTATTTATTTTTTTATACAGCAGGTTCTCATTAGTCATCAATTTTATACACATCAGTGTATACATGTCAATCCCAATCGCTCAATTCATCACACCACCACCCCCACCACCCCGATCCTGGTAATCTTTAACATGTTTTTCTTTATGTTGGTACAACCATGATAGCACTGAGCTATCAAGTATATGACCATTGCCCTATACTTAAATGTCCTATGGGGGGGTCAAGGATAAAATTAATTTTGTCTGTTTGTATACAAAATGTGTTGGCATTAAGCCTATAATCATTACCTCATTGGTGCTTTGATTTGCTTCAATTATACTATTTTAAAGTCAAAAGATATTAGAAAATAGGTACAAATAAACAAAAATCCCATAAAGGCTATACTAAGAAGAACTGGATAATTTTACTAATTATATTCTGCACTGTTCTACCTCTGCTGAAGCAGGTGCTTCAGGTACTTATTGCAGCATTTATCATCCCAAAACTTAGTGGTTTATAAAAATAACAATTATTTTTGTATTCATGATTCTGGGCAGCGTTTGTCAGAGAACTTGTCTCTGATCTAAATAGTGTTGGCTGAGGTGACCTACCTGGGGCTGGAGGGTGCAAGATGACTCCTCACATAGGAGCATCTTACCTCAGATGGCTGGAATGTCTAGCAGCTGGCTGGACTTCTCTCTGTCTGTATGTGTCTGTCATCATTCAGTAAAGCGGCTTGAATTATTTACCTGTGGTTATATCCTAAAAGGGCAAAAGCAGAAACTGTGAGACCTCTTAAGACCTGAGCTCTAGAATCCCAATTGCTTCCACCCTATTCTATTGGTCAAAGCAAGTCACAACTCCAAGATGAGAGGGGTAGCATCCATATGGGAATGTGGAGAATTGTTGGCAGGCATCTTTGGAAATTATATACCACAGTGCACTCTGGCCACAGCAATCCATCTGTCTCTCCCACATACAAAATGCACTTCTCATCCCCCAAAACTTGTATCCCATTACAGAAAAGGCTCAAAGTCTAGGATCTCTTCATCTGCATCAGAACAGGATCTGAATAGGACTCCTCATGAGGGCTTCTCTTGATTTGGAAACCTGTGAACTAAAAAGACAAGATACATGCCCCCCAATGCACACCCCCAACATACAATGGCAAAATAGAGATGAGATAACCACGATAGATACTTCTATTCAAAAGGGGGAAGTAGAGAGCACAAATTAGTCATTGAACCCACAGCAGTTTTAAAAGCCAACCTGGCACACATCACCAGTTTTCCGAACTTGGAGAACAGGGAATGTCTCTAGACTGGGATCTAGTCCTGCTTCCTGGGGGTGCTTTCCTAATCTGCCGTTCTCAGAAACTCTTTGCTCCACCCTCTGTGTTTTTCTTTCTTTTTCATAAGAAATAGCCTGTGCTTGCTTCAGACTTATGTTCTTGGTTGGCTTTCTACCAGTAGAAATCTGAGGCCCCAGAGACCTCTTTTCATTTTAAACCACCTCTGTCCTTTTTTAGTCCAAAATGGAACAACCCCTTAAAAACTTCTGTAGACTTTCTATGTATCCAGTTATAATCCACTCTATTAGCAAAAGGCCACACCACAGAAAACTCACAGGTGGTCTTTTTCTACTTTGCACTGTGACTCAAGATGCTTCGGAACCTCACCCTTGAATTTTCCAGGAGCCCTTTTGAGAGGCAGCCCACCACCACCATCACTTTCAATCCTTCAGAGGTCTCAACATGGAATCGCACAGCCACAGCTTTGATTTGATCCTTACCCTGAGGTCATTTCTCATTTTGAGAATGTTTTTACTCAATTGAGAGACTGTCCTAGATTTTCTACATTTCTCTCAAAATTCTGCATGAAAATGAAATAGTTTCTTCTTATCATATACCACCAAAACTTTGATTGATAATCTGCCTGAACAATCTCCTTAGCCAGATCTCCAAATCCACTAGTCATATTTTCTATCTCCTACTTTACAGCAGGCAGTAGCATTGCCAAACTTTCTACCATTACTTTCTCAAGGCCTCAAAAGCAATTTCTTCACTGTTCTTCCAGCCTTGAGTAACAGAATGAGATTCCAGCCCCTACCACCACCGAGTCCCAGAGACAATGCCACATGCTTTAAGTTTCGCAACAGTCGTTTCTATTTAATTTTTTATTGTGGTATAACAAACAACTCCAAAACGCATTCATTATTATTTCCTATGATTCTGTGACTTGGTTGACAGTTCTTTTGCTTCAGTAGTGCTGGCTGGGATTACTTATGAGGTTGTGTTTAGGTGGGAGGGTAGCTGAAGCTGGACTGCCTGAGGGCTGGGCACATCTCATTCTCTGCATGTGGACACTCATCATTCAGTAATCTAACCCAAGCTTTTTATAAGGCAGCTGGATCCCAGGAGAGTGAAAATGAAAACTACAAGACCTCTTAATTCCTGGGCTCCCAGAACTTTACTTTGCTACATTCTGTTAGTCTGAAAAAGTCACATGGCCAGGCCACAATCACTGGAGGGACAAGAGACTCCAGGACGAACATACATGTACAGGAATGGGAGGAATTGTTGGCAGCCAAATTCCCAGGTGGTTTGTATACTCACAAACCTTTGAAAAGAGCTGAACCAAACCATTCTGACCTCTTGCTCTCTGAGCCCAGCAAACCCTCCTGGTGTTCAGACTCTGGGAGAAGATGGGTCATCAGAGAATGGCACAGCCTTTCTGCGTCACGGTTCCTGAAGTCACATCATGGTCAGTATTCAGTACTGCTCACAGGGCAGTGATGAAATGGATGCGTGAGGCTCTAGGTCTGTTTTGCCTAACAGTGTCTAGCATGGTGCTTGACGCATACTGGGTGTTCAGTAAATATTTGTTGAGTAGTAAATATTTGTTGAATGGAAAGATAAACAAAGCTGGATGCTAGTTAAAGTGGTCAGGACAGATTTTAATCAGTAATACTGTTGCAGTAGGGAAGAGGTCCAGGTGAAGGGAACTCAACTTAGATTTGTACAGAGATGCCCGGGTACTTTATATAGGAAGAATGAGGGAGATGGAAGGGCGTGACAGGGGCCTGAACAGGGTCAGGGAAGTAGAAATTTATAAAAAATGGTCCATGTGTGAACCCCATCTGGGATTGCTAGCTGGTGCTTTTCCAAGTTAGGCTCCTACCCTCCCACATAGGCTGGGAGACAGGGGCCTATCTTCAGGTGTTAGCAGAACAGCCTATTCTTTGGCAATCTTGAGCTTTCTTAGGCAGGCACTTTAATGGGGGCTAAGGTCATCCTAGAGATGTGGCCTTGAGCTGTTAGAAACCATGTTAGTGTTTGTTCAAGCCTTTTAATGGGGGAGGAGAGACAGAGGTAGGGCAGAGCAGGGTGGATGAAATGATTTGTGTTGAGAGTCTACAGTCTTTATAGGCCAAGGTTGAGGGCTGGTAGAGAAGTAGACTCAGAGGATCCTGGCTAGAGTTTGGTCAGGGAAAAAGTATTTGTCAGTTGCATGGCTTTAGAGTGAATTAAGGTCGATGTTACACAGGCAGAAAGAAGGTAACACTTAGCTTAATTCAAGTCACTCTCTAACAGCTGGCCTACTGCCAAGAAATGGAATTTTTCAATTTGCTGTCAGTAACCTGGCTATTACTGAACTCACCCAGCAGTCCTTTAGGAGGAGACCCCAGTGTGAACTGATATCTTCCAGTAGAGTCATTCTGCGCCCACCAGCGATGGCTTTTTGCTGCCTCTCATTCCCCTAACAGCACCAGGCTCCTTTACAGTTTAACACCAGTTGGTTTTCTTCAGAGTTTTGAGCTAATTTCACTTTGCCTCTTTACAAGGAGAGAGCTGCATTTGCAGACATGAAGGATAGAGGGGCTTTACCTGCTTAGGAAATTAAACGGACTCAAGCAGGATGTGAGACCCATCTCTCATGAACAGCTCTCCCTACTCCTGTCTGCTCTTGGCCCTGAGTACCATATCCTGGAAGGAGTGGTGAGCAGGAGGGAGGGGGGAGGTTGACAACGGAGTTCGGAGGGTTGCAACTTCAACAAGACAGTAACCTTTCTCCTGTCCTCTTCCTCTGGTCCACTGGTGGCCAAGTGACTGCCACTAGTTGAATACCAGGCATGGAGTGTAGTCTTTAAAGAAAGAACAAGCGTGTGGAGGAGAGTGCTTGGTGCCTGGTTTGCTCCATTTCCCATCTCCCCTCCCTGACCCTCAAGCCCTAGAGCAGTGTTTGCAAAAGGACTTAGGTTTCAATGGCCCAGAAGAACTTGACTAAATACCACATGTCTTGGGCCTTCAGAGATTATTTTTCAAGAGCCTGGCTCACTCCTTCCCGCCCTCTCACCACACCATAGGGGTAATTGTACAGAGATCAGGAATGGAAAAAAGAAAGCAGGTCCTTGCTGCCAGCTTTTTCTCTTCAGGTACACTTTAAAGATTCATATCCTGTTCTCTCCAGGCCATCAAGTTTTACCATTTCTACCAAGGAAGGTACTGGCTGAAAGCCTATTTGATTTAAATTTTACCTGATTTTATCTTTCAAATGGAAATAGGAAATTAAAGACTTTACCCAACCTTTCAAATTTTGGATGGCTAATCTTTGGACCTTGGAGCATGTTTTTATTTTTACCAAGCCCTCATAAATATTGGGATATAGTCATTGATTGACTTATTGCACACAGAAAAAAGAATGTTAAGAAAATGAAATTCACACTGTAATTACTCAAGTGAGCTAATTAAAATTTTTAAAAGATGATTCAGAAAATTGGCTCAGGTTCATAGCTTATTTTCCATTAATATATTTTTAAAAGAAAATACTTTTATTTTGAGAGGCACAATAGTCAAACAGGACTATTCTAACAGACTCCTAAACCAACAGAGCCTGAAAAGTCCTAAACGGAAACCATAAATGGTAAATAAATAAGTAGGAATTATAACTGAAAAGCAGCCCATCTACTTATCATAATGCAGCTGTAAGCAAAATACACCAAGGAATGGTATAGCCAGTGGCAGGCAGGCCCCAGCTCAGCAGAAAAGGGACACAAATAAACATGGCACATGACATCTGTGTCTTCTCTGGATGTCTGTGTCCTCTCTGGATGCCATTTTGTAAGAGTGAGCTATGGTCATTATTAATAGGATGATGAATGCCTACATTTTTTTTTTCATTTGCCTGGAAATAGACACATTCATTAAAAATGCACTTTTAATCTGTGCTGCCAAAGGGTCGCTATTTTAATTCCCGCTCTGAAAAACTCATCTTGTTTTTCCTACTTCGCCCTGGGTGTTGTTAATCTTTTTGTGGTTGTTTCCTTCTGTGCTGAAAGAAACTGGGCAGTGACCTTGTTCTGGATCACAGTCATGTTAAGGGCTAGTGAGGTCTACAGTTCCATGGAAATTATATTTTCATATTTAATCAAAAGGCATGGTTGGGCTAAGGGTTTTGTTTCTTTCTGTCCGAATGATGAGTTTAGACCCTGAAACATTGAATTTCTAGGACAACTTGATTGCTAATTTATGGGATAAAATGACGGAGATTTATGAAATCAAGACTCTTTAGGAAAAGCCAGGAAATATGATTTGACAAAGGCTTCTTAGTAGAGCTACCTAATTCACTGAGCAAAAATGTCCTATTCTCTATGAGTTCATTGGAAGAAACCAAATAAAATAATGAATGAGCTACAACAACTGAATCTTAAAGAGATGTATTTATATGAAATCAATTAGTTACTGGTCTACAGTGAGCCACGATTACCAGTGGATGATACATCACAATTGTTTAATTTTGAAAAATTATGATTTTTAAAATTGAACAGTATTTGCTCAGTTTAGTAACTAGCATGTTTGAAAGTTCAGTGATCCAAGAGGTTATTTTGGAAAGCATAAGCCAGGATCCTGTCTCTACACAGTAAGTGGTAGGCAGACTGTCAGTGGTAGACAGACTATAGAAATGAGTCAGGAGTATAGTTTATATTTCTTTTTATCTACTTATTAGCTGTGTGACTTTGAGCTAGACGCTAAACTCTCTGTGCCTCAGTTTTCTCATCAGCAAAATCAAGGTGATAACAGAATCTACCCTCATAGGTTGTTGTGTAGATTAAATTAGTTAATACATGTAAAGGGTATAGAACAATCTTTGACCATTTAGTGCCTATGTAAGTGTTTATTGTTAAATTCATGAATGTTATCATTCACATTTACTTACTTAGGTGCACACTGCAACTTTAGTTCGAGTCAGTTTAATTGTAGTAACAAATAATGAGTTCTTACTGGGTACTTTACACTAGAATCCAAGATGGTTACCATGTAAAATTAAAAGAGGAATATAATTTCTACAAATATGAGACTCTGGGTAGATAAGAAGGATTAGGAAAATTATCATTATATATGGAATTCTAACTTTTATTTATTACAAATTTTTACACACAAACACACACACAGTGTCTTGCTCTCACCCGTCTGTCTATCTATGTATACATATATACATGCATACACATATATCCCTCTGGACAACTGACATCTTGAATCTTGAATACGCAGGAAGTAATGTGATCTTATCCAACCTACAGCCACTTCTGATTTTTGTTAGTTGGTCAGTTGGTTGGTGTTTTGCTCCTTGTTTTTGTTTAAGTTGAAGTCCCCTAAGGCCAGGCAGCATTAAGTGATCTCACTTTGGTGGGATGCATCCTGCCATCCCTTGATTAGGCAGCTGCATCCCTGTGTGACTCAGGTCTCCAGGCCCTGTCTTGTAGCCCACTCATTCCTTCCTAGCAATATTCTTCCTAACTGACTATCAATGTAGATTAAGCAATAGAAGAGAGATTTTGTTTCAGCCAACTATAAACCCTTTCCTTGTGATGTTTGTTTCATAGCTATCTTCATGATTTGTTCATAAATGATATTGTTAACATTTTCTATTACTATCACTTCATACTTTGACCTGTAATATCTCTTAGCCATCCTCAGGGAGCCTGCAGTCTGGTGGAGTCAGCTAGGACTCCACACACTCCAGTACTTCTCATTCCCAGTCTCCACCATCTTATTGATTCTCCATCTTCAATGCCCTTCTAAGCCCACTCTTCCTTTCTTTCCCATCCCTGCTGTTCCATTCCCTCTCCAAGTCTACTGAAGTAGTCTTTACACTCATTCATCGTGCAAACGATCAGCATCTACTCTGCAACACGGGTATTTCTGGAACCCGGGAGAATCCTATTTTTGACAATGTCGTTTCCATGTAAAAGTCTGATAAAAGTATCCAGAAATGTTGCAGCCTCATCATAATATTTAATTAGAATTTCTTTTCTTTATTACTATTTTGTAATCTAGGAAAAATAAAATCACAATAGTTCCTGCTTTTCATTTTGCCTGAAAGGAGATGAGCATAGTTGGTGGAGAGGGGTCCTTTAAATAATTGAAATTCTTCCAACCTGTTGTAATTAAGAGGTTGGTATATTGTAATTAGTAGGTTGGAGTGAGACAGCCAGAGAAGGTAGGATATTATGATACAACATGGAAAATGCACATTTCATCCTTTGTTTTGATGTAGATCTGAGGACTTGAATACATTTTTACTATATTATGGCAAACTTCCTATAGTCTATTTTGTGCTTTTATGGAATTATAGGGAAAAATAAAACATGTATAAATTAATTAGAACATAATTAGGATACATACTAATGCTCTGTTGTTATTTGGCTCAGTTTAGAATCCATTATTTTTTTTATTTTCAGTTCTCAAAGTTTGGTTTTATGGAAAAGGCAAACTATCTAGGAGGCATTTGCTACAGTGGAAAGACCACAGGTTTGGCATCAACCATATTTGACATGACCAGCAGTTTAGTAGTTGTGGTCACACTGGGCAAATGTCATAATCCCTCTGATCATCAATTCCCTCATCTATAAAATGGATTTAATAATGCCTGTCTCATTTGATTGCTTTGTAAATTTGATTAGATAGTTTGTGAAACAGCAAATAATGGAGCTCATAAAAGATAGTTGCTGTTTTCATTTGATTTTTGTTTTTCTAGTGCAAGACATTTACTTTCAAATTCCATACAGGAATTTACTTTATCATTTTACAGCAGGAATAACTTTCAGCTCTCCATCAAGTTCTCAACTTATATTAAAGGAGGTTAAGATAATTCTTCCCAGAATAATAATTCAGGTGGTTCTTCAAAGTTTAGGTGAAGAAAAGAGAAAGAAAAATGTGCATATTTTCAAGTAGATTCTTACCCTTCTGTCCCAGTATGGCAACTTTCAGCCATAACGACCAGTAAGAATCACCTGGGGAGCCTTTGAAATATACCTATGTCCAAGCTCACCTCAGATCAGTTAAATTAGAATATTTGGAGAGGGGCTTAGGGTCTGATACCTTTTAAAAGATAACTTGGGGATTCCATTGTGCAGCCAGGGTTGAGAATTACTGCTCTAAACCATCCCAGTCTAATAAACAGTGTGTGATTTTTATAGATTTCAGGATAGAACCAAGTTGGTCCCTTTCTGCTTAGTCAACTTAATTTTACCTGTTTCGGTTTAATCCTGTTTATTCCAGTTGTTCTCTCACTGATGATGTAAAAGGGTGACAGCTTCTATTTCACTGTTCCACATAAACAGTAGGTTCTCTTCAGCCTTCTCATCTCCAGACTGAATAACTCCTGGTCAGTATCAACATGAAAATAGTGTCATCTTATGAAAAGACTGTCCCCTTCTTTCAAAATAGTATCTTTTTTGTTCCACAAAATCAACACTTGACACATGCTTATAAATTAGCATTCTTCTGTTTGAAATGTGGCCATAGACTAATTTTGAATGTGCCTTTACTGAACAAACATTTATCAAGGTACTGTGCTGTTTGCTGGGGACACAAAATCAAATGAGCAATGAGTAGTGGGGGAGACAGAAAAACCAGTGATAAGAATACAGAGTGGTAGAGCAGTGATGAAAGGAGCTGTCAGCGAACAGGTTTGTGCAGCTTTCTCTCCGCTCTCAGCAGAGCCCTCCTGACTCTTGTGGCTTCTGGTCCTCCCTCAATGCAGTTCTTAGTGAATTCCTGCTGCTTCTGTATGCTTTTGCTCCCCCATCTGTTGAGTAATTCTAATTATGTTCTTGCTTGCTTTCCAATATATTTCTAAGGAAAATCGTCATTCATATATAAACTCATAAACACTATGATTAGCAAGAGTTTAACCTCTTTGCTTCTTTTAGAATCCAATCATATAGACATGAATAAATCATGAACCCGAAGACATTCTTCTCAATTATTTTCATTAAATAATAACTTTTCTTTAAAGTTGTCTTAGTTTTGTTTACCTATACGCTTGATTGTTTTCTCTCTAGACATTCGCTCTGTATTTCCTATGGTCTATTGATGTTTTTGGAACTTTTTTTTAAAAAGAATAGGTTGGATTTTTTTCTCATTATAATACCAATAGCTTCTTACTATAGAAAATTTGAAAACTACAGAGAAATGAAAGAGGACAAAATCATCCATGTGATCATCAACAAAAATTTTTTAATGGTTTGATATTTTATGCATAATTACATACATAGGCTCATATAAAGAAATTTGTATCTTAATTTTGAACTTAATGTCACACCATAAGCATCTTTCCATGTTATTAGAAACCCTGGTAAACATTATTTTAAATTGGTTGCATAATATACAATGTAGCATATACACCAGATTAAATGTAGATAACTTGATATTTCTCTATTATTGGACATTTAAGCTATTTCTTTTTTTCAGAAGTAAATTCTACTGCAGTAAATATTTCTTTTTTTTTTTTTTTTTTTTTTGCGGTACGCGGGCCTCTCACTGTTGTGGCCCGTCCCGTTGTGGAGCACAAGCTCCGGACGCGCAGGCTTAGCAGCCATGGCTCACTGGCCCAGCCGCTCCGCGGCATGTGGGATATTCCCGGACTGGGGCACGAACCCGTGTCCCCTGCATCGGCAGGCGGACTCTCAACCCCTGCGCCACCAGGGAAGCCCCAAACCATTGTCTTCTTTTTGCTCATTCACTCAGCATCAATTCTCAGAAGTAGGATTAGAGGGCTAAAGAGTCTGAGCTGTTTCTTAAGGCCATGGGGTTTTGGGGGAGCAATGTAGTAAATCCTCATGGTTGCTTCCTGGGGAAGCTGGGACCACTGGGAGAGAGTATGTGAAGGAATTCTGCCTCCATTCTGTGTGGGGCTCTCTGCCCACTCAGAATAAGTGATTGTGGAAGAGCTGGAGTGTTTGGCACCTCCTGGTACTCCTCCCTTGCCCCAGTCACATCACAGGCCACCATCTCCTGCAGTGCCATGCACACTCTTCCAAGTACTGCTGAATGCACTGCCAAGATTACGTTGTCCACCCACCTTTTGCAGCCAGACTGGACACTGGAGCAGCCTTAAAGCTACTTTCTAGTACTGTAGGAATCCAGCTGCCCAGATCCCTGTAATAAGCATGCTGCTCCTGATATTAATTCCTTGCTATTTCCTGTCCCTTCATGGGTATGATGAGCTTATTCATCTCTTTTCATCTGCCCCTGACAGGGATGGCTTTTTTCATACCCATGGGGTGCATAATTGTGAATAACCATCATTAGGCAAGGTCTTGGGGATTAACTCTTCAAAATAATTAAATCCCTTAATGGGATGGAACCTGGACTAATGAATGGACTGGCAGCCTGCACGCCTACATAGCAGATACTCTCTGCTGATATCAAGCGAATAATCCTTATTGCTTGCTACCCCAAAAGTGGATATTCTCAATTAAGTTACTGGGTCTGTGGCACGGTCTGAGTTCCGAAACTGTGATTGATCCATGACCACAGGACATTTGTGAACTGATGTAATGGCCAACATCTTCTGGCTTCAGATAAGGAATTCCATATTCCATCAGCATGTTCTGAAAACAGCTGGGGACTCTGGCCACCATCCCCAACTCTTCTCTTTTCCTCAGCCCAAGCCTAAGCATCCAGTTCATCACTGTACTGTCTCATAAATACCCGAGATCCTTCCTTTTTTTTTTTTCTTTTTGACTGCCATTGACACTAGCTCAGATCACATCATCTCTCACCAAACCACATACCAACCTTCTGATTTCTCTTTCAGCCTGCAGCCTTGCCCTGTACCAGTCCTTCTCCAATTTGTAGTCAAGAGTTTTCTTTCAGAACAAAAATTTGATTATGCCCTTCCCTATGTAAAATCCTTCAGAGGTCCACACTGTTTTCCAGGTGAGGTGTAGACTGTTTGTCCAGGCTTACAAGACCCTTCATGATGTGCTCCTACTTATGTCTCTGCCACAGATCTCCACCTGAATATTTTTTCTTTCCTCCCCTTTTTGGGGGAACTTTCCCTGAGTGCCTTGGACTGGGTTATTAGGGCCCTTGCTGTATTTCCCCTAGGCCTGTACCTCCTTTACCTATCATCTGACACATTTGCTGTATTTGCTTATTTATCATTTATCTCCAATACTTATTAAAGTCTGTGGCGCATAGCAGGCATCCAGCAAATGTGTTGAATAAATTTGCTCAAAAGACATTTTTCCTTGTCCTGGGGGTATTTGAGAGTAAAAGTTGACACTGAAAAATATATAAGTAAGTAATATATCTATACCCTTGGCAAACTTTGTGTATTTCAGTAAATATAATAAGTAAATAAGAAAATTTTAGTATGTGTTCTAAACTGAAGAAAACTTTTTTCAGTAAGTATAGTAACAAAAAATTTCAGTAAATATAGTAAATAAATAAGAGGTCAATCTTATAGATAATACTGACTGGTTAAATAAATGAACTAACAAATTGAGTCAAGAGGGGTTGATGCATGTGTGGTTTTGTCTGTTAAGTCACAAATTTAAAAAAAGTCAAGGCAAGTGTATTGCTTTAAAAGTACACTGTATCAGGCTTCCCTGGTGGCGCAGTGGTTGAGAGTCCGCCTGCCGATGCAGGGGACACGGGTTTGTGCCCCGGTCCGGGAAGATCCCACATGCCGCGGAGCGGCTGGGCCCGTGAGCCATGGCCGCTGAGCCTGCGCGTCCGGAGCCTGTGCTCCGCAATGAGAGAGGCCACAACAGTGAGAGGCCCGCGTACTGCAAGAAAAAAAAAAAAAAGGACACTGTATCTTCAAATAAATGCTAAATCTTGTTTTCTCATGACTGTATCATCAAGTGTTTAATCAGTCCTTATGTCCCTTTTTACTCTGATTTAAACTTTTTATCCTGTAATCATAAGCGCACACGCATATTTTGGTGCCTTTGTTTCTTTGGGATGGGCCTCTAGATGTGAGATTCCTGTGTGGAAGGAAGCAATATGTTAGAGTACTCTTTCCCCAAATCATTGACAAGAGTAAATGCTGCCACTCATAAATTATTTCTTGTCTCTTTGAGTGCAAAGAGAGATCTCTATATTGCTTTGTGTCATGCTTCTCTCGTCAACATAAAGCATCTCTTTATGTCTGCTAGCCATGTAGGCTTGCTCTTCTTAGGCTTGTCTAATCTATATTTTGCCCACGTTTGGTTGGGCTATTGGCCTTTTCTTACTAATTTTTAATTTATTTTTGTAGGGTACAGCTGTTAACTCTTTGTTTCTCATTTGCATAACAAATATTTATTCCAGACTTTTACTGTTTTTCATTAACTTTGTGGTATCTTTTGCTCTATAATTTTTTTTACTTTTATAGTTCTATATATCTTTTATTACTTCTATATAGCTGGCTTGTTTATTAGTTTTCTGTGGCCAGTGCAACAGATTAGCACACACTGTGGCTTAAAATAACAGAAATTTATTCTCTTGCAGTTCTGGAAGCCAGAAGTCTGAAATTAGTTTTACTGGGCCAAAGCCAAGGTGTCAGCAGAGGGGTGCTCCCTCCAGAGGGTAGCCACCATGTTCTAGGGGAGAATACACTCCTTACCCCTTCCAGCTTCTGGTAGCTGCTGGCATCCCTTGGCCTGCTGCTATGTCACCCCAGTCCTCAAGGCCAGGATCTTCAAATCTGCCTGCTCCGTGTTCACACTCCCTCCTCCTCTGGGTGTGTCAGAGTCCCTTCTGCCTATCTCTACTACGATTGCCTTTAGGGCTCACTCAAATAATCCAGGATAATCTCCTCATCTCAAAACCTTTAATTTAATCACATCTGCAAAGATTCTATTTCGTTGACAGTTTCCAGATTAGGACCTGACATCTTTGGAGGCCATTATTTAGCCTCCTACAGCGTGATTAAGGTTTTTACCACTCCAAGACTGTAGATGTAGTTGCCCAGATTTTCTTGAAAGTGTTGGTGTATCCTTACTCTTCCTGAGAATATATTTTTCTATGTAGTGTAATATAGGGGTATCTTCCACTTGTGCCAGATTAAACCACTTCACCTCTTTCAGACTGAATTAAAATAGCATGTTTTAAATAAAAATCATGTGTAGTACTATTTCTGGATTCTCTGTAAGTCCCCTTGTCTGTTTATCCATTCCTATGCCACTACCATATTAATATGATTACTATGACACTATGGTTCATTTTTAATAATACTGAAGACATTTACAGTTAAAAATTTCTCTCTGACACCAAATATTTCTTCATTTCATGGTTTTGCTATGAAGAACTCAACTGTTCATAGTTTCCTAGAGAATAGAAAAATTCACATTTCTTTTCTCTTTTGATGTAAGGATAATCTAAGAGTGAGTTTTAAAATGTTCAAGTAGTTAAGATTTGTTTTATGAGTTACATGTTAATGGTGTGTCTCTCATTTTGTTACATTATGAGCAGAGAATGAAGCCTGTAGAATATTTCATTTTAACCATTGTTCAAGTTTTCTTAATGGCAGTTACAGGAAGGTTTTTTTTATAAATGTTCCACAGACAAATATTGTTTTGAGGGGCTTGATATATAAAATGAAAAATATATAAATGTACACATAATCAAGTTTATTGATTGTATTATTTAATTTTCATATATCCTCATTTATTTTCTATTAGATCTACCCAGGCTTGAAAGACATATTTTAAAGTGGTAGTGTTTGTTTTTTTGTTTTTGTTTCTGTTTTGTTTTTTTTTGCGGTACGCGGGCCTCTCACTGTTGTGGCCTCTCCCATTGAGGAGCACAGGCTCTGGACACGCAGGCTCAGCAGCCATGGCTCAAGGGCCCAGCCGCTCCGCGGCATGTGGGATCTTCCCGGACCGGGGCACGAACCTGTGTCCCCTGCATCAGCAGGCAGACTCTCAACCACTGCGCCACCAAGGAAGCCCAGTGGTAGTTGGTAGTTTAACTGCCTTTTTATTACCTTTTGCTTTATGTATTTAGCCACTATGCTGTTTGGTACATACCAGTTTATAACTGTCAGTTCCATTACTATGACCTTTTTCCCATCTAGTCCTTTTAAGCCCTCCTCAGCTCTTATTCTAATTTTTACTGAGATCCTTTATCCAATTTGTTGTAGATCAGTGTTTCTCAACCTTTTTTTCATTATCACCTTACTTGGGAAATGTTTAGATATTTTTTCCTAATCCTGCCCCCACCATGAAATTTTAATACCAGAGATATATTGCATATTTACTGTATGTATATCTATGTTTTATTAATAAAAAAGAGTAACTTTCATCTACACACACATCTCTACACTCACACCGGAAAGAATCAATTTTCAGTCCCTTTAGGGTAATAGCACTGGGAATGCCATGTAATAGATTCTTAGTAGGCCTTCCCCTATAAAGTGTCCTAGCAAGTACATCAAACACATATTCATATCACATTGATAACCAATTATTTCTTCTTTCCTTCATCCTCCTTGATGGCTTTTAGTGTTATTTACTGTTTGGTTAGAGCTCTTCATTGAATATGTTCCTCATATGGGTTATGTAGGTAATACAGTCTCTAAACCTGTATATATCTGCAAATATTTTTTTCTTTCCCGCTGGCAGGTAAAATCCTTGACTGGGTAAAGCACTCCTGGGCTTCACTCTTTTTCTTCCACAGTCTGTCACCACCAAGTGCTGGTTTAGTGTTGCCGATGGTTAGCTCCACGCCAGTCTGATCCATTTTCCTTGATAGGTACCTTTTTGTTTTGTTCTGTTTTGGGCCGGGAGTTTGTAAGAATTCCTCTCTCTCCTTGGTGTTGATTAATTCTACAGAATGTGCCTAGATGTGACTTTCCACATTACATTTGCCTCCATCTTCAGTTATCTTTCCAACATGTAAATCTATGTCTTTCCTCAAGTTGGACACTTTTTTCTTCTGTTATTTACAAACGTATTCTTTTTGTCTCTTTTTCTCTTCTAATACACCTATTAGCCACATGTTATATATCTACAATTTATCGATCACCCTTTTCTCCCCTCGTCACCCTTATACTTTTGTGTATGTGTGTGTGCATGCATGTTTGTGCTTTGAGATATTTCTTCCATTTGGTCTTTGGGCCACTAATTTGGGCCTCAACAGTGTTCTTTAATTACTCTTCTAATTTAGCTCTAAAATCGTAGAGTTTTAGTCCAGCCAGAGGACTTTTTTTTTTAGTCCTATCAGAGGACTATCTTCTGATTTCTCTTTGGTATTTTTGTTTTTCCCCTTCACATTTTATTGTGGCATTTCATCCTGCCTATGAGTTGTTTTGGGTCAACAGAAATAGGCAGTATTTATAACCCCTACTCTCTTAGGTTAAGCAGCCTCTTCAGAGTCACAAAGGG
This sequence comes from Aethalodelphis obliquidens, assembly GCF_003676395.1. Lineage (NCBI taxonomy): Eukaryota > Metazoa > Chordata > Mammalia > Artiodactyla > Delphinidae > Aethalodelphis > Aethalodelphis obliquidens. The sequence continues at coordinate 24,750,735 of NW_020837968.1, forward strand.
GCTGAGCTGGATCTCTTTCCTTGCGGTACAGCTCTCTGTCCAGGATTGTACTGTCTATCATAAGGTTTTTGCAGACATTGGAAAAAAATGGCTTAAAGTAGGTCAATGTGCCTGAGCCACTAGCTAACTTCAAGATGATTTATTTAAGTTTAAAATGTTAGCTAATGTTTCTCACCAGAAAGAGCAAGTCTTTAAACTGCTGATGTTTAAAAGCCAAGGGACTTTTGTTATTCCTTTACGAAAACATGATGAGTAAATTTAACTCAGAGAGCAGTGGGCCTTACTGCAGATCTCAGCATAGAATAAGTGTTTCATACCTTTGAAATAATTACATTTTGAATGTCCTAGCAAAAATGGGTGGACTGGGAGGTAAGACACTGAAAACAGGGGAAATTTAATAGAAGTTCTGCCTCAAGCCCAAGTATAGAAGTTCTACCCCAGCACAAGTTCATTACAGTGAGCACTATATTTAAAAATTTTAAGACTCCTTGGTGTAAGTAATCAGCACATATTGAAGTAAAAATAAGCTTTATTTAATGACAGTCTGCTACTATCTGTAGCTTTTGGAGTTTCTATTTTCATTCATGTTTGATAGTTCTGGTCTTCATTTTAAATCTCACAAAAATAACACAGTGAGATAAATTTAAGGCTCAGAGCCAGAAGTACAGATAGGTTAGAAGATCTCTTATGTTTCATTTGTGCTAAATTTATTGTTAACTAAGAGCAAAAATAAAAGCATTTGTTTAAAAATACTGGCTCGAGACTTCCCTGGCGGTCCAGTGGTTAAGACTTTGCCTTCCAATGCAGGGGGTGTCGTTTTGATCCCTGGTCCGAGAGCTAAGATCTCACATGCGTTGCAGCCAAAAAAGCAAAACATAAAGCAGAAGCAATATTGTAACAGGTTCAATAAAGACTTTAAAAATGGTCCACATCAAAAAAAAAAAAAAAAAAAAAAAGAAAGTCTTTAAAAATACTGGCTCACTAACTGTGGGGACTTACATAACACACAAAGTACATACGTCCTTTCCCTTTGTGAAAGTGAAAAATACAAACGATTTATGTGACTGTGAGATGACCATGAGTCTGGGCTGTAGAAATCTGGACTATGTAGGCATCACCAAACCTTCAAGGGTGTGCGACAAGAGTATAGTGCACAACTCGGCAGAGTGACAAAGCTCACAGGGAGGAGGTTGTGTTGGTGGCAGCTCTGCAGGAAAATCCACAAAGCCCCACCAAGTGCATCTTCCCTCACATCCAGTGTCTGAGCCTCTCACTGCCAAGCCCTCATTTCTCCATAGTAAATTTGAAATTTATGTAGACCCTGAAATCAGCAAATCAGCAGCTGTTTTTTTCCTTATCCTTCTCCCTCTATCTCTTCATATCTCTCTTTCTCTCTCCTTCCCTCTTTCCCTCTCACCTCTTTATTAAAAAAGTAATTTGCAACTGCCTGATGCACTCATTCTACGTACCTCATAGGAATACCTGCTTTGTGGGGAGGCTGCCTCCACGCTTTGCATGCAAAGTAATTTGGTCACTTTTGGTGAGTTCTACTTTGGGCAACCTTTATCAGCACACTTAGTTAGACAAAAAGGAAGCCTCCATGCCTGACATGGGGTGCAACTCCTCTTTTCTCTAACTTCCAAGGATTATGGAGCTTAGGCTATACTGCACCAGCTCTAGGCAGGAGCATGGCTGGATTATGCAGACACTCCTCCCTGCTGTCAGCTGTCGCCCTAGCACTGGCATACCAGCTCCCTCCTCCTTAATATTCCAAAGCTTTAGGGTTTTGATCTTTGGCTTCTTTCTTTTCTAAGGCTGAATTGCAGGAATCACTGCTGTACATCTACATTTCATCCATTTTCTCTTTTCAGTCTTCAAATACTTTCTACATGATCATTATCAATAATCCATTCTTATCAAAGTAAGATAAGACTCTGCCACTTGGGGCCATTAATACCAAAGCCTTATTGCCTGTTTAGCCTCCGAAGGCATTTGAGTTTGTGGCTGAATAACAACATTCTGAAGAACCAATAAAAGAAGACCAGTTCCCTCTTATGATAATGAGGAGTCTATGAAAACACACAAGAGAAAATAAAAAGGATAATGTTGCAATCCACTTACCTAAGATGATATAATAGCTATGGACCTACCACTATTCCGAGTGTCCCTGAGATTAAAAAAAAAATTTTACTATAAAAATTATGTTTGTGAAAATCTTATAAGGAAAGCCTTTACTTTTTATTTTTTTCAGTTATTTTTATGCTGGGCTAATAATTATAGATTTCTAGGCAGACCATAAGTTGAATTCAGTAAAATACGTTTTAAACAAGAAGGAGAATTTAGGCAAATCCCTGATAAGTAGTCATGATTCCCCCCATAATGGCTAACACTTAAAGGATACTTACCTACTACTATCTCTTAATTCTCACAAAAACCTTTTAAAGTAAATACTAATATTATCTATCTTTTACTGAAGAAGAAACTGAAAATTAATGAGATTAAGAAATGGAGTTTGTAAATTGGAAAACCAGCTGGAATCCAGGTCTTTCTGGGTCCAATCACAACTGTTTAATATTCTCTGCCTCTTCACGTGTAGATAATTTGAGTTCATGAAAAAGTAAAAGAAGAGTAGATTTGCATTGTAGCATTGAAATGACTATTGCAATAATTGTTGAATTGCACAATACTCAAAAAAACAATGTAATCTGTGTTCCTACTACTACTCTATTTCCATAAACTCTTGAATTTATGAAGTGCTGCCAAGGGCTGAAGTGCTTGCCTTTTAAAATTTGAATGAATAGTTTTAATTTTCAATGTTTATTTATTCCTATTTAAAATAGCATACTTTTAGGTTTTCTGACTTTGGTTCTGAATATTTTTTCTAGGGTCAACGTCTTTTCGAAAAGTTGCTCCAACTGACTTCTCAAAATGTTGAAATCAAGCTAGTGAGTGATGTAACAGCTGATTCAAAGGTATTAGAAGCCTTGAAATCAAAGGGTAAGGCCAAGGTTGACATGGTACTCTACCTCTGGGTGTTCTGTTCCGGTACCTTTAATTCTACATAGAGCAGTACATGATTTCTTTATAATCAACACACTTGACTTAGTGCACTTCTTATTTCTCCTTGGAAAAACAGCTTGATTAAAGCCTTTAAATGAGAGAACTAATTAGTTAATTCTACTGGGATTTTTTAAATAGTGTTGTTGCATATTAGCTTATGCAAAATAATTTACTAGCCATTAGATGATAATTAACTGGAAAGAAGAATCTTTCCCTCTCTGAACACTTCAGTGATGTGATTAGAGAGAAGAGCCACTTCTTATCAGAACAAACATTGTATTTCTGCTTTTCTCTTGACCATCAAATGGAAATTCTCCTCATGCTACATATATTCTTTGAAATAATATAGTCAGATGTAGGAGTCTATGAAACACTGCCTAATTCACAACTTTTAAGACAATTCCACAGGAGATCATCATTTGAATGGCCACTTTGCAATTTGTCTCACAACACTGAGGATAATTATAAAATAAATTTCTTAATTTTGCTGTATCTTTACTAACTGAACTCTCACAAAAAGTTTTTACTGATTTATCAAAAAATTTCACCCTGAATTTACTATCCAAACTGTAAGCCTATGAAAGAAATTGGCAGGTGTGAGCCAGTGAAAATGTTCAAGATGCTGGGTGTCCCCGGGAGAGGACAAGGTGTTGGCCCCAGTGAGTGTCAGTGTTTCACCTGATGATACTACATCTCACATGTGTGCTGTTTAAACATATTGGGCATTTTTGCTTGTCATCTTCCCTACATCAGTAAGTGAAAATAAAATACTTTCTAAAAAAAGGAACAGACTATGAGGCAAGTAAGTGAGCCCAGGTGGCCTTTCCTTCTGCAGAAGAAAAATGGAAAGTGATAAAGCCTATGAAAAGAAAATAACATAGAGAAGACAAAAGCTTGGCCAGGCATGTGGGCTTACCACCATGCACATTCTATTTTCTATGCATGGGAAAATAAAGAAAACTTACATGAGTTATTGCTAGGTCTGAAAGCTTCACCCTGCTACTTGAGCACAGCACAATATACTTGAAAAACTAGAAAATACCTAGTTCAGTGGATTGACAGATACAACCAACATGGATTAGAAATGTATGAATACTTAAACTGTTTAAAAAATATGAAATTGGGTTCCCACTGTAAATTGAATTTCTCTCTGAAAATTTGTTATCTGACGCATATTTAGGAGTGGATTACTTTAGGCTAACTCTGAGTGCCTGTATTTGCCTGTATTTGCAGATGATTTTTCTCATGGAAGCTACTTGCATGTCCTTGGGGTTTGATTACCCCAGAAGGGTAAAAAGCAGATGAGTTAGGAAGAGAGGGATATAGCCTGAGACTTCAGTTGCTTCTTGACTGTACATCCATAGTTCTGTTCCTTGCCATAGCCATTCTAAACCTTATAAACTCAACCAAAAGTTAAAACTAGGCAGTACTGGGGGTATGACAGCCTTTTTTAGTTGCTGCTGAGTATTTGGCTACTTTAGACAGGGAATAGCAATTAATGAATTTATAGATAAAGCCCTTGCTTACATTTCTATTGTGAACTACGAATTAAAGTTTCATTATAGTCAGTGCTTCTCACACAAAAGAAGTGTTTGAATTTCACAAGTATATGCATATGTCAGTACAGCTCAGGCTTTGTTAATGTCTAATAGGAGTTCTTATCAAAATAAGAAAATGGTTTTCCTTCACAATGGGAGAACAATAAACAGGACCCAGGGTTCTCACAGCTATTCCCTATGTACCTAGAGTGAGCCTATCTGGCTTTTATTAATGCACATAGGTGTAATATATATGCATCTTTAAAATGCAGTTTTTGTATTTCTCTGCTCTCACCCTGTGGCAGAGACATAGTATATAATCACAGTGCATTTAAGAAAAACTGATATTTTTATGAAACCGTTTTAAATCTGTGTTGGAATACTTTGCTTTGGGGTTATCTTTAAATTTCTTTAGGGAGAGTTCCTAGTCTTTTGGTAAAGTTCCAGGAAGGTTTGTCCAGAAATAGTCCACAAAAAAACAGGTAAGTGTGAGACTAGCCATGAGCTACTTCAGCTGTGAAGGAGTTACTGAGTTTAGAAGTTAATCAAATTTATTGTGAAAAAGAACAAGAGTGAGGCTTCCCCAGGAAATGGTAAAGATTTAGTGCAGACATTGGCCCAGCGAAGGCAGAGTGGGCTGGAGATGTGAGGTGGCCCAAGGCCACAGAGCCCTCCATGGGTGGGGTGAGATTGCAGGTTAGTCACTGTGCCACATGCTCCCCACTCCTTGACTCAGAAGTCAGAAGATAATCCTCCAAGGTCTCACCCTGTGGCTGGAAGGTGGGGTGCTTTTGAAACCCAACCTCCTTGAAGTCCTTAAACCCCGGCAGGGATTTCATTCTAGACAAGTCTCCCTGTAAATTCAGAGTTTCACTGATCAGTTTTCCTAATTTCACTTGCTCACCATCTCCACTTGTATCCCCCAATAGCATCTCATAGGCAGCGTGTTAACCTGCATACCCCTTCCCCTCGCTCAGTAGCTCCAACAGCAGCTTCCTTTACCTGAATTTCCAACCGCCCACTCACTCCACACTCTCATTCTTCACATCTAACAGGCCAGATTCTATAGGATCTGCCCCTGAGTCTCTCTCCTAGATATTACAGTCCCTTCTCAGCTACACCTGCCCTAGTGCAGGTATTTAATACCTTGCCCAGACCTAGCCACAGCTACTTTCTCTCTTCCCAACTTCTGATCTTCTCACCCTCCCACCATCTGATCTCCATGCAGCTACCAAAGGGATCCTCCACAACATGATTATTATCAGCTCACATCCCCACCTAAATCGGGTGTGTGTATGAGTATGCCCGAGTGTTACATACACCTTTTAACTGAGAAATATCATACCTGCAACGAAGAGCACAGTATTAAGTGTATAGCTCTAGGAATTTTTATGAAGTAAACACTTCTGAATAATCCCTTCACAGATCGTGATGTACAGCATTGCAGATGTCTCAGGAAATGTTTTCATTACCCTTTGAAGTCAGTATCTTCTGCACAGCTGACCACTATTTCAACTTCTGCCATTATAGATTATATTTGTGCTTTTTTTGAATTTTATATAAATTGACTTATTAAGTACATACTCTTTCATATCTGGATTCTTTTGCTCAATTTTATAAGATCCATATATGTTGTGTATAAAAATAGTTTACCCTTTTACATTTTTATATGGTATTCCATCATGTAAATATAATTTATGGATTCTACTGATGATGGACATTTGGATTTTTCCCACTTTTTTGTTATTGTAAATAATATGGTGCTATGACCATTCTTGTATGTCTTTTTGGTGCCTGTTTATACTCATTTCTTTCGATATTTACCAGGAGCGGAATTGCCGACATCACAGGCTATGTATGTTCAACTTCAATAGACATTGCCCGTCAGCTTCCAAAGTGGTTATACCAGTTTACACCACCACAGACAACACATGAAAGTTTCATTTGCTCCATATTCTCACAAAATCTGGCATTCTTTGTCTTTTTTATTTTAGCCATCCTGATGGATATGTAGCATGACGTGACTTTAATTTTTTTTTCCCTGATGACTAATGATGTTGAGCATCTTCTCATATACTTATTGACCATTTCTATATCTTCTTTGTTGAAGTGCCTGTTCAAGTATTGTGCCCGTTGTTATTTTATTTTTGTTTTTTTATTGGCCTATTCTTGATTAATAGGCTGGATTTTAATCCTTTTTTGGCTATACGTATTTCAATTATCTTCTCCCATTTGAAGCTTGTTTTTCCACTCTTCTAATGGTGTCTTTAGATAAATAGAAGGTCTTAATTTTAATGAAATCCAGTTTATTAAGTACTCCTTTATTGTTGGTGCTCATTGCATCCTGTATAAAAAATATTTGTCATCACAAAGTCATAAAGATATCCTCATTTGTTGTGTTCTAAATTCTGTATTGTTTTACCTTTCAGAGTTAATTCTATTTAGATCTGGACTTACTTTTTATGTATGAGGTGAAGCAGGGTTGAAGATCAGTTTTTATTTATATGGAAAGCCGTTTACTAAAAACAAATTTTTTTCTTCACTGCATTTCAGAGGCATCCTTGTTGAAAATTGGGTGACTATGTGTTTGGATCCGTTTCTATATTCCCTATGTATTACATTCCAGTTAGGCTACTTATCTATCTTAGGACAAATACCACATTGTTTATTTACTGTGGCTTTATAATACATGTTAAATCAGGTGGTGTAATTTTTTCATCTTTGTTTTTCATGTTTAAAACTGTGTTAGTTATTCTTGGCCCTTCAGATTTAAAAATAAAATTTGGAATCAGTTTGTCACAAAAATGCTGAAATTTTTATTAGAATTATGTTGACTCTTTAGATAAACTTCGGGAGAATTGACATTGACAGTATTGAGTCTTCTACTCCATAAACATGGCAAGGCCTCTTACCACTGTTTTAGCTATATCTCTCAAGTTTTTGATATGACAAAATTACTAAAGTATTTTTCAGTTCAAAAAGGTTTCTAATTTCTACTTTAATTGCTACTTTGAACCATGGTTTATTTAGAATTGTAATCCTTGATCTCTAAACATTTGAAAGATTGTTCTATTTATCTTTTTGTTATCTTCACTATGGTCAGAAGAATATACTCTATGATTTCAAACATTTGAAATTTGTGGAAAATTACTTTATACATTTTTATTTGTAGAAATAAATTTACTTTATAAATCTTTAGGCCTGTTAATGTGATGCCATTATATAACTTTTCAGTTTTGTTTCTGTATTTCATCAGCTCTTAAAGTTGTCCTGGCCAGAGTGTCAGTCTAAAAGCTACTTCATCATAGCCAAAAGTGGAGTATATGTAAAGTGGCTTCTCATTGCCTAATGCATAATCCTAACTGGTAGGCCTCAAAGACAAGCTAAATAAGGTGTAATATTGTCATTGGAATCCTCTGTTTCTTTCTCCATACCCACCTTCAAGTGGGGTATGCCCTCTGCTACCAACATTTAGATTGCTAGGAAGTAACTGTGACATATCTCTTAAGTCCTGTTCCCCCTGCTCATGCCTCCCAGCAAATGCCTTTGATGTCCCGTTTTTCATCAAACCTGATACTTGTAACATCACAGCAATATTACTGAAAATTTATACTATTAGTAAAATTTTTATTTTTGGCTATGTCTTTTAGTCATAAGCAAAATATATTGCTCAACAATACTACTGTATTTTTGAAGCCTGTTTTTAGAGGAGTTTTAGGTTTACAACAAAATTAAGAGGAATGTACAGAGATTTCCTGTGTACTGCCTACCCCACACATGCATTGCCTCCTGCATTATCAACACCACTTTCCCAACAGTATATTTTTCACCAAGGATGAACCTGTATTGACACATCATGATCACCCCAAATCCATTTTACCTTAGGGTTCAATCTTGGTGTTATATATCCTATGAATGTGGACAAATGTATAATGACATATATCCACCACTGTAATATCATACAGGGTATTCTCACTGCCTTAAAAATCATCTGTGCTCCACCCATTCATTCCCCCTGACTACTTTGTATTTTATAGCTTTGTTGCAATGAAATTTATAATTAGAAAGAATCATTTTTTGTTTGTCTTTCAAAACCATAGCAATTCAGTGTACTTTATATATATGATTAAAATATTTGCCAGTAGTCTACCGAATATTAAAAATAAATAAAGTCAGAAAATAATTTTGTTTTAGGAAAAAGACAGGCTTTTACTTGTTCATTATCACATAATTCTTTAATAAAATGACTAGTGAAATTAAAGGCATAAAAGATTAGAATCAGTGACCTAGAAATAAAGTCTACACTTCTTTAAAAAAGAAAAAAGAAAACATTTGAAATCGTTCAGGATCTGAAATCTCCCTTTTCAGTTTCATTCTTACCATTCTTGTTGTTTATTTTCCAAGTATGTGAAAACTAGTTGTGATTTCCTAAACACATGTACTTTTTCAGGGCTGTTTCCTAAAACATGCTTTTCCCTGTGCCTGAAATACCCTCCCTCAAGCTCCTTTTCATCCTTCAAGGTCCCTTATAAGCCTTACCCTTAATATTTTCCTTTAGACTTCCTCTCTTTTCCCTAGTTGCTCTTACCATTTTTTTTCTTCCATTGTTCATTCATTATTTATTCAACAACCATTCCTTGAATATCTGACAGATGTGAGCAAGCTGGACTTTAAAGATAGAAAATTGACTAATTTTCTATCTTTAATTGATAATGCATGAGCCCTCCTGATTTCAGAGAATTCACAGTTTGGTAGAGAAGACTGATATAAGTGAAATAAACTGATCAAGGAATTCTTAAAACATCTACACAGAGTCCAGTTTTTCTGAATCACTTTCTGTGTCTGGGTCATTGATGCCCATATTTTCTACTCACTATTATCTCTGCACCATAAAAAGCATTGATGTTTATTACTCTGTAACTTTAAGAAACAGATTCTCTGCTAATGTCTCTTTTTCTAAGTAGATGTTCATTCTGCTTGTTTTCAAAGCTTACTCAAAAATGTCAAAGGAAGATATTCTGACAGTAAGCAGGCCTCATACTCCTTCCTCAAAAGGCTCTTAAGTGGTTTGTTGACTGAATATTGATAAACCTTTGGGGCCCCTGTCATGCCACCAGGAATAACAACCAAGACTATGAAGTGACAACTCTGTCACAACTGCCACCCCACCTAAAACAATCATAAGATGCATCCCAATGTCAAAGATGTTAAAATGTGAAAACTGTTTCAGAATCAGTGGCAGTACAGTAATGAGGGTTACTTTAGAATTCAACAATAAATTAGAAAATTCAAAAAAAAGAAAATTCAACTTAGAAACCCTTTAATAATTAAGTTAAACTCGACCTCTCCTAATACCACACCGAGGGAGGTAGATTCTAAACCAAACCTCTTTTAATGGGGCTTCTTTGTAGTGCAGTGAGCATACTGAGTAAGTAGAAATTCAGAAAATCCAAGCTGGACTGGCTATTAGGAAACAGGGATGTCTTCAACAGAACTCTTCATGGCTAGAGCACCCAATGATAGGAAGTGTTCCTATCAAAACAAACAAACAAGAAAAACCCTGCTCTATTACCTGAAATAGGAAAGAGGTTATGCAAATCAGTTGTGGGTTTTTTGGGTTTTTTTTTTTTTTTTTTTTTCCGTACGCGGGCCTCTCACTGTTGTGGCCTCTCCCATAGCGGAGCACAGGCTCCGGACGCGCAGGCTCAGCGGCCATGGCTCACGGGCCCAGCCGCTCCGCGGCATGTGGGATCTTTCCGGACTGGGGCACAAACCCGTGTCCCCTGCATCGGCAGGCAGACTCTCAACCACTGCGCCACCAGGGAAGCCCCCGCAAATCAGTTTTTTATATGAAGGTTCTATAGGAAAACAATATAATGAAATCAGAAACCTGAAATACACCGGAGAAGAGACAGTCTCCTGAGGTCAACATAGAAGTTACCAGGAATCATAGTTCTAGATATACAGCATGATGAAATTGCAACCCAAATGACAAGAGAAGAGGTAGTCATGAAAGCTTGATTTTGAAAAGCAGAGGAATAGAAAACACTTGGTGGTAAAAGTAAAAGGACCTGCAAAGGCTGGGGTGATTTTTCCTACTGACATCTGCTAAGAAATGGCCCATATAAATAACAACTTTAACTCGTAGGTTAAATTGTCACTAAATGCTGTTTTGATTTTCCTCATTGCTGATGACCAGCCCAGTTATACAGCAACAGAAAGAAATTCATCCTAGAGCTTGGGGCACCCCCTTACCATGCCTGTCTTTTCTGATGTCAGGCTCACGCTAGGCTTCAGAGTCTTACCCCAGCCCTGGTTCAGCTAGTGTTTCAAGCTTTCAGTTTGTTAGAATCAAACATGTCTTTTCCTCCCACTCCCTTCTTTCCTGAGCGTGCAAACCTTGGATGATGAAACCTAGAGCTTAGACTATGCTGCCTATAGATGCTTGCAACATCTCTGAGGAGCTCATAACAGAACTATTTTATGGGCTTTTGTTTTGATTAGCCAGAACGTTAATATGTTTGGAATTTTCTTTCCTCTTTTGTTTTGATTAGCCAGAACGTTAATATGTTTGGAATTTTCTTTCCTCTTTGGCTTCTTTAGATGATAGATAGATACTAGATACATAAATAACCTTCCAATCTTCTGTGTGAGATTTAAAAATTAAACTTCTAGATTTCTCAAGCTTTTCATCCACATTGTTTCATTTCTGTTATTCTTTGTGAAGGGAATACAAAGTATGCCCTTTGAGAGGACTCTCAGCCACTCTGATAGCCCTCAGCCCTCCACATTCCCTCATCTGCTACCTTTGTAAATAAAGTCATAGACTCACTGCGTAACTGGCTCAAACAGTCTGTGCTCTGAGTAAAACTGACCCCAACTTTCCCTCATTAGCACCCTATGCCAAGCAGGTGAACTAATTAGACATAGCCTTACCCCATGTTGGTGAATAAACAATAGCAACAGGATCCTAATGCATACCCTTTGGGCATCTTCAGCTCATTTTGGCTTCCTCCCCACAAAGCATTGAACAAACAGTAAATATTTAATTGGCATTTCCTTGTGCCTAAATCTTATTCATTTAAGTCAGAATTTTAATATTTGAAATGACTATTGTACTTTCATTTTTCTTAATAACTCAATTTTTTAAATAAATAATTAATTATATTTTATGTCTCCATGGTTGTTTAATAACCTGTTGTAAAACAAGAGGTGAAAATTAACAATTATGTGTATTAAATATATCATTTATACTTTTCAAAATGGTTCAGATTTGGGGATCAAGCTTTACATAGTAACTACTCTGATATAACTCTAAAATATTGCTTGATAAAGAGAATATGGTTTTAACAAAGAGAAAATACTTTGATTTCAGGTTTATAAACATGTAAAATATAGAGGTTGTTTCACATCAGAAGGGCAAACAGCTTTGAAATTAAACATTATCCCTTAATGCCTGATTTTAATTTCCAATTATCTGCTAAAAATTTTAGAAAAAAGATTACTACAAAATAGTTTAATAGTTGATAGAGCTACATCTGGGTGATACTATTTTTCTAATGCCACAAATGCTAGCTATTGAGAAGGTATCTCATAGGAATGCAATCTGCACATTGTAAATATTGTACAAGTAGTACCAATTTCTCATTATTCATCAGCGTGCTCATAGAATACTTCACAATGCAGAGCTTGACCTATGGAGAAGAAATATGCAAACATTTCTATTTGTCAGTGAAAGCTATTTTTTTTTCCTTCAGCTTTTTTGAGATATAGTCAACAAATAAAATTGTATATATTTGAATGGTACAGTGTGATGATTTGATATACATTGATGCTGTGAAATGATTACACATTCAGGTTAATTAAAACATCCATCACCTTACAGAGTTACTTTTTTTTCTTTTTTGTTGTGAGAATGTTTAAGATCTATTCTCTTAGCAAATTTTAAGTGTGCAATACAGTATCATTAACTGTAGTCACTGTGCTGTACATTAGATCTACAGAACTTACTCATCTTATTTTTTTAATTAAAGTATAGTTGATTTATAATGTGGTATTAATTTCTGCTGTACAGAAAAGTGATCCAGTTATATATATATATATATATATATATATATATATATATATATATATATGCATTCTTTTTTTATATTCTTTTCCACTATGGTTTATCATAGGATACTGAATATAGCTCCCTGTGCTATACAGTAGGACCTTGTTGTTTAACCATTCTATATATAATAGCTTACATCTGCTAACTGCAACCTCCCAATTCATCCCTCCCCTGCCCCCCTCCAACTTGGCAACCAAAAGTCTGTTCTCTATGACTGTGAGTATGTTTCTGTTTCATAGATAGGGTCATTTGTGTCGTATTTTAGATTCCACATATAAGTGATATAATATGGTATTTGTCTTTCTCTTTCTGAATTCACTTAGTATGATAATCTCTAGTTGCATCCATGTTGCTGTAAATGGCATTATTTCATTCTTTTTTATGGCTGAGAAGTACTCCATTGTATATATGTACCACATCTTCTTTATCCATTCGTCTGTTGATGGGCGTTTAGGTTGTTTTCATGTCTTGGCTATTGTGAATAGTGCTACTATGAACATAGGGGTTCACGTATTTTTTGAATTATAGTTTTGTCTGGGTATGTGCCCAGGAATGGGATTGCTGGATCATGTGGTAATTCTATTTTTAGTTTTCTGAGGAACCTCCATACTGTTTTCCACAGTGGCTGCACCCACTTACATTCTCACCAACAGTGTACGAGAGTTCCCTTTGCACCCTCTCTAGCATTTGTTATTTGTAGACTTTTTAATGATGGCCATTCTGACTGGTGTGAGGTGGTACCTCATTGTAGTTTTGATTTGAATTCTCTTATAATTATTGATGTTGAGCATCTTTTCATTGGCCATCTGTATTTCTTCTTTGGAGAAATGTCTGTTTAGGTCTTCTGCTCATTTTTTGATTGGGCTCTGTTTTTTTTGTTGTCGTTATTGAGTTTTATGAGCTCTTTGTATATTTTGAAAATTAAACCCTTGTGAGTCGCATCGTTTGCAAATATTTTCTCCCATTCTGAGGGTTGTCTTCTCATTTTGTTTATGGTCTCCTTTGCTGTGCAAAAGCTTGTAAGTTTGATTAGGTCCCATTTGTTTATTTTTGCTTTTATTTCTATTGCCTTGGGAGACTGCCATAAGAAAACATTGGTACAATTTATGTCAGAGAATGTTTTGCCTATGATTTCTTCTAGGAGTTTTATGGTGTCATATCTTTTTTTTTTTTTTTTTTTGCGGTACGCGGGCCTCTCACTGTTGTGGCCTCTCCCATTGCGGAGCAACAGGCTCTGGACGCGCAGGCTCAGCGGCCATGGCTCACGGGCCTAGCCGTTCCGCGGCATGTGGGATCTTCCCGGACCGGGCCACGAACCCGTATCCCCTGCATTGGCAGGCGGACTCTCAACCACTGCACCACCAGGGAAGCCCTATGGTGTCATATCTTATGTTTAAGTCTTTAAGCTTTTTTTTTTTTTAAAAAGAAGATGTTGGGGGTAGGAGTTGATTAATTAATTTATTTATTTTTGCTGTGTTGCGTCTTCGTTTCTGTGTGAGGGCTTTCTCTAGTTGTGGCAAGCAGGGGCCACTCTTCATCGCAGTGCACGGGCCTCTCACTGTCACGGCCTCTCTTGTTGCGGAGCACAGGCTCCAGACGCGCAGGCTCAGTAGTTGTGGCTCACGGGCCCAGTTGCTCCGCGGCATGTGGGATCCTCCCAGACCAGGGCTCGAACCCCTGTCCCCTGCATTAGCAGGCAGATTCTCAACCACTGCGCCACCAAGGAAACCCTAAGCTTTTTTGAGTTTATTTTTGTGTATGGTGTGAGGGTGTGTTCTAGCTTCATTGATTTATTTGCGTTTCTTCAAATTTCCCAACATCACTTGCTGAAGAGACTTTTTCCCCTTGTATATACTTGCCTCCTTTGTTGAAGATTAATTGACCGTAGGTGTGTGGGTTTATTTCTGGGCTCTCTATTCTGTTCCATTGATCCGTATGTCTGTTTTGTGCCAGTACCTCGCCATTTTGATTCCTGTAGCTTTGTAGCATTGTCTGAATTCTAGGAGGGTTATGCCACCTGCTTTAGAACTTACTCATCTTATAACTGAAGGTTTGTACCCTTTGACCACCATTGCCCTATCTCTCCCAAACACAACCACCTGCCCAGTCCCTGGTACCTATCATTCTACTCTCTGTTTCTATGAATTTGACTTTTTAATTTTTTTTTAGATTCCAGAGTTAAGCGAGACAACATAGTATTTGTCTTTCTTGCTCTGGCTTATTTCAGTTAGAATAATGTCCTCTAGATTCATCCATGTTGTTACAAATGGCAGGATTTCCTTATTGCTCATGGCTGAATAATATATTCCATTGTGTGTTTGTGTGTGTATGTGTGCATGCACACATCTTCTTTACCAAGTCATCCATCGACAGACTCTTAGGTTTGATCTGATATCTTTGCTGTTGTGAATAATGCTGCAAAGAACATGGGAGTGCAGATATCTCTTCAAGATATTGATTTTTGTTTCTTTTGGATATGTACCCAGAAGTGGGACTGCTGAATCATATGGTATCTCTATTTTAAATTTATTTTTAGTAATCTCCATACTGTTTTCCACAGTGGTTGCACCAATTTACATTCCAACCAACAGTACATAAGGGTTCCCTTTTCTCTACATTCTCACCATATCTCTTTTCTCTACATTCTCACCATATCTCTTGGCTTTTATATAAAAGCCATCCTAACGTGTGAAGTGACATCTTTTTGTCATTTTGATCTGCATTTCCCTCATGATTAGTAATTTTGAGCACCTTTTCAGGTACCTGTTGACGATTTGTATGTCTTCGTTGGAAAAATGTCTATTCAGGTCTTTTGCCTATTTTTTTAATTAGGTTATTTGTTTTTTTTTTTAACTGAGTTGTGTGAGTTTCTTATTTATGTATTTTAGCTATTAACCCCTTATTGGATATATGGTTCGTAAATATTCTCTCCCATTCTGTAGGTTGCCTTTCCATTTTGTTGATTGTTTCCTTTGCAAAAGGAAGCTTTTTAGTTTGATGCTGACCCACTTGTTTATTTTTGTTTTTGTTGCCTGGCTTTTGGTGTCATATCCAAAAAATCATTGCCCAGACCGATGTCAGGGTGATTTTTTTCTCTGTGTTTTCTCCATAGAATTTGACAGTTGCAGATCTTACATTTAAGTCTTTAATATATTTTGAGTTAATTTTTGTGAGTGGTGTTAAGATAGGAGTCCAGTTTCATTCTTTTGATAACACCGCTATTTTTTAATTATTATGTTCAGATTTTCTTTTGGCCACATTATTAAAAAAGGAGGAGGAGATGCTAAGTTCATTCTGTCACATCCTAAATGTGATTCTTGCCATTGGTTTGTTGAATTCAAGAAAGCTATACTCATTCATCATTGATAATCCATGTTTCTATTCTTACGTTCATGGATTAGGTTTAACAAAACCTAAAAGGAATATATATGCCTAAATATGAGAATAGGGGCATTTGTAAATTTTAAAATTAATACAAGCTGCCCCTGTTTCCAACTTGGAAGTTTTACAAGGTGATCTTTTTTTTTTTTTTTTTTTTTTTTTTGCGGTACGCGGGCCTCTCACTCTTGTGGCCTCTCCCGTTGCGGAGCACAGGCTCCGGATGCGCAGGCCCAGCGGCCGTGGCTCACGGGCCCAGCCGCTCCACGGCATGTGGGATCCTCCCTGACCGGGGCACGAACCCGCGTCCCCTGCATCGGCAGGCGGACTCTCAACCACTGCGCCACCAGGGAAGCCCTACAAGGTGATCTTTTAACTGCTTGCTCCAAATAAGTGTAGCATAATTTGAGATTTTTATGCTTGCTGAGGTTTTTTTACTTAGGTTTTACTGGTTTATAATTATTCCAGAGCCTAATTGTACAAGTAGATACGGTTATATGTGTTAATTTCAGGTAACATTAACAAGTGTATTTTAGGAACTTCATCATAG
This sequence comes from Aethalodelphis obliquidens, assembly GCF_003676395.1. Classification (NCBI taxonomy): domain Eukaryota; kingdom Metazoa; phylum Chordata; class Mammalia; order Artiodactyla; family Delphinidae; genus Aethalodelphis; species Aethalodelphis obliquidens. Next base: position 24,767,374 of record NW_020837968.1, read on the forward strand.
AAAACTTTATATTATTCTGGCTTTCATTTCCACCCTTTGAGAGGTTGCCATTGTTAAGAAACCTGAACATTTCATAAGGTCTTTTGTTGTCAAGGTGAAGGACTGTCCTAGTGAATACCTTGAGTGTGGGGTCCTTTTGGTAGAAGAGCAGATTAAGGTGCTCTGGTAATAGCTGAGACAAAAGTCAAGATGCCCTTGCTGTCACCCAGGTGTGCTTTCCATCAGATTCTGCTTTCATTTCACACCTTCTCAAAGTGAATGCCACTTTGGCTTATGCTTGAGTGCGTGAAGAATGGTGCCTTTGTTTTATTCACAGCAGTCAAAATTCATTGGAAGGAATCTGTCTTCTACCTTCCTTTACAGAATACCGGCAAGGCAGGGGCTTCTTTGGACACATTACTCTTTAATAATAATTAGCATAGTAATTAGCATAGCATTTAGGAGCTTGTACTTTGGTGTCATATAGACTTGTGTTAGAAATCTGTACTTGTCATTTACTGTGTTATTTAACGTTAGGCAAATGCTGAACCTCAATGTCTCTTTAAGTAAAATGGGGATAATATTAACTCTTTGAGGGCTATGAGAAATAAATTAGATAAAAGCATCATAATAAACAGTTAATAAATGACATCCACTATAGCCTCTGTCTCTTACCCAGGTGGGTTCTTTTTGTGTTTGACCTGTCATCTCCCCTTAGTCCAGACAGAATTCATTTTTTCCCCTAAAGTACACTCCCAGCCCTATGATTTTCTAATGAAAGGAAGACCTGGTTCTTATCACATGGTACAAATCATCATTGGAAATGCGGCTGATTCATTTGCCTTTATGCCTGTGCAATAACTCTAGCTGGCTTCAGTTTGTAATAGGAATTTTCCAGCTGGTGACACCAATGCCACCCAATGTGTATTTTTAGTCTCTTTTCAATCTACTCAAATAGGTTGCAATTTGACGTGTTTAAACTTTCAGAAGGGATCATCTGACACGTATAATATAGTTGTATCAGTCATACACTCGCTCTAAAAATATAAAATCTTGTGCTAGAAGTTTTATTTTTATCTCTAATACGTAAGAACTTTGGCAGACATGGCATTTTTAACGGAAATTATATGCCTATTCAGCCTTGTAATATTACAAAAGTAAGATTTTATCTATTCAATCTAGTGATGACTTTATGCATTTCTATTCAAGAGATACTAGAATTTGGAGAAGATCCTTTAAGAGGTGAAAAGAGTACAGGAATTTATATAGCTATAACTAAAAGAATAAATTAAAATGTTCCTGAAAGCCTCATGATTCCTAGGGACCCTATGACCATCATTTCTAGCCATTGATGTATCTGTGCTCTGAAGGAAACCGAGACACAGGTTTTCCTCTTTGGTCTGCTACTCACTGACTTTGAGCAGTGCCTGCTGTGCTTGAAGTAGCTATATAGAGAATAGCTATTGCATGCATTAGTGAATGATATATTTTACTTCTGTGACTTTGTGTCTGTTTTCAATTTTGACATCCTAAATACACCTGCTTTTTAAAATTTTTTAATTTTATATTGGAGCATAGGTGATTAACAATGTTGTGTTAGTTTCAGGTTACAGCAAAGTGATTCAGTTATACATATACATGTATCTGTTCTTTTTCAAATTCTTTTCCCATTTAGATTATTACAGAATATTGAACAGCATTCCCTGTGCTATACAGTAGATCCTTGTTGGCTATCTATTTTAAATATAGCAGTGTGATAATGTCAATCCCAAACTCCCAATCTATCCCTCCCCCACAGCCCTTCTCCCCTGGTAACCATAAGTTTGTTCTCAAAGTCTGTGAGTCTGTTTCTGTTTTGTAAATAAGTTTATTTGCATCATTTTTTAGATTCTACATATAAGCGATATCATATAATATTTGTCTTTCTCTGTACGACTTACTTCTTTTAGTATGATAATATCCAGGTCCTGCTTTTAAAATCAACACTATAAAAAGTAGTGTGAGTTAAGATGTAAAGCTCCATTTCTGTTGTTTCTAGCATTCTGCTCAGCATGAACTGTTATTTATGTGCCCCCATTCTTTCCTACCATGTTTTAACTTTTTTTGAAGTTACTTTTCTCCCAGCCCTTCCTCATGCCTTAGTAATTCTGCTAACTTTCTCCTCTCTCAACCACAGCAAGTTATTCCATATATTCACAGCTCCTCTCAAGTCTTCTAACCAAATCTTTTTCTTTTTTTTTTTAATTATGTTGGCAAAGTATGTGTACAGAACTCTTGTGAATTTTGCTCTGCCCCAAAGTTAATTATCTAAATATTCTGAGTCTCATGACATAGGTGGATTGTGTATTTATGACAACAGCAGTTTATTAATTAATTTATTTATTTTTGCTGTGTTGGGTCTTCGTTTCTGTGTGAGGACTTTCTCTGGTTGTGGCAAGCAGGGGCACTCTTCATCACAGTGCACGTGCCTCTCACCATCGCGGCCTCTCGTTGCGGAACACAGGCTCCAGACGAGCAGGCTCAGTAGTTGTGGCTCATGGGCCCAGTTGCTCCACGGCATGTGGGATCCTCCCAGACCAGGGCTCGAACCCGTGTCCCCTGCATTAGCAGGCAGATTCTCAACCACTGCACCACCAGGGAAGCCCCCAAATCTTTTTCTTATTAATACCAGCAAGCAAGTAAACTGGAGACTGCCAAATTGGGGATCTCCCAACACAAAACTTTGTGCCAGTAAACGTACCTGTATTCATGCCCATCTTCACCTCCTTTCCTTCAGTGTCCGAAGAGGGGGATCTTTGTCTTCTAATGTTAACCCTACCAAATGGCATCTGGTCCCACTTTCTCAGGGATTTCATTCTATCAGTTTTCCCTCTCTCTTGCCTTTATAGTTACATTCTGCCTTTTAAGTGCTTCTCTACCTCTTGGCATATAAATATGCTCAAGTTAACTGGGGGCAAACAAAAAGCAAGAACTCAATAACATCCACCCCAGACCCCTGTGCCTGCTGTTTCTCCTCTCTTCTTCCCTTTTCTCTACGTTCAAGTTTCTGCATGCTGTCCCCAGTTTCTCGTCCCCACCCTATGCAGTCCTCAGAGTACAGCAATCTGGCTTCTGCACCAGCTCCACTGAAACTACCTTGTCAAAGTCACAAGGGACTTCAGGCTATTACACTCTGTGGGGCCATGTTAGACCTTACATTTTATGACGTATCTGCAGCTGTGAACACTGTGCTACTCTTTTCTTTCCCTTGGAACTGTCTAATCTCTTGGTTTTCGTGACACTATTCACTCTACTTTTCTCTCCGCTGTCTGGCTATTCCTTCTCAGTCTCTTTTGCTGACACTGAATACTCTCTACCTTATCCTTAAATTTTGGCCTCTTCTCTTCTCTTTCTTATCCTCTTCCCTTTCTTTCCCTTCCCTTCAATTTCCATTTTCCTCCTGTATTGATTGCTTCTATATTTGTGGCTTCATTCATCACCTGTATGTTGATAGCCCACTCATTATTTCGCCTAAGCCCCATTTTCAAATATTCAACTACAAACTTAACATTTCAGCTTGGATATTCTTGAAATACTTCAAAGTCAACTTGTACCAAATTAAATCAATGCAACACCCCTGCCCTGATCTCAATGTGCTTTTTCCTTTATATTGTATCTCAATAAAAGGCACAACCATCCTTCCTTCCACTGGCCCCAAAAAGGAACCTAGATTTATCTTTAACTCTTTTTTTCCCCTACCCTCGAAAATCAAATCTGTGTGAAATTCTCACAGGTATACAAACTTACATCTCTGGAAACTGTTCCCTTTTCTCTCTCTACAATTACCACTTTAACTTATCATTTCTCCCTTAAAAGGTTGTTAATGACATTCTAACAGTTTTTCCTGCCCCCATTCTTACTATATATCATTCACCATACAAGTTATTAAAAGATAAACTGAGGCATATTAAACATTTTAAGAGTTTACTGAGCAAAAATCAGTTGGAAATGAGCAGCACCAAACTGGCAGTGGTAGGAGCGTTCTGCCAGCAGGAGCCGGGGGAAGACAAGAGAGAAAGTACAGAAGCAAAGAAAGGACATTATTTGGTTGATTATGGCTTAAAGTCTGGCTGGCTGTTTGCGATTGGTGGTCCTTACCATCTTGATTTCATAACCATTAGACATTTATAGTCTTGGGTTTTTGTTTGCTTATGTAGCCACCACAGCAGTAAAGCCACCTTGGTCAAATGGCCTCCTTGTTTAATCAATTTAACAGAATGATGCTCCTAAAAATCCCCCTGCCCCTTCATTGCTTAACATTTGTCAGTGCTGGCCATCACCTTTATTAACGTGTGCCAACATAGGGCTCATATGCCATTGATGGTATTATGTTAGTTAATTTTAGGTCTTCCTGGATTTTTTTTAATATACTCTTTTAATGTGTGTTAGGATAAAATAACTAGCACATCAGACTCATTATTTTATGGATATTAATGCTTAAGGCAAAGCTAAGTTAAAAAAATAATGACTCAAAATTTGATTTAAATATAATTAAGTAAATAATAACACAGGTGAGAGACTGACTTAGTTTTTAAAAAAAAGACAATCTGTAACTCACATGGCAGCTTAGAAGAGAAGCCCCTCATCTGGGTTCCTTCAGGAGGCCTCTCCCACATCCCTTCAACCTGAGCCATGCCCTCTTTCATTAGCCCCCAGGACTTCCCACTCTCCTAACATTCACCACACTGTAATGCAATGTTTTTACTTCTAGATTTTAATCTCAATAAAGAAAAGACAGAGACTTGATGCCTGACACATGTAGGCAATAAATAAATGTTTGTTGAATAAACAACACATGCTTTGGGTGTGTGAGGCATCACATATAGCAGCTTTAAGATTTTCCAGATTTCAGATTGAGTCTTGATTTTTGTAACATTGAGTATTCTAGTTTTCTGTGGAAAGTACTAGGCAATGTGTCAAGTTGCTAAATTTAAAATCAGAAGATTTAGAAGGGCTGACAATTTTGTATCACATGATTAAAACCTGCCGGGTGGTGAGGGGATGACTTTCTCTGTACTCCTGGAACTATACTAAAAAAGGAATTTCCCTGTATTTAAAGCTTATGATAGTTCTCAAATGTTATGCTAACTAGTAAATGATGGTAAAAGCATTTTGAAAATATAAATGCTATGTAAATGCCAACTTTCATTGAAATTTACATGGTACCTTTCTTCTGATAGAAAATAGTGAAAATGGCATTTGACAGATTGATATAATTCAAGCTCCTTTGATTTGCATTTCTGTTCCTTTAATAAGCTCCTGTGGAAATCAGAGGTGGGAACACTATTTTGAATGTTCTTTTCTATTTGGTCATTTACCTAGCTGGAAGATAGGGTAGGGACTCAGAAGAGCATGTATGGTTTGCTGGGGTGTTCTAAGTTCTTCATTTATTCCATAAGGCTAATTAACGCATATTTAGGCAGAAGCATTAAATGATTTCCTTCTCAACACAAAGTTGAGTATTAATGTTTGACTACCCTGCTCATAGTTTTTTACTATTTTTCATCTCTTTTGGAAAAGGGCTTCAGGGAGTGTAGAGATACATGGTATTTTATAATTATTAAGGAAACTAATAAATTACGGTTCCTCTGGAGGAAAGGGTATATGCAAAGTAACTATAGTGTCAACTGAAAAAATGCACAATGTGAGGGTTGTCAGTTAAGTTTTATTTGGGGCAAAATGAGAACTATAACCCAGGGACAGCATCTCAGATAGCTGTGAGGAACTGCTCCAAAAGAGTTGGGGGAAGGTCAGTATTATATATGATTTTAGTGAAGGGGGTACATGCAGTCAAGCACACATTTTGGCAGAGGTTTGCTGCTAGTCACTAGGAGCAAATATCACTGTTAATGATTTTATAGCTTTTCTAGATATGAGAAGATGCAAGAATTTGGGCTTCTAAAATCTTCTCATGAAAATAGCTATCTGAAGGCCTGTTCTGCCAGTTTGTCCCAGAGCACAGAGAGCCTCATTCCTGATCTCCACCCTGAACTCCTTTCCTCCCTTTTCAAGACCCCCAAAATACCTTGAGATTCCTGCGCCTGTTAGGAGATGGCCTTCCTAATTTATCTGATAAATTAGGAACCTGGAAACCTCTGGGAACCTAAAAGTTTCCAATCTCTGGAGGGATTGGGTAGAGAGAAAAGATAAATGTTTCAGTTCTGCTTACAAATGTATAATTTACCAAATTGTTTTAAGTCATAATTAGCTGAGGGGAAGAGTTTCCTTAAATCTGGAAAATACAGATTAGAAGCCAGGAATATTTCAGACAGAAACCATAAAAATTATAACAATTTTCACCAGTTCACTCTGTCCTATATAACTAATCCTTTTTTGTTAACAGTATTATGAAACCATCAGGTTTCCCATTAGAATTCTTTAATTTCTTACCCAGCTCAGCAGTGTGATATGAAAGTTATCAGAAAGCTGTATTTGTGAAAAAGTCCTCCCTTAAATCTTCCCGAAGAGAAAACATTTTTTTCATTTTTTCATAACTGTCTATGAATGACAAAAAACTTAAGAAGGCACAGTTAAAGACCTGATTATAATGCAGTTGACAAAGAAACTTGGTTACTGCTTCAATGTACAACAGCTTAAGATACTAACTAGAATTATGACTGATAACATTTTACCAGGACATATCAGATTTTTAGGAATTCCATATAATTTCTAGAATAGCTGTATTAATAACATTTACCCATGCAATATAACCTAAGAAGATGTAGAGAATGGACTTGAGGACATGGAGAGGGGGGAAGGGTAAGCTAGGACAAAGTGAGAGAGTAGCATTGACATATATACACTACCAAATGTAAAATACATAGCTAGTGGGAAGCAGCCGCATAGCACAGGGAGATCAGCTCGGTGCTTTGTGACCACCTAGAGGGGTGGGATAGGGAGGGTGAAAGGGAGGAGACGCAAGAGGGAAGAGATATGGGGATATGTGTATACATAAGCTGATTCACTTTGTTATACAGTAGAAACCAACACAACATTGTAAAGCAATTATAGTCCAATAAAGATATTAAATATATATATATATTGAATCACATAACCTACAAAAAAAAAAGATATATTACTCATTTGACAATACTTCCCATGTAATTTCACATGCCAAATGGACTTAGTTTAATATCTCTCTTTGGGATGTGTCAGGGAGCCTCTGAAGCATCCCAAAGTTACCTAGAGGTCAAAGGAACTTCATTAGAATTTAATATGGGAAGTTTGTCAAAAAATATCAAAAAGGTTTTAAAACACTTGTTCAAATAGGATCATAGGTCACTGTGAAACAATACTTATTCACTTAACCAAGGTGACAATAAAAGATTTCAAAGGCAAATACAGAACCAATCACTTAAAAGGTAATGAAACTAAAAATCTGTTATCAAAGGCAGCTCAACATTTCAAGAAATCATGTCCCCTTAACAGACAGAAAAACTAAATTCAAGTTTTGCATCAGCTTACTTTTAAAATTCATTTATTCAACTAAATTTATTCTAAACTTAGCCAATCCCAACTGTACACAAAACTCTTTTCTCAGGGTTTCTTTTTCACCATCCTCTGTCACTTTCTGTATTCATGTTAGTTTGTCCCTTATTTTTCCATCTAAAAACAATCAGCTCTAGGACAAAAATTACTTTCTTTTCCCTTAACAAAATGCAAGTCCATTCCTCATACCTTGTTTTACTGAAAACACACATCCTACTTTCCTGTTGTATACTGAAATGTTTCCCTTATTTCTAGTAGCTTTAATTACATATTTAAGTTAGAATCCTCAACACTTAAAAACCTTAATTTCTAGTGAAAACTAAGAAGTAATCAATTATTAACTTTTACGTTAGCATTCCGTAGATTGGCAAACATAAACACCAACAATAATTTCTAAAAACATGTGCTTTTGTATAGAAAATATCTCAGTGCAGCACCAAACAATTTTATTAATAGTGCTAAATACCTTTAGTTTTTTTCTGTAAAAGGACGCCACTGTTCAGTAATTAATGTTTCAGTATCTTACTTTATTCTGGAATGACCTAGCTACTCAATAAACTTCCATTATTTAACTTAATTTCACACAACTCTAAAATTTCAAGTTACCAAATATCTGCAGAGATTATTCTTAAGTAGACATTCCTAAAATAATTATTCCTAAAGAGTGCACACAAAAGCTCTTATCTCATTTACATTTGATTTAGTTACAAAAAAATTTCATCATACCAAGTTATTTTTCTTGCTGACAAATTTGCAACAAATATAAGATCTTATTTGATTTGTATTAAACGTAGGTACAATAAAGGTTATAATTAATGTTGACTCTCAAGACACATCTATATTAATTAAATCAGCAAACTGACTTTAATATAGGGTATTAATTTAATACTGAATTCCTAGTTCATGTGAACCTGAAATTCATTCTGGCCAGTTTCCTTTTATATTTCTGAGAATTTATATAAGCATTTGATTTCCTTTAAGCCAATTAAGTAGACCTTATTTACAAATTACAAATTTGGTAATACCATCCAAAGTTAAAGACATATATAATGTATAGACATATAGACAGACACAACCAGAGATCTCATAGCTGCATTTTCTAAACGTAGTCATGAATCAGGTATTATAATATAAAACTCACGAGTTTATAACAGTTGGAATAAGTTAAATGTAGAAGTCCTCTTTCCATTTTTTTCCCTCAGTCTCAGGAATTAGAGATGGTCTAGATAAGATAAGTATTCCTGAAAGCCCTGGTCTCAAGGCACAGGGAGAGAAAAGCAAGTTCTCCTAGAAGGACTTGTTCCCTCAATTTCAGAATTCTGAAAAGATTTTTTTTTCAAGCTAGCTTTCTCTAATAACTGTGTATTCAATATAAGAGCCCATTTTGGCTATTTTAAGGGCAGGTTTTTCCTTTAATTCCCAATTATGTAGGTACTTGCAAGCATAAGTTTTGTAGGTACGTAAAACTGTCTGGGGTGTTAAGAGGCTGGCTTTCCAATGTCCCTCACTTCTCTATTTCCCATTCTAAAGTTGAATTTGTCAGGGATAAAATTTACTAATGAAATTGTATGATGGGCCAGTGGGCTGCTTGTGAGCTTAACTCCTCTAGGCATCACCCTAGAGTCATTTCAGCCCTCTTATGTAGCTTGGTTCCCCTGGTCTAAGACCACCATGGGTGCTCAGATCACTGAATGGCCAATTCTTATACATGATCCCCGGATGAGCAAGTGTTTTAATTAATGAGTGGGTTTCCCTATGGGAGCACTGCACAGTATTAGGACTCTGCCTCCACCACTCCCATAAATCTCTTAGTTGCCTCAGAAAGCTGAAACCAACCAGGAAGAATCTTGTCCCTCTTCTTCAGAGCAAAGCTCTCATGTAATATCTTCCTTTTTATCCTGACAAATTCTACTAAGGCAGCCGAATTGAGGAAAAGTGTTAGATCAGCCTAACCACTCAGCCCATACCACTCGGTCTCCTTCAGCTGAGCAAACTCTGGTATCTTTCAACCAGCCCTCCCCCACCCCAGTATCTTAGTTTACTAAGAGCTTTAACAATAGCTATAACAACTTGATAGAAAGCAGCAGGACCAGAGGTGCTGTGCATCACAACGGGATTTGTGCCAGTGGGTGACCACAGCCTCAGCAGAGATGGGACCCACTTGGGATGGGGTCCTGCTGCAACCAACAGCTTCTTATTCTCCAGGCCTGTCACCTCAGGTTGCCCTAATGGCTGCTCAGAGGTAGGTTAACAAAAACTGTGTACAAATATGTATACTGCAAAACAGTTCCTAAAATTAGAAAGAGATTGGGGTGAGTAAACAATGGGACATCCACATGATAGAATGCCAGTCGTCCTCCAAAAATCATGTTGAGGGAGAGTAGCTACTGACATGAGAAAAATGTTCAGATTATATTGCTCAGTGAAAAGTAGCAGTCTGCAAAACAGAAGTTACTGTATTATTCCATTTTTCTTCAAGGGTAATCTAATTTTATATATGTGAAAAGATCTCAAGTTCTAATAGGGGTTACCTCTGAGTGAAGAGATTATAGGTGATTTTGTTCTGGTGTGTGTGTGTGTGTGTGTGTGTGTGTGTGTGTGTGTGTGTGTTGTGTGTATGTGTGTTGTGTCTTTCCTACATAACTATAGGGTATAGGCTAAAAACTCAGATTTTAGAGCTGGAATTTGTCCCTGGCTTTGCCACTGGATGACTTCTTTGAGTTATTTAACCTCTCAGAACCTCAGTCTCCTGATTTCTACAATGGGCCAATAACAGTAGCCACTGTATAGGATTGTTCCAAACATTAATGAGGTATTGTGTACCTGGCACACAATAAGTATTTTAAAATATTTTTCCAAAAAATATATCATATTTTATGAAGGAGGAAAGGCTGTCAAAAAAGGGAAGGAAGAAGGAAGGAGGAGAGAAGTTATTTCACTCTGTAAAAGCTGCCTTAAGATCCAACCCAGCGCCAGGACCTTGTGGTGGGGGCCACAGAGCTGGGCCCCAGCAGGGTCGGATCAGACTTCTCTGCTCAGCAGGTCTCCACTTGGGGCATGTGGCCTAAAGAACTAATCCCCCCTCCCCATCCCCTAGTCTCCCAGGGAAACTGTCTCATCTATACCCTAAAGGGCTTCTCAGCTGAAAATGCCAGTGCTTATAAACATTGGATGAGAATGAGTTAAAACTACCAGTAGGGGCTAAATCTCTCCTGAGGTTCTGAGGAAGAGACAGGCTTTAACTCATCCTGACAGGCTTGAAAATGGGTCTGTGCTTCCTTATGAAGCCAGACTATGCATTCCCCAAGGAGCTCACACCAGGGAGTCCCCACACACTGCACTGAGCAGCAGCCCTTGACTTGAGTCTGCTACATTCAACATAGAGGCTGAGGAATGAATCTAATTACTCACAAAGCAAAGCTGATGAGAAGGCAAACAGCAGCCTATGAAAGTGGAGAGCCTGTACTGCTTTGTTCCTTGAAGTGTGTTTCCTGTGACTGGGCATAAGTAAAAATGGCTCACGCCTTAGTTTGGGGACAGCATTGTTGAAAAAGTTTCCATAGCACCTTTACGCTGGTTTTATTTTTCCCTGAATGCAAATTATGCTTATCTTTCAAATTAGCCTTCTCTAAAAAGACTTCTTTTTTTCTTTTGCTTGTCCACACAGATCAACATTATAGCGATTCAAGTTTGAAAAACAAGAGTGTCCTATATGCTGTTGGGAAAATAACAGCATGGAAATTTACTTGGAACAATTCTTGAGGCTCCTAGCATAACTAGTAACGACAAAACTTATTGATAAACTGAGTGGAGTTTTACATGATTAGTTTGAGGTTATAAAATAACTCAATAACATTTTGAAAGTAATATGAGGTTAATTAAGTTTCTGAGTTTCATTTGAATTTCTGAGTTTTGGTATTCATCTTCTTTGATTTGGAGACTCAGCTAGAACTTTATTTTCTGATTGGCTGTCACGGAGACCACACATGGGAAATGATATCTTTGTTTGGAACTGCTCATAGCTCAGAAGTAATATGCATTCAACAGGCAGTACTTGACCACCTACTAAGGCATCAAGAGAAGCTGAGGTCTTGACCCTTGAAATCTCAGAACAATGTTGAGCTATGCTGAGTTTTCAGTAGCCCATTCTCCAAAAGGAAGTGACACTCCCTTCCAATACCTTAATCCCTAATAGCAGGTGGAAATCACACCCTGGTTATACTTATCCCCTCAATGTTCTCTAAACCCATGATTCTATAAGAGAGTTGTGTGTATCTGCACTTATTTAAAGCCAACACTTGGCAGGGTGAATCTGTTCTTGCTAGCTTAAGTACCCTGTGAGTTTTTCCTATGTTTGTATTTCTATCAGTATTTAATCCAAGTCACATATTCTATAACTTAATTAGATGCTGTTGTTCTGCCTCCTAGTTGTTCCCATGTATGTCTCCTGTTTCCATGATCAGGAACCAAACCTTCCTGGATCACCTCTGCCATATTCTGAGTACTCTGGGGCAGTTTAAGTGCTTACTGATGAAGTTCCTCTGCCGGGTACATCATCATATTAAACTGCAGGTTAGGGGTGCAGAGTGTATCCCTTATTTCCCATGCTCTCATAAAGAATGGCTTCAATGAGCATTTTCTCTCTCCCAAGACATCCCGTGCCCAACCAGAGGCTGACACACCATATCAGGTAAAATATGCATATATTTAATCTCAAATGAAAAACATACTCATTCTGAATATGTTGTGAGACTTGGAAAATGGTCCAGAAAATTTGGGAGCTTTAAGGAACAGAGAAAAGCTGCTCCTTTGTCTCCTCAACTATATTAAGATCAGGAAATGGAAATACCAGCTGATGTTCAAAAAAATTACAGTTTTGAGGAACTTATATATTAGTTTTACAATCCAGGAAGTACATGGGATGTGAATAGACACAATATTTCAGTGTTTCAGTTTAAAAAGCAAAAACTCTATTGAATCTTTAACAGAAGAGTTTTAGGATGTGCTAAATTACTTTTTTAGTAAGTGTTGCCTTGGGCAGAGAAACGGAAGAGCTCTGACATGTACACCTGCCTTTTGATTTTGTGGGTGGCAGAGAGGCCTTCATCTGTAGAAGGTCCAGAATGGATAGAAGCCGGCCCAGGAAGAGTTCCTAAAACTCCATACCCCTCTTCTATCATTCCTTCCACAGTGCCCTGAACTGGAAGGCATTGGGTTGGTGAATTGAGTTGAATTCCCTGGTGTGTATAAAACTGCTAGTGCTCAGTAAGTATTTACTGACTTGAATTTATGGACAAGACTTGATTTTAGCTCTCCTAAACTAAGAGTGGGCTCCTGTAATAATAAACATCTCTTCCTGAATTATGCATTTCTATGTCCTCTGATTTAGCTCTAAGCTGTACACCCTGGTGTACACCCTTTGTCTTCATGGCTGCAGTTAAAATCTACCTCCTTTTATTTGCCCTTTAGGAGAAACTGAGGATGTCATCCATTTCTGGATTCCAGACAAAAGTTGTACGTACTCTAGGTCCCTGCTTCTCTGACTGATTTGGCCACAGACTCTTTAAACCGCCTTTTCCACCTAAGCCTCCCACCCCCGCTCCCTCCAAACCTTCCCCCAGCCCAGTCTTTACAGACTTCTCATAAGTCACCAGCAGGCACCTGCCATATGTGTTCAGCATGTGCAGATCCACCAGCAAGCTGTCTGTCTGGCAGCCTCAGATGTCTCCTTTCCTTGTTTTTACTCTTTCAGGACTCTGTTTAGTTACCACGATCAAATTGCTTGAGAAGCCATTTTTGCGACATTTATGTTGATTCTTTGATGAGTGAAAGAGTGGGGAATGAGCTTTTAAGGGGCTAAAGAAAAAGTGATGAGGCACAGACTCTCCAATAATGAAAAGCTGCTTATAATCACCAAGAGATGGGATATGTATTAAACTGTTGACATGCTAGAAAACCTCCAGATTGAGGGTAATAATAGGATTTATTAAAAGTCCCTTCACTTATCAAAACATTTACTGTAAGAAACAAACCAAAAAACCTTAGGTACATTTGCAATATAATTATAGTTAATAATAGTAGTTGCAACTAACCATCAGGTGTTGTTCTAAGTAATTTAACTGTATTCTCGTTTAACCTTCAGGCATCCCTAGGACGTAGATGCTATTATTATTTCCACTTTTCAGATAAGGAAACTGAGACATGGAAAGGTAAAATCATGTGCCTAAGGCCTCATGGTTAGTCAGCGATAAAAGATATTTATTGTGCTAATTCTTGGCAGAAAGCTCCATGCATGTGATTTTAGTTAATATTGTTGGATCTTTGTAAATTACATATTTGGCAGAGACCTTAAAAAATTACAAAAACATCCATCCTCTTCTGCTTAGCTCCCATGCCTCCTAAATTAAATTAAATGAAAAAAATTCTAAGAAATCTGATTGCTTTATTACAATGAATAAAATGTAGCTATTTTATAATATCTATAATATTTTGAAATTTGGCAAAGCATTGTTGTTTGTTCTTAGCAAGACAAGCTGAAGAATGAAGGCTGGTACCATTCCTGTTTCCCTGGTAAAAGTGTTTATCATGATGAAAAAGGACAGACTCAAGTTTTAATCTACCTCTAGGACCTTGAGCAAGTTGCTTTCTCCATCATCCATTTATTTATTGTTTCCTTCTTTTAACAAATATTTATTGTGCTCTTACACTCTACCATTGATGAGGCAATGATGGATATGACTTGATCAGATTTGGATTTTTAAATATATCACTTTGGCTGTTGTTAAGGCAGGGAAACAAGTTAGTGGGACTGTTGGTTTACCCGCAGCAAGAGATAAAGATGGCCTGAACTAATGAAGGTAGAAAGAAATAAACATATTCAAAATATATTTTGCATCTAGAACTGGAAGATCTTGATTAGGCACTGGCTGTGGGAATGGGGTTGAGGGAAAGAGAAATGAAGGATGACCCTGAGGGTTTTAGGCCGAGCAACTGAATGGAAGGTGTTACCATTTAATGAGATGAGAAAGGTAATAGAAAAAAATAAGTGTGACATTTGGGGAACATAAAGAGCTCTGTTTGGGGCATATATACTCTATTTTGTGCTTATTAAAATGCAAGTAGAGACATTATTTTAGGTCTGACCTCTCCTATGAGTCTAAAGCTCAAAGAAGAGTCTGATATGATTTGAGGAATCATCAGTATAAGGATAATATTTACAGCCATAGAGCTGGATAAGGTTCTCACAAGAGTGAGTATAGCTTTGCAATGGGACCTAGGAACAAGTAGGAGGAACAAGTGAGGTAGGAGAAAGAAGGAGAGAAAGGTCTTGTTTAACCTTGCTGAGAACTAAAGTTAGCTAAGAATAGAAAAGGAGCCATTGGATTTGACATCATAGAGTTCTTTGGTGAATTTAACAAGGGCAAGATAAGCCAGATTGAAGTGGATTAAAAATGAGAGGTTAGGCAAAGAAGTAGAGCAAGTACTGATAACTCATTTCAAACATTTTGCTATAGGAGAAACAAAGAAATGGAGAGGTGGCTATAGGGGGAGATAGAAATCAAACTTTTCAGAGAAACTTAAAGGATTGTCTGGTAGCATTCAGTGTCCATTAGAGGTTTGTAATCATAATTTTAAATTTAAATGGCTATTTATGATGAATCATGATGAAATGTTACAGAAAGAGAGATGACCATGAAAGATAAACTTGATAAAGAGGGAAGTAACCACAAGAATTGTGTGATGGACAGTGAAAAAGTGGTAAGGTCAATGATTTGGAAATCTTCCTGAGGGCAAAGCAGTGGCAGGAAGTGGGGAGGGTGGGCTAATGCAAATGAGCTGGAAAGAGAGGAAGAAGAGGACAGAAGCTGTGAGTCTTAAAATTGTCATTTCAAATGTACAGTTACTGGTAATAAAGTCTAGGGTACTATGGGAGTGGGTTATTACTAAAGGAAAAAAAGGAAAAGATCAATGGAGGTATGAGGGCAAAGTAGCTAAGAGCACTGCATGAGTTATCTTTGTGGTTGTTCAAATCAGTGACAATAGTGCAGGAGTGATGGTGGTGAGGAATAGAGAAAGCAATTAATTAGAGCCTTTAATGGATGACAGAACAAGGAGGTTGAAAAAGGATAGCAGCAAGCATTAGTAATGGGGAATATAGCCAAATATCATGAATAGTGTAGCTTATATCATCTCAGTGTAGCTTGAGATTTTGAGTTGAAGGAAAAATAGTTTGGAAGTAACAAAAGAGAGTAAGGAGCACACTTACTTTACTTTCTAGCTCTGAGGTACTGGAAGTATAAGAAATAAAACAGCCTTCCAATAATGGGGCTGCAAAAGAATTAATAGCCTTAGAATTGCTGAGAAGGACTTTGAGAGACTAGCTTGTTTCAGACTAATCTTCCTGCAGAGAACTATAAAATCTGGATAAAAATACAATCACACAAAAGAAAGCTATTTGAATGTATCACAGAGCAATTAAGAGAAAAATTTAAATACCCTAAGACAAACAAAAATGGAAATGTAACACACCAAAATTTATGAAATGCAGTAAAAGCAGTTCTAAGAGGAAAGTTTATAGTGATAAATGCCTACCTCAAGAAACAAGAAAAGTCTCAAACAACTTGACTGTACACCTCAAGGAGCTAGAAAAAGAAGAACAAATGAAGCCCAAAGTTAGTAGAAGGAAGGGAATAAATACTAGAGCAGAAATAAATGAAATAGAGGATGAAAAGACAATAGAAAATATCAATGAAACTAAGAGCTGGTTCTTCAAAAAGATATGCAAAACTGACAAATCTTTAGACTCACCAAAAAAAAAAAAAAAGAGAGAGATAAAGAAGGTTCAAATAAAATCAGAAATGAAAGAGGAGCTATTATAACCAATACCACAGAAATACAAAGGGTCATAAGAGACTACTATGAACAATCGTATGCCAACAAACTGGGCAAGCTAGGAGAAATGGATAAATCCCTAGAAATGTATAACAACCTACCAAGACTGAATCATGATGAAATAGAAAATATGAACATAACAATTACTAGCAAGGAAATTAAATCAGTAATCAAAAGCCTCCCAACAAACAAAATTCCAGAACCAGATGGCTTCACTGGTGAATATTACCAAACATTCAAAGGAGAATGAATACCAGTTCTTCTCAGACTCTTTCAAAAAATAGAAGATGGAACTCTTTCAACTAATCAGCATTATACCCTGATACCAAAACCATATGAAGATACCACAAGAAAAAATTACAGGCCAATATCCCTGATGAACACTAGATGCAAAAATCCTCAACAAAATATTAGCAAACTAAATTCAATATTATATTAAAAAGATCATGCACCATGATCAAGTGGGATTTATTACAAGGATGCAAGGGTGGTTCAACATTGGCAAATTAGTCAATGTGATACACCACATTAACAAAATGAATGATAAGAAACATATGATCATGTCAATAGATGTAGAAAAAGCATTTAATAAAAATCAGCATCCATTTATGGTAACTCTTAACAAACGAGTAAATAGAGAAAGTACATCAACATAATAAAGGTCATATATGACAAACCCACAGCTAACATAATACTCAATGGTAAGAAGCTGAAAGCTTTTCCTCTAAGATAAAGAATAAGACAAAGTTGTCCACTCTAACCACTTTTATTCAACATAATATTGGACATCCTAGCCAGAGCAACTAGGCAAGAAATAGAAATAAAAGGCATCCAAATTGAAAAGGAAGAAATAAAACTGTCATTATTTGCAGATGACATGATATTATATATAGAAAACCCTAAAAACTCCATCAAAAAAAACTGTTAGAACTAATAAATTCAGCTAGGTTGCAAGATACAAAATCAGTATGAAAACTCTGTTGCATTTCTTTACAGTAATAATGAACTATTGGAAAGAGAAGTTGTTAAGCAGCCCCATTTACAATTACATCAAAAAGGATAAAATACCTAGGAATAAATTTCACCAAGGAGGTGAAAGACCTGTATATTGAAAGTTAGAAAGTCAGTAATGAAAGAAATTGAAGAAGTCACAAATAAATGGAAAAAAATCCATGTTCATAGATTAGAAGAATTAATATTGTTAAAATGTCCATATCACCCAAAGTAATCTACAAGTACAATGCAATCCCTATCAAAATTCCAATGGTATTTTTCAGAGAAATAGACCAAACAATTCTAAAATGTGTATGGAACCACAGAGACTCCAAAAAGCCACAAAGACTCTAAGAAAGAAGAACAAAGCTGGAGACATTACACTCTCTGATTTCAAATGACATTACGGAGCTATAGTAATGGAAACAATAGGGTATTGGCATAAAAACAAACACATAGACCAATGGAACAGAGTAGAGAACTCAGAAATAAATCCATACATAGATGGTGAGTTAATTTCAAAGGAGCCAAGAATATACAATGGGCAAGACAGCCTCTTCAATAAATGGTATTGGGAAAATTGGACAGCCACATGCAAAAGATAAAACCTTGAACATAAGACCTGAAATCATAACACTCCTAGCAGAAAACATAGGTGGTAAGCTTCTTCACATAGGTCTTGGTGATGACTTTTTTTTAATCTGATACCAAAAGCAAAATCAACAACAGCAAAAATAGACAAGTGGAACTACATCAAACTGAAAGCTTTTGCACAGCAAAAGAAACCATCAATAAAGTGAAACAGCAACCTACTGAACTGGAGAAAATAATCGCAAATCATATCTCTTGATAAGGGGTGGATATCCAAAATATATGAAGGACTTAACTCAATAGCAAAAATAAATAAATAAATAATATGAGTTAAAAATGGGCAGAAGATCTGAATAGACATTTTTCCAAAGAAGACATAGAGATGGCCAGCAAGTACATGAGGAGATGCTCCACATCATTAATCATAAAAGAATACAAATCAAAACCACCATGAGATACCCCATACCTTAGAATGGCTGTTATCAAAAAGAGAAGAATAACCAGTATTGGCAAGGATATGGAGAAAAGGGAACCCTCAAACACTGATGGATGAGATGTAAATTGTTGCAACCACTGTGGAAGACAGTACAGAGGCTCTTCAAAGAATTAAAAATAGAACTACCATAGGACCCAGCAATTTCACTTCTGGGTGGCAGAGGGTGGGAGAAATGAATGACCTGGCTTGTTTTTTTGTTTGTTTTTGTTTAAATAACATAAAATATTTTTAAAAACTAAAATAGCTCAGAATTGCACATCGTCAGGAAGTGGTCCTAGATACAGTAAGAGCTCGTCATTTAATGCAATACTGATTTTGCCCAACAGCTTTACTCTGCCACCTCATATCTTTCTTTCAAAACACTACATAGTCTTCCACAGAAATATCCCTTCAGCAGTGAACACCCACTAAAACATACCCCTGTAGAAAGGTATGTACAAGAGTCTACTATCTTTACTTCCTGCAGAATGAGGCAGAAAGTGTAGCCATCCAGTACATGAGTGTTTTTAATACTCTGCAGCAGGTAATTGAATTTGTTTTTAGCAAGAATGAAAGTTAAAAGCAACACAAATAGTAATAATTGGTCAGAGACTAGAATTATCTCCAAAGTTAGAGCCTTTAGATATAAACTCCTTAAAAAGAAGAAGGGCCTCAGAAATGAGGAAATTATGTTTCATATGAGGGCTGGATAAAAAGCAATCACAAAGAAGAAAGCTATTTGAATGTGTCATAAAGCAATTAAGGCACCCAGTCCTTGTGGGGCCTAGATCTGAGAGAAGAAATTTCCATCATAATGAACCTTGTATTTACTACCAACTTTTTTTTTAGGCATTTGTCAATTACCAGCTCAGGGAATAGAAGTCAAACAGAAAACAGAGGCCTAGACTTTGCTAGCATATCACTGGACTGAGGAGACAAAAGTGGAATTTTTCTACACAAAGTCCATTGTTCAATCAGAAATTACCAGACATTCCAGGCACAGGGACAAATAACTGAGAGCCAAGACAAGAAAAAGACATTAATATCAAATCTACAGAGATCCAAATAATAGAGAGGGACTTTGACATCACTATAATTAGTGTGTTTAAAGAAATAGGTAACAAGATGGAGAATTTCACCAGTGCATTAGAATCTGTTCCCAAAAAATCAAATGGAAATTCTAGAACTGAAAACTACTAAAGCTGCAGTTTAGAATTAACTTAGCAATGTTTTCAGATTAGACCCAAAAGAAGAGAGGATTAATGAATTATTAGTCAGTAGAACATATCCATAGATGTATATCACAGATGGAAAACACACAAGAGAGCAAAAGAGATACATAAAACGTGGTTAAGAAGTCTAACATTAGTATTCAAGAACTCTAGGAAACTGAGAATAGGATGAAGTGAAGATATACTGTTCATAAATTTTCTAAAACTAACAAATGACATCAAGGTATTCTACAAACACCAAGAAAGATAAACACAGAGAAAAGTGTACCTAACCATATTATAGAAAAGCTGATAGAAACTGAAGAGAAAGAGAAAAACATTTTAAACCAACAGGAAAAAATGACTTATTACGTCCAAAGAACAATGAAAATGATAACTCATTTTCAACAGAACTATGGAAGCCAAAAGATAATATAATGACATCTGTAATGTGCTGAAGGAAAATAATAACTAACCTGAAATTCTATGCATCAAAAATGAAAGCAAGAGGCTCCAATCAAGATGGCCGAGTAGAAGGACATGAAACTCACCTTCACCCATAAATATTTTAAAAATACATCTACAAATGGAACAACTCTAAGAGAACACCTAATGAACACTAGCTGAAGGCCTCAAACCCTGGAATGGACAAGAAAGATCTCCAGGTAACTAGGTAGGATGAAAGAAAAAAAAAAAAGAGGAAGCACGACAAGACCTGTACTCCTGGGAGGGAGTTGAAAAAGAGGAAAGGTTCCCACATACTGAGAAGCCCCCTCACTGGTGGGGAGATCAGCTGGGACAGAAAGGGAGCTTCAAAGGCTCGGAGGAGAGCACAGAAACCTGTTTGTGGTAAACAGAACAGAGAGAGACCTGCATAGACGGTCATGCCACCACCCTGTGTGCCCCAGCCTGAGATGCACATCCTCTGGTATGGGTGGGGACTGGGTGCTGAAACTCGGGGTTTAGAAGACAGACCTGGGAAGATGACTGCTGTCAGCTACACTGAGACAGCCTGAAGGGGCTGGAGTGTGGTACAGTTGCAACCAGGGTTGTTTGTGGGGGAAGCCCAGTCTCACCAAAGAAGCAAAGTGCCATTGTTAAGTAGAACACAAAGGGAAGGGAGGGGCTGCCATAACAGCCTCTTTCTCCACATGTGAGCCCCCACCTCCTTGTGCTCTGGTAGAGTCCACCCCAGCCACTGCCTCAGGGGCCCCTTCCTCAGTAGGCTCCCAAGCCCCAGCTGCTGCCTTGGTGGGCTTCAGGAACAGATGCCAGTGGGTTGCCTTCATGCAGAAGCAGGGCTGCAACCACAGCTGAGGGCCAGGGTCTGTGCAACATAGGAAGCAGGACTGAAATCTCTCCCCACAGCTGCGTGAGCCATGGATTTACACCTCTGCCACTGGCTTTGTAAATTCAGCACTTGCAGGATATCTGAGGGGACAGTGGGTGCTTTCATGGGTGGGACAGATCTGCTCTTAGTAGTGGTGGGCTTTGTGGGCTGGGCCACAGTCTGAGCTGCCTCCATAGCTCCCACAATGGATCCAGGTGCATGACTACTGCAGTCCTGGGACCTGACATCAGTGGGTCTACACTGGTGGCCTTGAGAAAACAGCACCTGAGAGATTGCTGGCATTCCCAAGGTTGAGATGGGGCCAAGGGCAGTGCCAACAATAGTGTACTTTGTGAGCCCACACAGTGGATGACAGGTGACACAAATGAGCACACTCACTGGTGAACAGCTCTGGCAGAGGAATACTCAGTGGCACCTCTCCCAATGGGAGTGCTCCAATTCTGCCCACCTCGCACTGCGGCTCAGAAACACAGCTCAGAAATGGTTTTGGTGGCTACTACTCCAACAACTAGGGAGCAGACCTGGCCCCTGACAGGGCTGTGACAACCACAGAGCAAAGAGGAGGCTCCACTGAATACTCAGTGCAGGCTCTCGTCACCACAACACCAGTCACACCGCCTATCAAGGGAATAATGATCAGGATACACTGAGGAAAGAGGTGACAGGCATCAACACTAAAAACTACCCTCACACCAAAAAATGTTAAACTCACACAGGCTACACAGGGATGCTCCCACATAAATATAGTCCTCCAAGACCACAGTAGATAATTGTTTCTCCTAAACTCATAGAGCAAGATAAATATAAGTAAAATAAAGAAGCAGAGGAACCACTCCCAATTAAAAGATCAAGAGAATTCCCCTGAAAGAGCAATGAAACAGACCTCTTCAGTATAATAGACATAGAGTTCAAAAAAGAGATAATGAAAATACTGAAGGAATTAAGAAGGACTATTGATACAAAGGCAGATTACTATCAAAGGAACTAGAAACTATAAGGAGGAACCAGAAAAACTTAGAGAACTCATTCGCCAAGGCAAAAGCTGAGCTAAAGGCAATGAATAGCAGAATGGATAATGCAGAAGAACAAATAAGTGGTCTGCAAGATGAAATCCCCAATCAGAGCAGCAGACAGAAAGCCAAATGAAAAAAAGAAAGAAAGAAAGAAACAGTATAAGAGACCTTTGGGATAATATAAATCATGCCAATATATGCATAATAAAAGAAAGAGAAAAGGGTATTGAAAATGTATTTGAAGAAATTATGGCTGAAAAGTTACCAAACCTAAATAAGGAAACATATCCATGTACAGGAAGCACAGAGGGCCCCAAACAAGATAAATTCAAACAGACCTACCTATTATAATAAAGACATATTATAATAAAAATGGCAAAAGTTAAAGAGAGGATTCTAAAGGCAGCAAGAGAAAAACAAAGTTCATTACAACAGAAGCCCCCATAAGGCTATCAGCTTATTTCTCTACAGAAATGATACAGGCCAGAAGGGAGTGGCAAGATATATTCAAAGTCCTGTAAGGGAAAACTCTGCAACCTATGATACTCTACCCAGCAAGATTATCATTTAGAATAGGAGAGATAAAAAAAAAAATTCTCAGACAAGCAAAAAGTAAAAGAATACCTATCCTAAAGGAAACATTGAAAGGTTTTCTCTAAATAGAAAAGAAGTAAGAATCCATAGGAAAGAGAAAAATCATCACTGGACAGTAAATTGCTTAAATAAGCCAGCACAGAGATTTTTTTAAAAATCAAAAAATTTCTGTGAAAGTGGTGACAAACACAATGCAGGGCAAAAGGATTAACATGAAGATGTAAAAAGAGGACAGCAAAATCATAAAATGTGGAGGAGGAAGTTTAAAAATGTAGATTTTTTTTTCCTATAATGTGTTTGAGCTTATATGACTACCAGTCTAAAGCAAGTACATATAGGAAGGGGTTAATATACTTGAAAAACAGGGTATCGACAAATCAAAAACATACAATAGATTCACAAAAAACAAAAGAAGAAAAAAATAAGCATAATAAAAAAGAAAATCATCAAACCACAAGAGGAAAAAGAAAAAGAGACAAAGAAGAAATATAAAATCAATGGAAAACAGGGTTTAAGATGGTGATAAATACATATCTATCAATAATTACCTTAAATGTCAATAGACAAAATGCTCTAATCAAAAGAAACAGAATGGCAGATTGGTTAAAAAAAAAAGAGCTTACCATATGCTCCCTACAAAAGACCAACTTTAGGGTCAAAGGACACACATAGATTGAAAGTAAGGGGATGGAAAAAGATATTTCATGCAAACAGAAATGACAAGAAAGTGGGGGTCACAATACTCGTATCAGACAAAATAGACTTTAAGACAAAGGCTATAAAGAAAGATAAAGAAGGAAACTGTAAATGACAAAAGGATCAATACGGGAGAGGATATTACTTTCATCCACGTTATATGCCCAGTTTAGGAGCACCCACATACGTAAACCAAATACTAACAGACATAAAGGGAGAAATTGATGGGAATACAATAATATTAGGACAGTTTAACACCCCATTCACACCAATGGAGAGATCTTCGAGACAGAAAATCAATAAGGCAACAGAGATCCTAAATGATACAATAGAACAGTTAGAATTAATTGATACTTTTCAGGACATTACACCCCAAAAAAAGCAGAATACACATTCTTTTCACGTACACATGGAAAATTCTCTAGGATTGACCACATACTAGGACACAAAACAAGCCTCAACAAATTTAAGAGTATAGAAATTATTGCAGACATATTTTCTGACCACAGTGGCATGAAACTAGAAATCAACCACAGAAAAAGAAACAAGGAAAAAACAGTTACATGGAGACTAAACAACATGCTACTAAAAAACCAATGAGTTCACGATGAAATCAAAGAAGAAACTAAAAAATACCTTGAGGCAAATCACAATGAAAACACAACCATACCAAATCAATGAGATGAATCGAAAGCAATTCTTAGAAGGAAGTTGATAGCAATACAGGCCTTCTTTAGAAAACAAGAAAAATCTCAAGTAGACAAACTAACCCACCACTTAAGAGAATTAGAAAATCAGGATACAAAATTAGCATGTAAGGACTTCCCTGGTGGCACAGTGGTTAAGAATTCACCTGCCAACTCAGGGGACACAGGTTCAAGCCCTGGTCTGGGAAGATCCCACATACCATGGAGCAGCTAAGCCCGTATGCCACAAGTACTGAACCTGCTCTCTAGAGCTCGCGAGCCACAACTACTGAAGCCCACCCACCTAGAGCCCATGCTCCGCAACAAGAGAAGCCACTGCAATGAGAAGCCCATGCACTGCAACGAAGAGTAGCTCCTGCTCGCCGCAACTAGAGAAAGCCCATATACAGTAATGGACTTGAGAAAATGGGGAGGGGGAAGGTTAAGCTAGGACGAAGTGGGAGAGTGGCATAGACATATATACACTACCAAATGTAAAACAGCTAGCTAGTAGGAAGCAGCCACACAGCACAGGGAGGTCAGCTTAGTGCTTTGTGTCCACCTAGAGGGGTGGGATAGGGAGGGTGGGAGGGAGACACAAGAAGGAGGAGATATGGAGAGATATATATATATGTATGGCTGATTCACTTTGTTATAAAGCAGAAACTAACACACCATTGTAAAGCAATTATACTCCAATAGAGATGTTTAAAAAAAAAAAAAAGACCCAATGCAGCCAAAAATAAATAATTAATTAATTAATTTTAAAATGTATTTTAAAAAAACTTAACATGCAGAAATCGGTTGCATTCTTTACACTAATAATGAAATAACAGAAAGGGAATGTAAACAGACAATTTATTTTAAAATCACAGTAAAAAGTACAAATAAAATACTTAGGAATAAACCTTAGCAAGGAGGTGAAAGACTTATATGCTGAGAACTACAAAGCATTAATAATGGAAATTGAAGTTGATTCAAAGAAATGGAAAGATATCCTATGCTCTCAGATTGCTCTCGGATTAATATTGTTAAAATGACCATACTACCCAAAGCAATCTACAGATTTAAAGCAATCTCTATCCAATTATCCATGACATTTTCACAGAACTAGAAAAAAATAATTCTAAAATTTATATGGAACCATAAAGGACCCAGAATTGCCAAAGCATTCCTTAGGAAAAAGAACAAAGCAGGAGACATAACCCTTCCAGACTTCAGACAATACTACGAAGCTACAGTAATCAAAACAGTGTGGTATTGGCACAAAAACAGATGTATGGATCAATGGAACATAATAGAGAGCCCAAAAATAAACCCACCACCTATGGACATTTAATCTTTGACAAAGGAGGCCAGAATATACAATGGGGAAAAGACAGTCTCTTCAGTAATTTGTGTTGAAAAAGTTGGGCAGCCACATGTAAATCAATGTACTTAGAACACACCCTCGCACCATACACAAAAATAAATTCAAATGGCTTTAAAGACTTAAACATAAAAGATGACACCATAAAACTCCTAGAAGAGATCATAGGCAGAACATTCTCTGACATAAATCATAACAATGTTTTCTTAGGTAAGTCTCCCAAGGCAATAGAAATAAGAACAAAAATAAACAAATGGGACCAAATCAAACTTACAGGCTTTTGCACAGCAAAGGAAACCACAAGCAAAACGAAAAGACAGCCTATGCACTGGAAGAAAATATTTGCAAATGACGTGACTGACAAGGGCTTAATTTCCAAAATTGCAAACAGTTTATACAACTCAATAACAGCAACAGCAAAAAACCCATTAGAAAAGTGGGCAAAAGACCTAAATAGACATTTCTCCAAAGAAAACATACCATTTGCCCAACAGGCACATGAAAAGATGCTCATCATCACTAATTATTAGAGAAATGCAAATCAAAACTACAGTGAGGTACCACCTTACACAGGTCAAAATGGCCATCATTACAAAGTCTACAAATAATAAATGTTGGAGAAGTTATGGAGAAAAGGGAAGCCTCTTACACTGTTGGTGGTAATGTAAATCGGTGCAGCCACTATGGAAAACATTGTGGAATTTCCTCAAAAAATTAAAAATGGAGCTACCATATGATCCAGCAATCCCACTCCTGAGCATATACTCAGACAAACCTATAATTCGAAAAGATACATGCACCACTGTGTTAATAGCAGCACTATTTACAATAGCCAAGACATGGAAACAACCTAAATGTCCATCAACAGAGGAATGGATAAAGAAGATGTGGTATATACAATGGTATATACAAGGGAATATTACTCAGCCATAAAGTAGAATGAAATAATTCCGTTTGCAGCAACATGGATGACCCTAGAGATTATCATACAAAGCAAAGTAGTCAGAAAGAGAAAGACAAATGCCATATGATATCACTTACATGTGGAATCTAAAATATGACACAAATGAACCTATCCATGAAACAGAAACAGACTCACTGACATAGAGAATAGACTTGCAGTTGCCAAGGAGGAGAGGGTGGGGGAGGGAAGGATTGGGAGTTTGGGATTAGCAGAGGCAAACTAGTATATATAGGATGGCTAAACAACAGGTCCTACTGTATTGCACAGGGAACCATATTCAGTATCCTGTGCTAAACCATAATGGAAAAGAATATGAAAAAGAATATATGTATATATATAACTGAATCACTTTGCTGTACAGCAGAAATTAACACAACATTGTAAATCAAGTATACTTCAGTAAAATTTTTAAAAATGAAAGCAAAGGTATATTGACACAATCAGAAATTTATAGAATTTATTTGCAGAAGATTCATTTAAAAAAACAATTGTAAGGTAAACTTTTTAGTCAGAAAAGTATTCTAGATGTAAGCAACATAAGGAAGGACAGAATGAAAAACACTGGAAAGAGTGAATGTGTTGGCAAGTATAAATAAATATTGACCATAAAAAACAATAATAATGGGACAAAGTGAGAGAGTGGCATGGACAAATATACACTACAAAACGTAAAATAGCTAGTGGGAAGCAGCCACATAGTACAGGGAGATCAGCTCGGTGCTTTGTGACCACCTAGAAGGGTGGGATAGAGAGGGTGGGAGGGAGATGCAAGAGGGAGGAGATATGGCAATATATATATATATAGATGTATAGCTGATTCACTTTGTTATAAAGCAGAAACTAACACACCATTGTAAAGCAATTATACAGCAATAAAGATATTAAAAAAACAACAATAATAATAGTGTATTCTGGGATTTAAAATAAAAGTAGAATTAAAATAGCACAAAAATGAAAAGAGAGTAAATGGAGTTAAAATATTTTGGGTCTGTGCATTGTCCAGGATATTGCAAAAGTACCCATTTAAGATGATTCTGGTAAATCAAGGGTATACAGTTTGCTATAATCACTAAAAGAATAAGTTGGATAAATTAAAAACTAATTGCAAGATAATGTTTTAAATCCAAATATATTAGTAATTAAATATAAATTGTCTAAATTCTCCTACTAAAAGCCAAACTTAACAGGCTGGATTTAAAATATATATATACTGCTCTCAAGAGACCCACTTTATATATTAAGACACAAAGTTTGACAGCAAAAGAAATTTAAAATATCTTACATGCAATAGTATGTTATTAGTATAGTACTGTTTATTATTAGTATAGCTTTATCAATATTCTTTTATAATATTAATAAATATTAATAATAAAGTGGACTTTGATGCAAGAAGAATTATCACAGATTAAGATGGCCATTTCATAATGATTAAGAGGTCAATACGATAGTAAGATATAACTATGCTCATTTTTATGTAGACCTAAAAACATTACCAAACAATAAAAGCTGAAAACTTGCTAAACTAAAAGTGACAAATTTATGATCACTGAGATTTGAACACAGTTCTTTTAATAACTAATAGAACAACCACAGAGAAAATCAGTAGAGTTAGAGAGATCTGAGCAGTTAATAAACTTAACCTAAGTAACATATATAGAACACTACAGCTAACAAATGTAGAATATACAGTTGTTCCAACTGGAATGGAATTTTGCCTGAATGGAATAATGCAGGGCCCAAAGCAAATCTTCAACACATTTCAGAGGATTTAAATCATTCAGAGTGTGCTCTCTGGCTACATTAAATTAAATTAGAAACAGTAACAAAAGGATAAGTAGAAAGTCTCCAAATGATTGGAAATGAAATATTCCATTACTTATCCTAAGTAATGATGGATCAACAATGAAATCATGAATGAGATAAAGAACTTCGAAAACTTTATCATAATAACAATATAATAAATAAAAATTATGGAATGCAGCTAAAGTAGCTCTTAGAAGGAAAATTATAATCTTAAATGCATATATTATAAAAGAAGAAAAGCTAAAATCAATCACCTAAGCTTCCATCTCAAGAAAATTTTAAATCCATGAAAGTAGAAAGGACAAAATATTAAACATGAGGGCAGAAATTAATGAAATAAAAAACCAGATGCATCATAGAGAAATTTAACAAAGCCAAAAGTAGATTTTGAAAAGATTAATAATTTTATTAACTCCTGGGTAAGGTGGTCAAGAGAGAAAGGCAGAAGACAAAACTTACTGAGATCAGGAATGAAAAAAGACTATCATGTAGATATTAGAGACATTAGAGAAACAGTAAGAAGATGTCATGAACAACGATGTACCAATAAATTTGAAAATTTTGATGGAATAGACAAATGCCTTGAAAACTGCTTAACAAACTGATACAGGAAGCAATAGGAAATAGAGTACTCTCATGAAATGGGGAATTGGAGGGTAATCTATGTAAAGAACTTCTCAGTGGTTTGGCATATATTCAGCTCTTGATAAATGACTATTATGATTAGAATCATTATAGATAGTAGAAGCACAGTCAGAGAATCCTTGTCGATTAATGATCAATAGTGTAGGTTCTCAGGCCACTGGCATCATTTTGTGAATATCAAGGGTCGTAGCGTTAGAAAGAGTCCTGTAGAATTTATATGCCAAAGTAGAGCCCCATGCACAGGTTAGACCTGGGAGGAGGAGATGGCAGGGCTAGTGCCCAGTGGTGGGAAACAGAAATATCACAGTCAGGGGCAGTTACCATGTTTTCCATCCATTAAGAATGTCACACTGGTGTGAAAAATACACCAGCAACAATCTTGGAATGAATGGAATGAATATAAAGGAAAGATATTTATAGCATTTATGTTACAGTTCTAAAATGAAGACCTGTTCATTTGTTCCTATAATATCCTTAGAAATTAATACATAGCTACCTTCATACATGGCTTAAAATATTAATTAATTCTCTTGATGTTTCAGAGTTTTTTTCTTGAGTATAAAAAGGTAATTTTTAATGGGACCAGGATATGAAGAGAAAATTCAAAGGAAAAAATCATAGATAAAAATATATAAAACAAGATTCTCAACTGCACTCACATTTAAAGAAATACAAATTAAAACAACAAGCAGATGCAATTTTTTTACCTGTCAGATTTGATCTTACTTGATTTTGGACAACTCACTCAACTTCTCAGGGCTCTTGTTTTCTCATTTAAAAAATAGAGAATGACATATATGTGGATGGAAAGAGAGAGAGAGGGAGAGGGAGAAAGAGAGGTATATGTGTGTGTGTGTTTGTATATGTGCGTAATGTATGTAAAGTGTTGATTTTTTCTTCAAGGCCCTCTCCAATATTTTTGATACTTGCAGAGGGCCTGGAGATAAATAATAGGAATAAGTTAATTTTGTGGCGTATGTTAGTTACATATATGAGTGAATAATGGGCTGGCTGTAGCTAGAGAAGTCAGTACCTTAACCCCGCTGAGCATGCTTCTAACCAAGTGGCCCCTTGGGACCACCAGGTCTACTTTGAATTCTTTTTTCCACAAAGCTTAATTCCACAGTTTATTTACTGTACTCAACATAATGGCAGATTTTATCAAATCACCTTATTTTATCATTTTCTGCACATCTAAATAACCATGCTACAAAGTCTAGGAATTTGCCTATGAGCTTCTCCAGCAAGATTTGAAAAAGATCAGTTGTCAGCTGGGAATGACAGCTAGCACAAGAAAAGAATATCGTGTTCTGACATTTTGCTCCTTCATTTTTAGGTGTTTGAATTGAACAGTAGTTTGGGGACTTTTAAGATCTTATGACTTCTGGGGAGTCTAAAAAGATAATCTGCAGAGTTGTTTGTTTGTCTGTCTGTTTTTCTGGGTGTGTCCCTCTGCATCAGGGCAGAGCAGGAGCCTGGCCTAGGCAGGCCAGCTGAGCAGACTCTCTGGCTGACCAAGAGAAGGCTCCTTGGTTCCTTCTTGCCCAGCCCTGGCCCTGGGGGAAAGTCCTGGGCAGGCGAGCCCTAGACAGAGAGGCTGGAGCAGTGGCAGCTGTGGCGGCAGATGCACTATCTTGGCAGGGTTTTAAATGCAGTGTTTTTCAACATGATAAAGACTTTACCTCAGGATTCTGCGTGACCCGTGTCACATTAATGCTGCAAAGACGTGTCAATGAAAAAATATTGCCTGCCATATCAGTAAACAAAGGATACTGCAGCCATCAAGCCATCACATTACAACTACCCTGATGACGATGGCGAGCCCTTAGGGAACTCAGGATGGAAACAGGATGCTCTCCATCTAGCAGTCAGCTCCTGCAGCCACCCCCGATGTTGCACCCTGAGGAGACTCAGGATGAGAAAGCAGAGAATACTAGCCCCAGGTAACTGGGGTGCATATCAAAGGAATGATTTCAGTGAGCCCAGACTCTTGCATCTCCCCATACTAGAAAAACGCTAAATTCCTTAACTTTGATGTGTACCTTAACTATCTAGGGCCAGTATCCTGTTTTTCTCCATCCTGATTTCCCTTCAGGGTGCACTGTTGGGGGTTGGCTACAGTGGCCGAAGGCTTGATGCCTGCAACATCCTTTGTTTACAGAAATGGCAGGCGACATCCTTTACCCATATTTCTTTTACTTTTCTCAACAGCTTTAAGAAAACTGTTCTATTATCATTTACATTTTGCAGATGAAACTGAGAGATAAAGTGACTCACCCAAGGTGACAAATTATTAAGTGGTAGATGTACAGACTGTCTGACTAAAAAAGACCCTCCATTTCATAAGAACTTGCTGCTGAGTCACATGGCTTCAGTTGCCTGTTGTAAGATTGAGGTTCTGAGAGAGACCAGAAGAAGGGTTTCTTTACATGCTCTGTATCTGGTCTTACATAATTGTGACATTAAGCAGAGTAGCCATAAGTACGTACAACATATTTCCCTGGTCACTCAAGTAAGAGAAAGATCTGCAAAGACTAGAACAACTGTCTCTGATCATTGTGATTATTATAAAATAAAACACTTTGTCTTAACAGATTCTTTAAAACTCTGAATTATTACTGATAATGTAAAAAGTGAATACAGATCAATACAAGATAAACTTTCACTCCTTCAGAGTTGTGGCATTCCAGTCATTCAATTCCCCAGCAAGGACCGTGTCTATCTTGAGTTTTCCTGTTTTTTGTTTGTTTGTTTGTTTAGTTTTTCCTGAGCACCCACAGTGACTAAAGAACACAGAAACAGTGATCCAGTGCCTACTATTGTTGTTTCTCAAACAGTGTTTCCTGGAACACAAAAGTTCTACAGCTTTATCAGGCCCTGGGAGAATTTCAGATGAATAGAGCTCAAGTCCCTATTTTCAGGTTTATAATCCAGTGGGACAAATGCAAGATACATGAATAGCTACCATATCAGGAAGGATGGGATATTTGTTCCTTAGACTGTTATGGGTTTTGAATTATTGCAATTTGCTTCATGAATCCAAGAGCTAATGTGCCATTAGGGCAAACAGATCCCCTGCCTGAGGCAGCTCCAGGTGGCCTACCTGAGGTGACGTTTGCTGCAAGCATCCCAGGGAGTTAAGCCCCAGATGGAGGGGGCCACCTCAGGACCTTCATGATGTCCTTCCATCAGCTGTACCAGGAGCCCACCAAGGACTCCCACCACTTTTATCCTAGCTAATGTCGCTGGGACTCACTTTTTAGTATAGGGATTCTATGACTTGAAAACATTTGATTTCCCCAGAGAATCCTCAAACAGAATTCCTCAGAAGCTGGTTTCTTTTTCAAAGTGTTTCTAATAATTAATTTTCTCTTCAACATTCATCTCTTTTTTCAAAGCATCCAATTTTTTTAGTTAGATGAACAAAAACTCCTCCATTTGGTTAGAGTATGTCTTGAATACCACTCCATAACACCTCATAGGTGTATTATCACTTCCCAAGGAGGACCACCAGTTTCCCTTCTATCAAAGGGTGTATTCTCAGGCCTCAAGCCATCTGCAAGCTGGGCTAAAGGGGCAGTGGAAGGCAGAGAATCTTTAATGCGCAGGAAGGGTGTGGCGAGTGTTTTACACCACAAATCCTGAATCCCTGAAATCAGAGTGAGTTCTGGCATTAGATGATTTACTATTTTCTGGATTCTTCATTGTTATGACCAGATGTTTCTTTTGTGGTTATAAATGGACATAACTAGGATTTCCTCACTAACTGATTATCGCACAGAGAGTTTCACAACCCTAGTTTCTCGTCTCTACTGAGTATGCAGTCTGTGTTCAGTTGGGAGGTAGAAAACAAACAATAACTTAAAATAGGGAAATTTAATATAAAGAATTATGTACCTCTGATTCAACGTTACTAAGGTGTAAGACAATTCTATACATTTCCTGCGGTTGGGGGAGAATACCCAAGGCTGTGGTTCAGATGCACTGAAGAATGTGTGGTTGCAGGCACTGAATAGCAGAGAAGTCTGCTGGTTTGCCTGGGCCCAGCTGGTGTGTAGTCTGGGCAAGTAGAAACCAGTGCTCCAGAATGCAGGAAGTGTGTCAGCAATCTTCATGTGGTGGCCAGGGTGTAGGCCTGCAGAGGGAGTGGGGGCCTGGTGATGACTCTTGTCTCGGAAGGGTCGCCAGAAAAAATACAAGATCCTCAGTGTATAGTATAGTATAGTATGTCCCAAATATTGCATGGGATATACTGATACTTTAAAAATATTAGTTGTTTATATGGGATTAAAATTTAACTGGGAGTCTTATTTCCATTTTCTAAATCTGGCAATCTTACCTCTTGCAGGCAGGATTGTTGGGAACAGGCAAAGCACAGGTGAGTCATAGAAGGTTGCCAGGCATGCAGGTAAGCAGAAGGAATAGGGGTTCTGGCATAGGTAGGAACTCTGGGGGCATTGTGTCTACGTAGAGAGGGCCATGGGAAATTATAATCAGGCCAGGCTGTGGCTGCAAGTTGCTGAGGGACCATGTGTTCTAGGTGTGTTCCTGGAGCTGAGCACCTCTGATGTCCTAACATCATGCCACACCATGCAGCAGCTGCAAATAGCTGGGGAATGGCCACCTCCTGTACTGCCCTTGCAGTGCCTCTATTAAGAAAGTTTAACCACCTGTTCATTGTGCAGGAGAAATACTTAAAAGGAATTCCCTCCATTATCATAGAGCAGGTATTAAAGGATGAATTTGGATCTAAGAGACAATAAATTGATAACTGGCACATGAAGCTTTGTTCTTTTCCCTACCAACTACGGAAATTTTTTTTTCAATACCCATTTTATAAGGTCCCATTCAATTCAGGTTAGTCATGCAGCTTCCACAGACATATGATACTAGCTTAGGTATTTTAGGGGAGGAAAACTTTTCCTTCTTATTTCTAGGTTCCTTGGCTTGTTGAATAATTAAATTTTTTAGACATAAGACATTAACAGGAAGGGAAAAAAACAAATTTAATTTTGTACGTACAGGAACCCCAATGAGGCTCCCTAACAGTCAGACATTTGAGGCTTATATGCCATCCTGAGCTAAGGAGAAGGGGATAGGGGTCTGGGACTTCAAAGGGAAGGACGGCAAGTCACAAAAAAAATGGGAAGAGTAATGTTTGGTAAACAAATGTTTGTCCTGCCACACAGATAAGTCTTTCTTTTTTAATTTAAAATTTTTTGAATTTTTATTGAAATAGTTGACATACAATATTATATTATTTCAGGTGTACAGCATAGTGATTCAACACTCATCTACATAACAAATTGATCACCATGATAAGTCTAGTAAACATCTGTCACCATATAAAGGTATTGCAATATTATTGACTATATTCCCTATGCTGCACATTACAGGCTTGTGACTTACTTATTTTATGACTGGAGTTTTGTAAATCTTTTTCTTTTCTTTTTTTTTTTAATGGTACGCGGTCCTCTCACTGTTGTGGCCTCTCCCGTTGCGGAGCACAGGCTCCGGACACGCAGGCCCAGCAGCCATGGCCCACGGGCCCAGCCGCTCCACGGCATGTGGGATCTTCCCGGACCGGGTAACGAACCCGTGTCCCCTGCATCGGCAGGCAGACTCTCAACCACTGCGCCACCAGGGAAGACGCGAGTTTTGTAAATCTTAATCTCCCTCACTTATTTCACTCATCCCCCTCATCCCCATCCCCTCTGGCAACTACCAGTTTCTTCTCTATATCTATGAGTCTGTTTCTGTTTTGTTTTGTTTCTTGATTTGTTTTATTTTTAGATTCCACATATAAGTGAAATCTATAGTATTTGTCTTTTCTGTCTGACTTATTTAACATAATACCTTCTAGGTCCATCCATGTTGTTGCAACATCTTTTAATGGCTGAGTAATATTCCATTTTCTATATACCACATCTTTATCCATTCAGATATTGATGGAAACATAAGGTTGCTTCCAGATTTTGGCTATTGTAAATAATACTGCAATGCACATAGGGGTATGCATATCTTTTCAAATTAGTTCTTTCTTTTGGAAAAATAACCAGAAGTGGAATTGCTAGATTGTAAGAGATAGTACTATTTTTAATTTTTGGAGGTCTTTCCATACTGTTTTCCATAGTGGCTGCACCAATTTACATTCCCACCAACAGTGCACAAGAGTTCCCTTTTCTCTGCATCCTCACCTGTTAACACATACTTTTTCTTGTCTTTTTGATAATTGCCATTCTACCAGGTGTGAAGTGATATCTCTTTGTGACTTGATTTGCATTTCCCTGGTAGTTAGTGATGTTGAGCATCTTTTCATATGTGTGTTGGCCATCTGTATGTCTTCTTTGGAAAATTCCTATTCAGATTCCTTGCACATTCTTTAATCAGATTACTTGTTTTTCCAATATTGAGTTGTGTGAGTTCACTATATATTTTGGATATTAACCCCTTATCAGATATATCATTTGCAAATATCTTCTCCCATGTAGTAAGTTGCCTTTTTGTTTTGTTGATGGTTTCCTTCACTGGGTAAAAGCTTTTTAGTTTGATGTCTCATTTGTTTATTTCTGCTTTTACTTCCCTTGCCTGGGTAGACATATCCAAAAAATACTGCTAAGACTGATGTCAAAGAACATACTGCCTGTTTTCTTTTAGGAGTTTTATGGATTCAGGGCTTGCATTTATGTCTTTAATCCATTTTTATTTTATTTTTTAATATGGTGTAAGAAAGTGGTCCAGTTTCATTCTTTTGCAAGAAGCTGTCCAGTTTTCCCAACACCATTTATTGAAGAGAAAATCTGTTCATTTTTGATCCTTTGTCATAAATTAATTGACCATATAGTGTGGGTTTATTACTGGACTCTCTATTTTGTTCCATTGATCGATCATCTGTTTCTGTGCCGGTATCATACTGTTTTAGTTACTATAGCTTTGTAATATAGTTTGAAATCAGAGAGCATTATATCTCTAGCTTTGTTTTTCTCTCTTAAGATTTCTTTGGCCATTTGAGGTCTTTCATGGTTCCATACACATTTGGGGATTATTTGTCTAATTCTATGAAAAATGCCATGGGTATTTTGATAAGCATTTCATTGAACCTGTAGATTGCTTTGGGTAATATGGACATTTTAACAATATGAGTTCTTCCAGTCCATGAACACAGTATATCATTCCATTTATTAGAGTCATCTTCAATATTTTTAAATCAATGTAGTATAATTTTCAGAGTACAGGTCTTTCATCTCCTTGGTTATTTATTCCTAGGTATTTTATTATTTTTGATGAAATTGTAAATAGAATTGTTTTTTTAACTTTTCTTTTTGAAAAGTTGTAGTGTATAGAAATACAACTGATTTCTGTATATTGATTTAGTATCTTGTAACTGTTGGGGTGGCCAAAAAGTTCATTCAGGTTTATCCATAAGATGTTACAGAAAAACCCAAACGAACTTTTTGGCCACCTCATTATATTGAATTCCCTTACTAGTTCTAATCATTTGGGGCAGAGTCTTTAGGATTTTCAATGTATGGTATTATGTCATCTAAAAATATTGAGAGTTTCACTTCTTTCTTTCCAATGTGGTTACCTTTTATCTCTTTTTCATGTCTGATTGCTGTGGCTAGGACTTCCAATACTATGTTGAATAAAAGTGGTGAGAGTGGACATCCTTGTATTGTTCCTGATCTTAGATGAAGAGCTTTCAGCTTTTCACAGTTGAGTATGATGTTAGCTGTGGGTTTTCATAATGGCCTTTAATATGTTGAGGTGTGTTCCTTCTATACCCATTTTGTTGAGAACTTTTATTATAAATAGATGGTGAATTTTGTCATATCACCTACAGAGATGATCCTAAAATTTGTATCCTTCTTGTTGTGTGTGTGGTGTGTCATGCTGATTGACTTGCAGATATTGAATCATCCTTGCATCCCTGGAATAAATCTCACTTGATCATAGTGCATGATTCTTTTAATATATTGTTGAATTTGCTTTCCTAATATTTTGTTGAAGATTTTTACACCTGTGTTCAACAGACATATTGGGCAGTAGTTTTCTTTTTTTGTGGTATCTTTATCTGGTTTCGGTATCAGAGTAATGGTGGTCTTGGAGAAGGAGTTTAGAAGGCTTCCCTACTTTTCAATTTTTTGGAGTAGTTTGAGAAGGATAGGTATTAACTCTTCTTTAAATGTTTGGTGAAATTTGCCTATGAAGCTGCCTGGTCCTGAACTTTTGTTTGTCAGGAGGGTTTTGATTACTAATACAATTTCATTTCTAGTAATTCATCTGTTCTTATTTTCTATTTCTTCCCAATTCAATCTTAGAAGATTGTATTGTTTTAGGAATGTGTCCATTTCTTCTAGCTTGTCCAGTTTTGGATGTATAATTTTTTGTAGTAATCTCTTATGATCCTTTATATTTCTGTGGTGTTTGTTTTAACTTCTCCTGTTTTATTTCTGATTTTATTTGGGCCCTCTCTCTTTTTTCTTGGTGAGTTTCACTAAAGGTTTATCAATTTTGTTTATCTTTTCAAAGAACTGCCTTTATTTTTACTGATCTTTTCTATTTATTTCTTTTAGCCTGTATTTAATTTATTTCTGCTCTGATCTCTGTTATTTCTTTCCTTCTACTAACTTTGGGCATTGCTTATTCTTCTTTTTCTAGTTCCTTTAGGTATAAGGTTAGATTGTTTATTTGAGATTTCCATTATTTCCTGAGGTAAACTTGTGTTGCTATAAACTTCCCTCTTAGAACTGCTTTTACTGCCACCCGTAGATTTTGGAATGTTGTCTTTCTGTTTTCATTTGTCTTAAGGTATTTTTTAATTTTCTCTTTGATTTCTTTATTGACCCATTGGTTGTTTAGTAACATGTTGTTTAGCCTTTATTTGTTTGTGTTTTTTTTCATTTTCTTCTTGTAATTAATTTCTAGTTTCATACCATTGTGGTTGGAAAAGATGCTTGGTATGCTTTCCATCTTCTCACATTTATTGACTTTTTGTGGTTTATCATGTGATCTATCCTGGAGAATTTTCAGTGAACACTTGAAAAAATGTGTATGCTTCTGTTTTGTTTTGGGATGGAATGTTCTCTCTATATTTATTAAGTTAATTTGGTCTACTGTTTGTTTTAGGTCAATGTTTCCTTATTGGTTTTCTCTCTGGATGATCTAGCCATTGGTGTAACTGGGAGATTAAAGTTCCCTACTATTATTGCTGTACTATCAATTTCTCCCTTTATCTCTGTTAATATTTGCTTCATGTATTTATATGCCTCTATTTGAGGTGAATATATATTTACAATTGTTATATCTTCTTGGATTGACCTCTTGATCATTTTGTAATGCTCTTCTTTGTCTCTTATTACAGTCTTTGTTTTAAAGTCTATTTTGTCTGATACAAATATTGCTATCCCAGCTTTCTTTTCATTTCCATTTACATGGAATATCTTTTTACATCCCTTCACTGTCAGTCTGTATGTGTCTTTAGATCTGAAGTGAGTCAGTTTTAGGCAGCATATGTATAATATATATATATATATATATATATATATATATATCTCAATTATTTGCTAATATATATGAAATATCTCATATATATGAGATATATCATACATGTCATATATATATGATATATATGACATGTATATCATATATATGAGATATATCAATCATATATATGATATATATGTGATATATATCATATATATATCATATATATATATATTCAGTTTTTATCCATTTAGCCACCCTATCTCTTTTGATTGGAACATTTAGTACATTTACATTTAAAGTAATTATTGATGGGTATGTGCTTATTGCTATTTTGTTAATTGTTTTTGCAGTTCTCTGTTTCTTTCCTTTCTGTTCTCTTCCATTGTGATTTGATTACTTTGTTTAGGGTTATCTTTGCTGGTGCTCTACTCATTCAGAGAAATTTCTCTAGTAATGAGCTATAGAAATGATCTCTGATAGTATAGTCTTCAGGTAACTGTTTTCGGTCATAAAAAAATTTATCTCTAGTATGGCTCTTTGTTTAAATTCTTTTAGGTAGTTAAGGAAAAGGTAAAAAAACAAAACAACAAAAAAAACTCTTCCCGCATCTGTTAGGCCTTTATTGCCTTTAGTTCAAAATAATTTACTAGTCAAAGTAGCATATTTTGTGATCACATATTCTGTTCCCTGTGTCCTGCCTTTGAAATTTTCCCAAGATATTTCATAGTCTAGAAGTTGAGTTGGTAGATTGCTCCATCTCATTTAACCAGTCTCTTAGCCTTTACAATAGGCCAGATCATTTAAACTCACTTCAGACAAGCAGTCAGGTATTTAATTAGAGACATTTCTATGTAAATAAAAGAAAAAGAGTAGTTATTGATTAGAGCAGACTATAATCCCAGTTTCTGATTTCTGAGGGTAGCCAGTCAAGAATATTTCTAACTGTCATGCTCAAAACGTCTTCAGGTGGAGACATGGCAGACAGTGGCAATCTGACAGATTCTTCTGGCTTGCAGTTTGAATGTCTCTGGTGATCTTTCTCAGTGACCCACACAACAACAGGCATGAAAATTGTCTATATGTGAGCTGTGTTGATTTCTCTGAAGTTTATCAAGTTGTCCAAATTCAACTTGTGTGGCTTCAGAAAAATAGAAGTTTTAGTTCTTAATGAATCCAAATCAGAAGAGTAGTAGAAAAATTGGAAATATTAATTTGGACAGTTGTATTCAAATATTGGTGAGAAGAAGAATTCAGGATCAGTTACCAGTTAGTTCACAGGTAGGAAACAAAGCCTCACAGATAAGCAGCAGCACCAGAATCTGATATCCATAAAAGATTACTGTATTACTGAAACTTAATTTTTTTCTCTCTATAATTAACCCCATTTTTATCAAAGATAATTACATTAAGACTAGTTTGTTTGCAGATTAAGTCTAACTTCAATAAATTTGTCCTCATTATTTACATAAGTGCAGCAGGAGTAGTGATGGACCATATAGGCTCTTTTAAGTTGGCTTTGCTGGAACTTTTCATAAGGAATCTCCAGATTGAACTTTTAAAAGCCTCTCAAGGTTAGTAAGCCAAGCCCAGGACTTGTCATCAGACTTCACCTTTAATATCTGTAGATATGGGTGAATTCCTCTCTTTTTGAGGTCCCGAAAATATCCTGAGGTTCCTGGGCCTGCTGGGATATGATCTTCTTTACCTACCTGGTAAGGCTGCCAGGAACCCTGTAAGCAATATATCAAGTCAATTTTTCTAGTTCCTGAAAGCTAGCTGATCATATCTGAGTCTGTGTGTATCTCTCTCAAATGTGACATTCCAGTCAAAACCTTGGTAATAAAACCAGTGTTTCCAACTGAGTCCTGTTACAAGGAGAACAAATTCTTTTTGAACTTATACAAATAACTATATTGCTATGAAAAGAAGAATTCTCACTGAGAGTTTCTAAATTCCAGAGGGATCAGGTAGGGAGAAAAAGCAATTGTTTCATCTTCGTTCATAAAGGTATACTTTACCAAGTTGCTCTAAGTTATTGGTAGCTTCAGAGAAAAAAAGTGTCCTTAAATCTGAGAAAATAACACATTAAAGAACCAGCAGTGTTTCAAACAAAAATGTCATAAATATTATAATCATCCTCTTCAGTTCATTTAGCTCCATGTAGTTAATATTTGTTCTGATTGAATCTAGTTTTTCCATTAGCTCTGGAAATTCTTACCCAGTTAAATTGAATGATTTTCAAGTTACCAGAAACCTATATTCTAGAGTACTTGTCAGAGTTATTTTCATGAATCTCTCAAGGTGAAGCACTTTTGCAGAACACTTTTGCAAATGCATCAGAGTAAAACAATAACTGTCTGTAAATGATAAAAGACTTAAAATTTGGCATGGTTAAAAATCTGATTAGGGCTTCCCTGGTGGCACAGTGGTTGAGAGTCCGCCTGCTGAT